>NC_142032.1:62661752-62968152 GCF_982192425.1 Myodes glareolus | reverse complement strand
ACAAAAGAAAACTGGAAGCCTGGCGGTAGGGGTGCATGCCTTTAATCCCAGCACTTGGGAGGCAGAGGCAGGCAGATCTCTGTGAGTTTGAGGCCAGCCTGGTCTATAAGAGCTTGTTCCAAGACAGCCAGGGCTACACAGAGAACCCCTGTCTCAAACAAACAAAAAAGAAAGAAAGAAAGGAAGGAAGGAAGGAAGGAAGGAAGGAAGGAAGGAAGGGAAAAAGACAGAGAGAGAGAGAGAGAGAGAGAGAGCGAGCAAGCTGGGGGCTTGCTTTCAGAGGTTTAGTCCATTTTTATCATGGCACAGAGCACTGCCACGATGTACTATTGCTACAGTAGCTGAGAACTACATCTCGATCCCAAAGCAGAAAGAGAGAGAGAGAGAGAGAACCCCCAGAGACACACTTCCTTCTCCAAGGCCACACTTAATCTTGCTAATCCTATCAAATAGCTCCAATCCCTGGTGGTTAAGCATTCAAATATATGAGCCTTTCCTATTCAAACACCACACGGTGTAAGGAATGAAGCCAATCCAGAAGGATATACTAGTAACGAATGGAACTGGTAGTGGCTTACACACATTTCCTAAAAAGGAAGTCCGGAGTTGGATAATGAGGACTAATATGTTAACTCCATAATTTTCAAGGGCCCAGGTTTTCTTTACTAGGTTTTGCCACCTTAAACACTTGGTCTTTATTTCCTTTGTTAGATTATTTTAAAAGGCAGCTGTTGAGAGAGGTTTTATTCATAGCAAGGAGGCATCATGTCACCCACATGTGTGGATGGCCAAAATGCCTACCGAGGGAAATGGGGGGTGGCCCCTTACGGGGGTGGAAATTACTTCTGTAGTCTGCAAGGGATGCTGGGATGTATAGTCCTTCAGCAGGAAACTGTCATTCCTCACTAAGAAGGCTGCTTAATCGTCTAGTATTGCATCCACACTCAACCAAAACAAAAAGAGAAGAATGGAGGGTACCCCATCCCTCCCATGTCTGGTCCCATAACTATACAAAGGCAAAGAAGCCTGGAGAATGTGCTCTGTTTTCCTAAGGAAGAAAGTACCGAGCAGCCTCAACCTAGAGACAGTCTCAAACAACCAGGAAGAGAATCTGCAAGGGTTGAATCCAAACTAAGACCCATACATACTACAGCTGTTTGTCTCTCTGCCAGGTCCCGCTTGAACCTGCCCAGGACACCGGCTCCCCACCCCCATCCTCTCTATTTCTTCCTTCTTTCATTGTTTGAGGTGAAGTCTCACTAAAATTTACTATAGTGTCCATACTGGCCTGGAACTTGCAGTGTTCCTCCTCCTGCATTAGCTTCCAAAACTCTGGGATTTCCAATATGTACCACCAACCAGGCAAGAGCCTAAGATTTAGTGGGTGAAACAAACTATGTTTACTCAGATTGTTCCTGTTATTGAACATCTAGACGATTTGCAATCTTGGATACAAAAGACATCTCTCTCTCTCTCTCTCTCTCTCTCTATATATATATATATATATATACATATATATATATATACATATATATATATATATACATATATATATATAATTTTGACTTTTTCCTCTCAGAACAGTTATAGGAAGCAAGGCTAACATGCATCATCAGAAACAGTTCTGAGGCTGTTGATTAGTCTTAGGGATCAATGTCTAAAAAAGACTGGCTCAACTTCTCTCCAGATCAGAGTGCTATGAACGGCCCTGGCCGTACTCACTTCCCTGACTGAGGGCATTTCCATGAGACAGGTAAGGCTAAAGATCCTGTCTCTAAAAAATAAATAAGCAAAATTCTGCTTTAGGACTGGCGTTTAAGTCAACAGCAGATGTGTGCATAACAAACTAGAGGTCAGGAGGTCAGGGCTCCATCCCACTCACTACAAAAAGGAAAAAGAATACCGTCCATGAGAATATAGAAAAATGCTTTTAATGAAAAGCATGAAATTTCAACTAAGTTGAGAAATATGAAAATGCTGGAAAAGCAGGTCACAAGTTGATATTTGTCTGTATATGCATAATTCATTGATTCTTCCTTGTTTGTTTCTTTTACGTTTTTCTACCACACACACACACATCTATTTGATGCTTACTATTAAATCACTTTATTAGCATATCATGATCTAGTATTACAAATCTTCTTTTCCCAGACTTGATGCCTTCTTTGGCCTCTGTTCGGGTGCAGCTGAGGTGGAAAGAACCAGTCGTGGATGAGGCCCTGCTGTGGTGTGTGGCCCAGCCTCCTTGGCTGTTGGTTGTGCTGCCCTGCCTTTCTAGGTAGAGAACTTTGGCCCAGGCCACATGAGGCTCCAGCTCTTCTCTTTCGACTCCTTCCTCGTTTCTCCAGCTACAAATCTTGGTGCCCTCCAAGGGCCAAAGTACAAGAGGCACCTGCTGCTAACCAGGATCCAGTTGCCTCTCTGTGGATCAGGAGGACAAGGCCAGCAGGGCTCCAGAGGGTGTAAGCACTGTCTGCCTTCCCCCTTGACCTCGGAACCTCCAGCCCTTCAGGCACATGCCTCTCAATCCTGATGATTTGGATGTAAATATATTCTGATTTTCTGACCAAGCCTCTGAGTGGAACTGGGTGCCTCCAAGACCCTGCTTCCCGTCCTCGTCCTCTCTCTGGGTGGCTTCCCAACCTTGTTCCATGCAAGGGGAGACCTAACCATCTCTCAGGTCGCTTGTCTGTCAGGTCTATTCTTTCTGAAGCAGGCCTTGTGTTTTTTCCAGACAGGGTGAGGCCTTCCTACAGGGACTCCTTGGTTGCTCTGCTTTGCTCCTTAAAAACAAAAAACCTCTCAGGTGGCAGGTGTGCTGGGAATGTTTTCTGTAATCCATTCAGCTTTATAGATTTACCACACCAATTGAAACCAGCCAGTGTTCCCCTACACAGGCTTTCTCTTCTTTCCTTGTAAGGGTATTTTTAGAGAACATTTCCGCCAGTGTTGTACTATTTCCCACCATCATTGTGACTCCCTGGGCCTAAGGAAACCTTGCCCTCTGATGGCAGGCCAGATCACGCCCATGTGAGCTTTGGCGCCCTCCTTCCCAGGGTAAGGCCGGAACTGGCCATTTCCTTTAAGCCCTGCCTGGCTCCAGAGCCTTGGGTCTCTGACATGAGGCTTCAAAGCTGAGAAAAGGCCACTCTGTGTCCCAATCCCTAGGGACTGCAGGTATTCGCAGCCTGCAGACAAGATGGAGGTGAGACACCGGTGCGAACCTACAAGCAGAGGGAGCTGCAGAATCCTGGAGTTCAGGTAGAAGCTTCGTGATTCTGTAAAGTGTTGGGAGAGGAGGTCGCTAAAATTCCCGCGGTTCAGCATCTGTTTCTAAACAAGGTGCAAAGATAAAACTCAAGAGTTGTGAAGACCTGTAAAGCGTTGGAAACTTGGGAGAATTTTTCCCATAACAGGTCGCCAAACAAGCGCAGTAATTCCTAACATTTGCACGTGGTCCGACAAAAAGTGGACGCGCCCTCGCAAACCACGCCCTTTCCGGGACTTGCACTATCCAACGCCGACGAGCAGCGGGGCCCGGCCCCTGAGCAGTTCGGCTCCGCCCTCGAACCGCTCGCCCACCAGCCTCTCAGAGCCTGGCCACGCCCTTCGTCCCGCCCCCTGATTCCTCAGCCCCGCCTACAGGCCGTCACGTCAGCCCACCCGAAACCCCTCCTCTTGACCCTGGGCCGGTCCCAAACTGCCCACCCAGAGAACTGAGGCCAGCCCCAGACGACGCCCCCGAGCCGGCTAGCCCTTGGCTCCGACCCTCGCCGAACAGGCTGGTTGATTCTGTCTGTTTTTCCTCTCGGGAAAGGTGCAGCACTCCAGCGATGCCTCGGAGGAAGGATCCTGGTCTCTGCTCAGGAGAAACACCCACACTAGGAAAGCTATCTCCCTTCAAGGGAACTCGGAAGGGAGTTACAAGAAGTGGGCGCTGGAGACTGGCTCGGAAGGAGCTGTCTTTGGGCAGGGTTGCCAACCAGTGCTGGACTCTTACCTCGCGTGGCATGACATCACCTCCTCGTCAAGTTGTTACAGGCCATTGTCTCAGCCCCAGACAATACAGTCTTGGCGCCGCCTACCCCATGACGCTCTCAGCTGCTTCAAGGCCCATAACAGGATGGAAACTGAGGCACAGCCCTGCCCTCCTTTGTAGCCCCGTATTGTCTACTCGCACACCCAACGGTGTGTGCACCCAACACAGGGCCGACACCAGACTAGAGCAGAGGGCAGCAGGGGGCCCAGAGGCAAGCGCTCAACCTAACAGAAGACTCACACATCTGCGCATCGAGCAAGGGTCAGTATTCAGGTGTTGAGTATTTTAACAAACTGTTGAAGTTGTAAACATTGAAGCAGGCTGGAAAGACAGGAAAAAAAGTAAGGAGGCATGGAAAGGAAAAGGAACCCCTCCCTAGCAGAAAGTCAAGAATTCCAGCACAACTGACTTTTGTTGTGAAGACTGGCTGCATAGAAGCAATATACTTCTTTGATACAGAAGTAATTTCAAATAACAATGTTAAAATAACAATGACCCATGCTTACGTCCTGAGTGTATATGACCTTAGAATATGGGCTTACTTCTTTCCCACATTCGAACCTGAAAATTTCTGAGTTTCAAAGACAAGGGTTTACAATAAAAGCTCCATGCAGCTGGGCAAGAGGTTGCAAGCCTTTAATCCCATCACTCAGGAGGCAGAGGTAGACGAATATCTGAGTTCAAGGCCAGCCTGGTCCACAAAGAGAGTTTCAGGACAACCAGAGCTGTTAAGCAGAGAAACTCTGTCTTCAAAACCAAAACAAACAAAAACTTCCATGCAACCCTTGAGACCTAGCCTAGTGTTTTACCTTATCAGCTGCAATACTGTCCTGTCCAGTGCACATCAGGAACTGCTTTATGACCACATTTAAATCCCTTAGCAACCCTTTGAGATGGAACTTCAGATGACACCAGCATCTTGCATGGCTACTGTAAAGATACTTAAGGGGGACTGTCTGGAGAAACCCACATTCTCACTTGGGCGGGTACTTTTCTATTCCCTATAAGCCTGTTACCCACCCCCAATCATGTGTAAGTCTGTGTTAAATTCTCTTCTTAATTAATTCCAAATTTACTTCATACTGACTCATCCTGAAATTTCCTAGGGTGTAGTAAGAAGTCCAGTTTCGAAAGCCTCGGCATGGAGCTGTGTCTTCAGCCCATGAGCCAACTACTGCTGACAGAATCCAAATGGAATCACTGTCAAAACCCTACTCAAATGAGGCTGAGGATGATGATACCAGCCTCTAATCTCAACACTTGGAAGCCTGTGGCATTGGGATTGCTCGTCAGCCTGGAGTACATGGTGAGTTGCAAGCCAGTTAGGGGTACCTAGGGAGACCCTGTCACAAGAGAAACCTGCCTAGGGCCGGGGAGATGGCTCAGAAGGTAAAAGTGCTAGCTGCACAAACCCGAGGACCCTAATTTGATACCTGGAACCATGTAAGAGGCTGCATTCTGTGGCATGTGGCTGTAATCCTAGTGCTCCTGTGGCTGAGATGCTAGGCAGACAGGAGGAGCCAGCTAGCCTATAGTAGACCACCTCTCTACTTGAAGTCTCTCGACAAGGGCACCTTAGCCTTGATTGTGCTCTAAGGAGCAAACAGTCAGAGACAGGAAGTGCACTCAATTTTTATTCTAATACAGGTGGTGATAAAGAACCAGCCTGCCTCCATCTTAGGCTTAAAAGCCATCTTTTTCTTTCTTCCTTTTTTCTTTTTAAGGCTTATTTATTTATTATGTATAGTGTTCTGCCTGCATGTATCCTTGCAAGCCAGAAGGAAGGTACCAGATTCCATTGGAGATGTTTGTGAGCCACCATGTGGTTGCTGGGAATTGAAATCAGAACCTCTGGAAGAACAGTCAGTGCTCTTAACCTCTGAGCCACTTCTCCAACCCTAAAAGCCATCTTATAATAAAGACAAACTAGGTTCATTCCTGTTTATGATTAAACCTGTTTCTCAAGGATTGAACTGTGCCCTACTTGTCACCTTGACTACACATGGTTCTGTGCTGCCTGTTCAAGGAATGGCAATCCTGTCTTTGTTTCAAAAAGTTGTTTATAACCATCTTGCAATCCTACTTTTGTTTCAAAAGGTTATCTGACCCCCTATGACCACCTTGTTATGCCCACCTGTTGTTTTGACTTTCTTGTTATGCCCACCATGCAACCACATCCTTGTTTAAGGAGGTCACTAGGACTAACTGGCTATGTTTGTGTTCTGCTCCTGTAACCCCTGTTTTGCCTGCCAAATCCCCCATTCGGGAAACCCCCTACCCTTGAGCTATAAAAGCCTTATCTTCCTCACATCCAGTGGTGACCTCTTGAATCTCACCTTAAGGGTTGACAGCCCCTATTCAGAAATAAAACGTTTGCTTTAACTAATTGCTTGTTTTAATCAATTTGGCCATGATAATTTGAGTCAGTGGTCTTTTTCCTCTTATCGTTGGCCTTAACATTGTCTGGGGTCTGACCTCTGTCTTTCAAGACTGGCTGATTTTAAAGGCATCTGCCGCAAAAGAAATGAAGGAAAGGAGAAAGGAGTCACTGCTCCAGACACCAGTTTCTGGAGGCGTGAAGCCTGCGAGGAAAGGAAGGCTTTACTGGGGGGGGGGGGGGGAGAGGGGGGTGGGGTGGTGAGGGGGGGTGGAGGGGGGTGGTTAAGATAGTTGCATAAATGTTTTATAAGGTGGGGGAGATGAAATAACTTGGATTTCTTGTTTTAAACACAGATTTATAGTACCTGATAGAAAAAAAACTCATCTTTAATATTTTGTACAGATGTAAGGCAAGAACCAGCTCCCAAATCTTGACCCTCTGGCTTCCACATGCACAACCATACTCTTGCACGAACATCCACACATACAATGTTTTTTAAACAGTTTCAGCCGTGGTTTTATTTGCTCATCTAGCATCATAAATAAGTGACTTCAGATTTCACACAGTTGCTTTTCCTTAAAAGTCAAATGCTTTATGCTTTTTCTGAAGTTGCCATTTGGCACTTTCCCCCCCAGGGATTGCTGCGGCATTTTCTAAATACATTGGTGGGGACCACGGTTAAACAGGCTACTACAAAGGAGGGCAATCTCTGGTACACCCTTAAGATGCTGATAGTACTATCAGTTGTGGGTTTGTTGGAGGACAGTGGTGGACAAAGAATACATCCCTCAGGTTTTACCCAATGGTGAAAAAGGGTGTTAGGTGAAAAGAGGTGGGGAATGAATGGTTTAAGGACACTAAAGACAGCCCAAGATAATTTGGATCAGGATCTGAAACATTGTAATTCTCCTCCATCATAAAGCTCTACAGGTGCAGCCTTATTTGTTTGTTTGTTTTGTTTTGTTTTTGTTTTCAAATGCAGAGTCTTACAGAAGCATGTGCTGGGTCTTCTTGTTCTCACAAGAAAATATTTCATCCTAGAAACTTGTCTCCGAGTTTCTTTTCCCACATGTAACTTTCTTCTTTTCTTTTGAGACAAAGTCTCACTTTGTAGCCTGGCCTCTGGCTGTCCTGCGTCTGCCTCTTGAGTGCTGAGAGTAAAGGTGTATGCCACCATGCCTAGCTATAACTTTATTTTCTTGAAACCTAGACATTGTCCGTTTGAGAAGAAATTCACTGTGTCCACAGTGCTCTTGCCTTTAAATTCTGAAGTAGGTAGTACATTCATAACATTTCTTAAATTTCTTTTCCCAATTTACAATCTTTATTCTCCCCAACTAAGTGTAATTTTTTTGTCATTGTAAAAAAGATTATATGCTAGGTTTTGAGTTTTGTTTTAATTCTTAGTTAAAATAATTTTAAAAAAATCTGGGGGAAACATGAACTTCTGAGAATGACATCAAATGCCTACAGTGGCCCTTTCTTTTCAGCTCCAAGAAAAGAAAGAAAGAAAAAGATTAGTAGAATAAAGGGACTGTGCCTCTGCCTTCCTTTGAGATAACCGGGAATTTTGTTTGTTTGCTTGCTTATGTGTTCTTGTTTTTAAGACAGGGTCTCCTGAGCTCAGTCTGGCACCAATCTGGCGATGGAGCTGAGAGGCACCTTCTGTGTCTGTTCTCTGCCAGTTAGAGAATTAAAAGACGCAAGAAGCTGAAGAGGAAATCTGGGGTACAGTACAGAAAATCAGCTGGTAAAGAAAGGTTTTCCTTAGGGTGAGGAAGCACATAGGGCACATAGAGAAAGACCCTCTGCAGACTCAGGGGGTACTCAAGAGTCCCAAATACGGTCTTTCTTTGAAGGCTGGATGGTTCTTTGTTTGAGACAGGATCTCACTATATAGCCCAGGTAGGCCTGGAACTCACTATATAAATCATGCTGGCCTCCAAACTCACAGAGACCTGCCTGTCTCTGGATTCTAGGATTAAAGGTTTGGACCATTGTGGCCATATCAGCAATTTAGGCGTAAGATTTTAAGGATCTTTAAGAGGGTCTCCCTCCTGCCAGGGCCTTTAATCCCAGCATTCAGGAGACAGAGGCAGGTGGACCTCTGTGAGTTCAAGGCCAGCCTGGTCTACAAGAGCTAGTTCCAGGAGAGGCTCTAAAACTACAGCGAAACCCTGTCTCGGAAAACCACAAAGAGAGAGAGAGAGAGAGAGAGAGAGAGAGAGAGAGAGAGAGATCTTTGGGTCACAGCGTTTGTGGTGTTGATTACCTGGGAGCGAATTAAAAATGGGTGATGTTGAGAAAGACAAGATTTTTGTTCAGAACTGAGTCCAGTACCACACTGTGGAAAAGGGAGGCAAGCATAAGACTGGACCAAATCTCCATGGTGTGGACAGGTCAGGCGGCTGGATTCTCGTACACAGATGCCAACAAGAACAAAGGCATCACCTGGGGAGAGAATGCCCTGATGGAATGTTTGGAGAATCCCAAAAAGTACATCCCTGGAACAAAAATGATCTTCTCTGAAATTAAGAAGAAGGGAGAGAGGACAGACCTAATAGCTTAGTTAAAAAGGCTGCTACTCATTACATTTATTACAAAACAAATGCCTCATGACTTTTAATGTGTACCATAATTTAATTCATACTCCAAAATTCAGATCATGAATGGCTAACAATGTTTTGTTGGACAGTACTGATTTAAGTAAAACTGACTTGGAGAAAAGTGGATATGGTCTTTTTTAAAAGTAACAATTCCAGTTGCATAAACACTATCACTGCTCTCCCTTTCTCAAGATAAGATTGGACTTAATTATTAAAGTTCTGCTTTCCACAAAGATGGGGGTGTCACCTCGAGCCTATTGAATGATTTTATAGTTAAATTTATATAATTGGACATATGAATTATGTTTAAACACTGGGGAAATTCTGTCACCATCTTAGAAATGAGAAGACTTGTCTATGGTAAAGTTTGTACTCCCTGCTGTTACTGGCAACGGCTAAAGGTCAGGAAGCAATGCTCTATTCTTAACTCAATGGTGTTATTTTAATTAGAATTCCCTAAGTCAAAGGATGCTGCCTTTTACCATTGAAAGGCACTTACTGTGGTCTATGTAGAATATATCAAATAAAGAGTATTTAGCACAGGCTATAGTTGATCTATTAAGTTTAAAAAATGCTTTTAGAAACCAGCAACTTATACCTTACTTTTAATTCTTTATTATCTAAGACTAAATTGTAATTCAGAATTGTCCTTAAACATCCTTTCAGAAGCAAAACAAAACTGAAACTTCTATACATGTGTGATTGCTGGTGGCATTCTTTGCCAACTTTTTATGGAAGGATTAAAATAAAGGAGATGTTTGCAGCAGTAAAAAGGTAATTTAAAAAAAAAGAGCTGGGGCTGGAGAGATGGCTCAGTAGTTAAGAGCATTGCCTGCTCTTCCAAAGGTCCTGAGTTCAATTCCCGGCAACCACGTGGTGGCTCACAACCATCTGTAATGAGGTTTGGTGCCCTCTTCTGGCCTGAAGACATACACACAGACAGAATATTGTCATAATAAATAAATAAATATTTAAAAAAATAAAATAAAAAAAAGAGCTGTCCCTCCTCTAATTTATGCTTTGTCAGTTTGAATGATAACAGGGAGTTTGACAGGCCCACAATAAGACTACAACTTTTGGGCAAATAAGTCCTTATCTGGCTTTGAACTTGTGATGAGGCCGCTCTACAGACCGGGGTGCCTACTATCAGAGAAAAAGCCTCCACGGCCTGTATTTTAAACTGCTAGACTTTTATTTTAGTTGAGGAGGGTGAAGAAGAAACCAGAAGTCTGCCATCTTTTTTATTTGTCTTTGTTTTGCTTGTTTGTTGGTTGGTTTTTGGGTTTGTTTGTTTGTTTTTGAGACAGTGTTTCTCTATGTAGTCTTGACTGTCTGAAACTCACAGAGATCTACCTGCCTCTGGATTATTGGGATTAAAGGCGTGAGCCATCACTGCCCCGCTGAAATTTGCAACCTTTAATATTTATTCGTAGGTTCTCTTCCTACCTGTCAGAGGCTCCTAGTCCCATGGAAGGATGACCATGAACTTCCTGATCTACTCACCTCCACCTCAAAGTGCTAGGATTTCAGGTCCATGGCATCACATACCAACACAACTCATAAAATTGAAAAAGACCCCACACCCTCATACAAGTTTAGGTAAGCCATTCTCTACCCTATGCAGAAATGTATTTTCAGCAACTCTCCGTACTCTTTTTTTTTAAATATTTATTTATTTATTATGTATACAATATTCTTTCTGTGTGTATGTCTGCAGACCAGAAGAAGGCACCAGACCTCATTACAGATGGTTGTGAGCCACCACGTGGTTGCTGGGAATTGAACTCAGGACCTTTGGAAGAGCAGGCAATGCTCTTAACCTCTGAGCCATCTCTCCAGCCCCTCTCCATACTCTTTCAACTACCCAACATACCTCATCCAGTTAATTTAAAGCAATAGTAAATTAATTAATTAATTAATTTTAAAAGTGGAGAGAGTCTCACTGTGTAGCTGTGACTGATCTGGATCTCACTATGTAGACCAGATTGTCTTCAAACACATACAGATCTTCCTGTCTCTGCCTCCTGAGCTGCTGGTATTAAAGGCGTTTGCCTCCGCAGCTGGTTAAAATTTTATTTTTTAAATTTTATGAATATAGGTGTTTTGTTGCATGTATATATCTGTGCACCACCTGTATGCAGTGCCTGGGGGGCCAGAAGAGAGCGTTGGGTTTACTGGAACTGAAGTTACCATAGATTGTGAGCTGCCATGGGGGTGTAAGAACTGAACTAGGTCCTTTAGAAGAGCAGCCAGTGTTCTTAACTGCTGAGCCATCTCTCCAGCACACCCCCCCTCCCCCATTTTTTAAAACAAGGTTTGTCTATGTAACCCAGGGTGGTCTTGAATTGGTGCAATTCTCCTGCCTCAGCCTCCCGAGTGCTTATTTCGCATGCTAGGGTCACCACAACAGCTTAAGCTGATTCTTTCTTTGCGCCCAGACACTTGTCTTCGGAACTCTATCAACACCAGCCACTGCCACCTGCTAGAACAGTCTCCCTGCCGGCGGAGCACGCAGCCGGTCTCCTAGCAACCGAACCGCGTCCCTCCCGGCTGCAGCACAGGACCTAGGCTGCCAGCGCCCAGCATGCCCTGCGGTTCGGCGCGCACTACGCGTCCCACAATGCCTCACGGCCCCGCCCCACTCCCGCGGAGACCCCGCTGGGCGGCAGCGCGACCCCTGCCCGCTGCCTGCAGCCTGGCGGGCTGCGCAGGCCGGGCGCCATGCGGAGGGGCGAGCGCAGAGTCGCCAGAGGCTCGGGGTCCGGGTCTCCGCTGTTCGAGGGTCGCCGCAGCACTGAGTCCGAGGTCTACGACGATGGCACCAACACCTTCTTTTGGTGAGGGATTCCCCGCGTCGTGTCCGGGCTTGGGACAGGCGGTTTGGGTTGGAGTCGGGGACCATCAAGGCCGGGATCAGTCGCGGGAGCTGCGCACCGGGGCTCACCGGCCGGCAAACGGGTGGAACCCTCCTTCCCCGCGTGGTCGTCTGCGTGTGAGATGGCGAGTGCTTTTCGGATCGGGGAGCCCTGGGATGAGCTCTGGAAGGCCTCGCCACCACATATAAGTAACGTGCAGGTTCCCTCTCTGTTCTTCCCCTGCTTCTCCCCGGTGGTATTGCCTTGAACTGGTCTGGTGGGTCTGGCATGTCTGTGTGCTAGGTTTTGCTCATTGCTATCCTTTTCGATGATTCTGGCCTGCACAATTCAGCCTCTGACAAGTTTTGGGGTCGGACCACCTCCTCTGCCTTTAGTGGAGTGAGTGCCGAGGAATTGCAGGTGCTTTGGCTCCTTTGAAGGGCCATGCCACCGCCCTGGCTGACCAGTCGAATGTGTGATCCCATGACCTTGGGCTAATCCTTCACCTTTCCTTACTTGTGAGAGATGACAAAACTCAAAACTCATGCACTAGAGAGAGCCCACTTCATGAGAGAGCCGTGTGTGTGTGTGTGTGTGTGTGTGTGTGTGTGTGTGTGTGTGTGTTCGGGACAGGTTTTCTCTGTGTTCTGGCTGTTCAGGAACTCACTCTGTAGACCAGGCTGACCTGGACCTCACAGAGATCCACCTGCCTCTGCCTCCCGAGTGCTGTGATTAAAGGCCTGCGCCATCGCCACCGGGAAGCTTTACCCTTCTTTATTTAAGATGACTAAGTTTCCACCTTTGTATGCAATACTGGAGCCCCTGGGTCCTGTAGACAGGTGAGAGCCGAGTGCACAGAGACAGATGCATACCTACTGGTGATGCTAAGTGCAAGGAACTTTGAGAGCACATTTAATCAGCTCGAGAGAAACATGGTCTGAAAATGATTGGCTCATTCGGGAGAAGGTGCCATCACACAGATAGGGTTCTCTGAGGGACACTGTCCTATGCTGGCTTGTATCTCTGGCTTGCAGTGGGAGTGGTACCTGAGGCTCTGGTGAGATACAGCTGAAGTGGCAGGGAAGTGGGTGGCTGCAGGAGATAGATTTGCATCTGGACCTGATATGATTAGCGCCTTCCTCGGTTTGGGGACAGCTGCTGCAAGGGGGTCCCACTAACATTTCTCTTCAGTATGATGTCCTCTAGTGACTGTGGAAGCATTAGAAGGGAGAGAAGCGATTCCAGCACTCAGGAGGCAGAGGCAGGTGAATCTCTGTGAGTTTGAGGCCTGCCTGGTCTACAGAGTGAGTTCTGGGAGAACCAGAACTACATAGTGAAACCCTGGGAGGGGAGGAGAAACCCTGGGGCTATTGAAGTTGTGGGTTTGGGGCCAGAGCTAGTGCCAAATGGATTTCTCTGACCTTTGAACATTGAAATGACCTAGAAGAAGTCAGGCTCTCCTGACCCCTTACCTCATCCTGCTTGACAGGACACATGGTCTTTAACCCCATAACTGACCCCACGCCATCTTCATCATTTCCTGCCTAATGGGACATTGGGTTCCTTTTCCCTTGCAGGGAAACGATGCTTGTAAAAATCCCTAGCTTTTATTTTTATAAACTCTGTCTTGTCTTCAGGGCCAAGAGTTCTTTGTGGCAGGAGCCTACTTTTGGTTCCCTGTTTAAATAAAAAACTCTAATTGGCCTTATATTCATGATGGACTATAAATTACTCAAGTGGGTATTTCAACATCATTCTCTATCAGGTAGCTCTCTTTGGGCAGGAGGGAGATACCACCCTCCCCCAATACAGTTGATGGTCACTAATAGAAAATCCTGGAGTGGGTAGCTGGCTTGCCTTTCTTGCTTTATATTCATTTATTCATTCAGTCATTCTTCAGTGTTTATTTTGGAGACCTCTACTGAGCGCCAGAGTGCCATTACTATCTTAGGGGATTTTTCAGGAAATTAAACTCAGACTTCAGCACAGTCCTAGACCTTTGTTTATTTAAAATTTTATTTTATTTTCTGTGTGTTGATGTTCTGCCTGCATGTGTATGTATGTGTGCCATATATGTGCCGTGCCCCTGGAAGCCAGAAGAGGATATTGGATCCCTTGAGACTAATAGTCCCAGACTGGTGGATGCTGTATGGGTGTTAGGGATCCAATATGGGTCCTCTGGAAGAGCGGCTTGTATGTTTTATTTTGTTTGGTTTGGTTTGGTTTTTTGAGACAGGGTTTCTCTGTGTTGCCTTGGCTGTCCTGGAACTCACTCTGTAGACCAGGCTGGCCTTGAACTCAGAGATCCACCTGCCTCTGCCTCCCAAGTGCTGGGATTAAAGGCATGAGTCACTACCTCCCAGCAAAGTCGGTGTTCTTAACCTCAGAGCCATCTCTCTAGCCCCCCAGTGCCACTTTCTAACCTACTCCCACAAGCCTGGACTCTGTGACAGTTTGAGCATTGGTTGTCTATGCTTGAATCCTAGAGCCGGGAGCTTCTACTGAGCCTTCTTGGTGAGGGAGGCGGACGTCACCAGTGCATCCACAGTAATTCTTATTTCTGCAGCTGCAGGCATGTGTAGGCCATCACTCGCTGTGGCTGTGGCTTGCATAGGTTTGCCCACATCTAGCAAACATAATTTGGCAATTCTTACCTTTTAACTATCAGATCAGTAGACCAGGAAGGCCAGTGTAACAAGCTAGGAGCCTCTGCAGACCTGGGGCAGGCCCTGTCCCTTTCCTGGCAACACCTTCATGTTTCCCTGGTTGGTTCTGGCAGGGCTGCCTTTCTACCCACTCAGCATGAGGAGCATGGACATCTCTTGGGAGGAACAACAACTGGGTATTTTCCACTCATAGCAAGGAACCAGTTTGTCCTCATGCTTGCCCCATGCAGTGACTGAAGTCCCAAGATTTACATAGGTCAGCTCTCATCCTGGGCCTGGTCATGGGACCCGGATTATCCCAGTGTCTGCCCACACTAGGGAGGAGTAGGAGGCACCGTTTGCACAAAGCTGACATTCTGGAAGGGAAAGGATAACTGCCTCTGGAATCGTGTGTGTGTGTGTGTGTGTGTGTGTGTGTGTTGGGAGATAGACAGGGTGCATGCAGCAACCATTGATTGAAACATTTCTGAAGTCTACCTGCTGTGAGTTTGTCTGGGGATGCCCTGCCTCTGGCTCCCCCTTTCTGCTTCACTTTTCCCAGGTTAGGGAGGCGAGGCGAGGTACTTGGTAACTGTGCAAATGAAAGGGTGAAAATTTACCTCAGGGGAAAGGTGTTATTTATTTTTCAGATATTCCTGGTATATTAAGAGAAATAAAAGATAGTACTCCCGGTCAGGGGATAGTAGCGCACGCCTTCATTCCCGGCACTTGGCGGGCAGAGACAGGAGTATCTCTGTGAATTTGAGGCCAGCCTGGTCTGTGAATAGGGTTCCAGGACTACATAGAGAAATCCTGTCTTGAAAAAAAAAAAAAAAAAGGCAAGGACACCCTCAGCTTACTGGCCACTTCAAAACCTATAAGAAGATCAGTGAACTAGTAAAGTAACCAAGGAGCTGATGGGTAGAGTACCTGTCTGTCATATGTAAGGCCATAGGCTCAGTCCTGGAGGGAAAATGGGGGAAAGCCTTCCATGTTTAACTTGTGTTAGTAATGTGACCATGTCTACCTGTGCTATAGGCTGTATACTTCAATCCCTCTTGTGCCCATGGGAATGGTCAGTCAGCTGGGGAGTGCAGGTCAGGCCCTCTCCTATGCTGGGTGAATACTTGGTGACCCTCTCTCTGCTCTGACACTACCTGTGTGTTTTGAATTCAGGCGTGCCCACACCTTAACCGTGCTGTTCATCCTGACCTGTGCACTGGGTTATGTGACTCTCCTGGAAGAAACCCCTCAGGATACAGCCTACAACACCAAGAGGTAACTGCTTCTGTGCAGAGGGTGTGTGTTCTGTGGTACTCTGGCCAGCCAGGCTCTAAATTCCCCTTGTACGTCAGAGTGACTAGCTTTCACATCTTTCCTTGGAGCTGCATAGTGTTTCTCACCCAGGACCCTGGGTACACGTCACCTTTCAAGAGATGGGGATGTTTTGCAGCAGCCTTCAGGGTGATCCACCTAGCTAGTGTGAGTCGATGGTGGTGTTGGTGCCAGCACTTTCTAAATATTTAAACAAACTATGTAAGAGGCCAGGTGGGCATCCGATGACCACCTGTGACCTTGCTTCTCAAGATTCTCCAGAGCAGGCAGGCCACAAGCACTGTCTGTCCTTGTTGCATTGCCAGGTTCTGAGGCCAGTCCCGAGCATGCACGGACAGTTGCTCCAGAGTACTGACAACCTTTTATACTGCTCCTCTGTCCTCTAGCCTGGGTGTCTGCCCTGGAGTGCTGCCTGGCAAGGAAGGTCAGTTACTGTTACTGCGTGGGTCCTGCTTGCTCTGGGAGGGCTGGAGGAGACCAGAGAGGATTTAGTAGGGGCAGAGGCACAGGGGGGTGTGAGGGGTCTATTGAGGTTTCAGTACCACCTTGGTTGTTTGTCCCCCAGGCTTGTGGAACCTCCATGGTCCTGACACTTCCAAGCCAAAATTTTGTTTTTAAAAATGGAAAGAAACCTGGAAGAAACTTAAGAGGCTATAGAGATGGTTAAAAACATTAGCTGTTCTTCCAAAGGACCCAGGTTCTATTCCCAGCATCCACGTGGCAGCTCACAACTGTCTCTAACTGCAATTCCAGAGGATCTGACAGCCTCACACAGACATACAGGCAGGCAAAACAACAATCAAGGCTTGTAAAATAAATAAATAATTTTTTAAAAAAAAAGAAAAGAAAAATGGAAGTCTTGGTACTTTGAGATAAGAATTGAATAGGGTCACAGTGAGTATGGTATGAACATGTGGATGTAGTCATTCCCTCCTCCCCAGTATCTGTGGGCCTTGTGAGAGTGACATCACACCAGACAGCTCACCCTCAATGTGATAGACTCTAGGACATAAGGATACCCAGCCTGTCTGGGATGTAAGGCCACCAACAGTGAACCTTGTAATGGAGCTTATGCCCTTGGGTTCTTTTTTTTTCTTTTTTTTGGTTTTTCGAGACAGGGTTTCTCTGTAGCTTTTGGAGCCTTTCCTGAGCTTGGGATGGCTTGATTCCAGGCCCACCAGTCCTTCTCTTGTCCATCATATCTGGCTGGGTCTATTCTGACACTTCCTGCTCATTGTCACCTCCAGGCTTGCCTGTTTCACCCTCCTTTCTTAGAAAGGCTTGCATTATACTCTTAAGTCCCAAGCTAAGCCTGTATGCTCAGTATGCTCCTAAGGTAGGGTCTGTGTTGCCCTTCCTGTCCTGGTGCTGGCAGAGGGGCCATCTGCAGATATTAGACCCGGGGTATGGAGGTGATGGACTCTTGGTTGTGCCTCCATCTGCTCAGAGGGAATTTTTGAATAGAACTGGTCTTAGCTAGGTGTGATTGCTCATACATGTAAACTAGCACTTGGGAAACAGAGGCAGGAGGATCAGGAGTTGAAGACTAGCCTGGGCTACATGAGACCTTGTCTCAAAAAACAACCAAAAAGGACATGATGGCGCTTACCTTTCTGGCACTGGGAAACAAAGGCAGATCTCTATGAGTTTGAAGCTAGATTGGTGTCCATAGAGAGTTCCAGGACAGCTGTTGCTACATAGTGAGACCCTGTCTCAAAGAAAAAAAAAGAAAAAGAAAAGAACTGGGTCTGCTGGGTTTCTCTGAATTCACCTCTGTTGCCTGGGCGTGGAGGCTAATAAGAAGTCCAAAGAGACGGGACGTGGCTATACCTCAGAAGGTGCTCTCCATGGCTGAATGTATGGCTTAGGGGCCCAGGTTTTTAACCCTAAAGGCAGAGCCTACTCCCCCAAAAGATTTTTCTGTATGAGAAGTAGAGTCAGCTAAAGATGCTCAGCTCTGATGTCACTGGAAAAGAATTGCCTCCAGGAAGAACAGGAACCTGCAAAGGTGTCCTGGGATGGCCACCAAGCACCTGCCAGAGCAGTTTCAGAGCTGTTGGCCACTCAATGTGTTGGTCGTGTTGTCAATACTAGGTGACCCAGACCTGGAGAGTCCAAGAGCTCGGACTCCCATGCTTAAGGAGGGTGGCACTGTGGACCTGTGTGGGTGAGGCCACTCTTCTCAGCACTTACCTCAGGAGAGCTGCCTCACTGCTCCTCAGGGGACACAGGACACCCACTCCTCATGGTCTTTGTCTCCTCTTTCCTCTTTAAGAGCATGAAGGAACTGACCTTTCTGGCCTGTAATTTTTCTAATAGAACCTGGAACCTGAATATGTGGGCGTTTTCTTATGCCCTTAGGATAGGTTTTGTGTGTCAAAAATATTTTTTCATTGTGTGTATTTGTTTGCATGTTTATTTGTGTTCAAGCATGTACAATACACACATGCACGAGTGTCAGAGGACAACCTTTGGGAGTTAATTTTCTCCTTCTACCATGCAGATCCCAGGGATGGAACTCAAATTGTCAGGCTTAGTGACAAGCATGTTACCTGCTGAGCCATTTCACCAGCCTTATAGAAAATATTTTATAATTTTTGTGGTATTGTGGATGGAAGCACTCTTGCTTGCACAGAGACACAACCCCAAGACTTACTTACAAATAAAAAATTATTTTTATATATGTGAATGTATGTTTTAGACTAGGTGAGTGTCCTCAGAGGCCAGAAGAGGGTGTCAAATCCCCTGGAGCTGCACACAGTTGTGAGTTGCCTATGGGTGCTGGAATCTGAATCTGGGTCCTTTGTAAGAGCAACAAATGCTCTTAACCACTGAGCCATCTCTCCAGTTCTCCAAGATTTATTTATTTATTCATTTTTCTATAATTAATTTATTTCTATTTTATATGCATTGGTATTTTGCCTTCATTTTTTTTCACCACTATACAAACAAGAATTTTGCCTTAATATATGTTTGTGGGAGGGTGTTGGATTCCCTGGGACTAGAGTCACAGACAGTCATGAACTGACATGTGGGGTGCTGGGAATCAAACCCAGGTCCTGTGGAAGAGCAGTCAGTGTGCTCTTAACCACTGAGTCATCCCTCTGGACCCCCTGCCCCAAATTTACTTTTAACATTTTTCTTTCTTGTTTTTCAAGACAAGGTTTCTTTGTGTGTGTAACCCTGGCTGTCCTGGAACTTGCTCAGTAGACCAGGCTGGCCTTGAACTCAGAAATCTGCCTGCCTCTGCCTCTGAATGTTGCAATATGCCCAGCTATTTTTAAATTTTTTTCTAAAGATTTTAAATTTTTTATGTGTATATATGTGTGCCTGTGTGAGTTATGTGTACTCTGTATATAAGTGCCCACAGATATTAGAGGCATTGAATCCTTTGGAACAGAGTTACAGGCAGTTGTGAGCCTTTTAATGTGGGTGCTGGAAACTGAGCCCAGACCCTCTACAAGAGCAACAGGGTTTCTCTGTGTATCTCTAGCTGTCCTGGAACTCGCTTTATAGACCAGGCTGGCCTGAACTCACAGAGATTCACCGGCCTCTGCCCCTTTTGGAAAGTCTTTAATTTCAACTTGTGTGTCATTGTTTTTGAGACGTGGGAGGAGGGGTCAGTGTATTGCCAGTATGGGATTTTTGGTTTTGGAGGGTTTTTGTGTGTGTTTGGGGGGAGGGGGTTATGGTTTTTTTGTTTTGTTTTGTTTTTGTTTTTTGTTATTGTTTTTGTTTTTGAGGGGGGTGGTTGTGTGTGGGAGGGGGTTTTTTATACAGGGTCTCTGGCTGTTCTGGAATTCACTATGTGGACCAGGCTGGTCTGGAACTCATAGAAATCTACTCACCTCTGCCTCCTAAGTATTGGAATTAAAGGTGTGATTTACCATGCCTGGCTGACAGTCTGTTCTTGAACTCCAGGGCTCAAGTAATCCTTTTGCTTCAGCTTCCTGAAGAGCCAGGACTCTGGGCACAGGCCGCTGTATAGCTTTTTCTTCTCAAATCGACCTTATTGGCCTATAATTTAACACATTTCTAATAAAGTTACAGCTTGGTACATTGAGCTGCACACTCCTGTGCCTGCTGTTGACCCAGGAGTGGAGTTATGTTGCTCTTCTGTGTCTTGCTTCTCTCCACAACAGTGACTGTGTCTTTGTGGACAGTCAGGACTGCTGTGCTGTGCCATGCAGATTTACCATCTGTATCGTGATCTGGGGACACCTGAGGTTCTCTTGCCTCAGTTAGCCAAGTGCCCATCCCATTTACAGTTTTAAAAATTGTGCAACTATAAAGGCCAAGCATGATGGCACACACTTCTTATCTCAGAACTCAGGAGTTTGAAGCAGGAGAATCCTAAGTTCAAGACCAATCTGAACTACATAGCAAGATCCTGCCTCTTTTCTCAAACAAAACAAAATAAAAACCCATTCACATTTTTAAAAGGGCAGTCACAATTAAAATGTCTTGATACACATATGTACTCCCAGCTACTCTAGAGCCTGAGTAGGAGCCCAGCCTGGACAGTATGGTGAGTCTGTTGGACAGAGGGCCAGAACGTCGGCTCAGCTGTTGAGAATGTGTACTTTTCTTGTGGGGAACTAAGGTCAGTTCTCAGCACCCGTGTCTAGTGGCCCATCACGGTGTGTAACTCCGGCTCCAGTGGATCTAACACCTTCCTGGGACCTGCACTTATGTGCACATTTTCACATACATAAATACACATACATATAATTAAAAGTTATAAAAATAAAGCACTCAGAGGGCAGAGACAGGTGTATCTCTGTGAGTTCAAGACCAGCCTGGTCTACAGAGCGAGTTCCAGGACAGCTAGAGTTGTTACACCGAGAAATCCTATCTCAAAAAACTACCCAACCAAATAAATAAATAAATCTTGATGGAGAAAGGCTTAAGCAGATACTTTACCCAGGAGGGAACAGAGGAAGCAGCGTCTGAAATGGGCAGCACTTGCTGTCACTGTGTCTCAGACTTAAAATGGTGAGACACCACCACACACCTCTAGGGAGACCGAAATGTAAAACCCAAAAGGATCTGAGACAGCAGCAGCTCGTTCATTACTAATAGGGATGAGAGAGTCCACATTGGAAAGCAGCTTAGGGAACTAAGATCTCTCAATTTTATGTGTTTGGGTATTTTGTCTGTGTACCATTTGTGTGTTTGGTGCCCATGACAGATCTCCTGAAACTGAAGTTAAAGATGTTTATAAGCTGTCTTATGGGTGCTGGACATTAAACCCGAGTCCTGGGCAAACATTCAGTGCTTTGCCTGTCCTGGAAATAGCTCTGTAGGTCAGGCTGGCCTTAAACTCAGAGATCCGCCTGCCTCTGCCTCCCGAGTGCTGGAATTAAAGGCGTGCGCCACCACCGCCTGACTTGTTGCTCAGTTTTGACTAAGGCTGTTGCTGTGAAATGACCTGAGAACACCGCAGGCTCTTCTGAGTTTCAGACACAGCAGGAACTTCTAGGCTGATCTTAGGCCTTTTCTGCCTCAGTCTTGGCCTTACAGTGACTCCATGGAGTCTGGTTCTCACACCAGAAGCCAAGGTCTGGGTGCTGGGTGTACTTGTAGCCACTAGGGTAAGGCTAGCTTTAGGCTCTGAGAACAGAGAATGGCTCACGCTTGCCTTCACCACTCTATATCCACACATACAATTACCCTGGTATCTGTGGAGTGTTGGTTTTAGGATTCTCCAAAGATGAAGTGTGTGTACACTCAAATCCTTTACATACAGTGCCATCAGTGTACAGCCACATAAATCTCCCATTTACTAAAATATACTAGCTGATATGAAATGTGGCTGCCACATACAGAGCTGCTTTAATGCCTGATGGACAATGACAAGGAAAACATCTGTTCGTGTTCAGCGTATAGATGTGGTTTATTTTCGGGGATGGGAGGCAGGTCTTTCTTTGTGTAGCCTTGGCCTGAAATTAGCTCTGTAGATCAGGCTGACCCTTAAACTCAAAAACTCACAGAGATCCACCTGCCTTTGCCTCCTAAGTGCTGGGATCAAAGGTGTGTGCCAAAACAAAGCATGTTTTCTTTAAAAGAAAAAAAAAATGTGTTGGTGGTGCACACCCTTAATCCCATCACTCAGAGGCAGAGGCAGATGGATCTCCGAATTTGAAACCAGCCTGATCTACAGAGCAAATGCCAGGATAGTCAGGGCTACACAAAGAAACCTTGTCTCAAAATAAAAATAATAACAACATCAAACAAAACAGAAACCCAAAAACTGAGCAACAAAGTCAGTAAAGTGATGTTGGAGCATTACTCAAAGCTCGAAATCTCAGGTCCAGGAGTCAACAGTGAGATAATTGATTAAATCGGCAAACAGGAGCGAGGGGCATGGTTTCCATGCAGAAGAATCCCACATGAATGGGCTCTAGCTGAGGAAGCTTTAAGTGCTGCCCCTTTCCTGCTCCTTCCCCAGAGCTCAGCCAGGGGGTGGAGGATTGCTCTGTTGTAGAGAAAAGCTGTGCTCAGGGTCAGCTTCAGAGTCCTGAGAACAAGTCTGGTTGATAGTGAGGACTATAGTTAGTGCCCAAGGGGCCTTTGCCCCCTAGGACATCCTCCCCAAGCCCACAGCCATATTCTTGCTGTGAGGGAAGCAGCAGGGACGTCTTCAAACAGGCTGGACAGTCCTGCGCACATGCAGATCTGTACGCACCTGAGGAGCCTGCAGAGAGGTGAAGAGAGGAGGGTTTTAGAGGGAACTGGAGAAATAGGGTAAAGTGTGCATCTTATTTGGTTAAAAGTCCATTTTTAAAAATGTAAACCAAATGTTTTCCTTTTGTGTTACTTTTGCTCAACTGGCATATTTTCAAGTACTTAGGTACTTCTTAAAAGTTATTCACATGGGCCACGGGTGAGTGTGTCCTTGGGGCACACTGATGGCCCCAGATGCATGTGACACAGGCTTGTATCAGGTAAGCAGAGCAGTGGCATCAACTTGTCATGATCCTTTTTCTGTCATTTTGGGAATGAGGACTGTTTAACTGTCCTTCACCTAATAGTTAATCAGTCTTCACGGAAGGCAGCTAAGTTGGGCTGTGTCTTACTTGTACTTGAGGTATCACTTCAAAGTGCCCTTTCCAGGTGCCTTTCCCACCTGTCTTGCTAGTGCATCTGAGCTGGAGCTGTGATTCCTTCCTGCAGAGCTAAGTTCCTGGCAGCAGTGGTGGAGAGCCAGGGAGGAGACTAATCTAGAAAGTCACATGTGCCTTGGGGGGCTGCAGATGTTCTGCTATAACTGGGACTCTCAGCTGCACATGACTGGCAATCAGTACTCAGTTTTCTTGGCTTGTGCCACCTCGATGAGCTAGGGTCTCGGGATACTACGGACACTCAGCATGGGCAAAGCTGGGCAGGACTGGTATCTCTGAACAGTGGTCCAAGCTAGTCCTTAGCAGGGACCATGGCCTCATAGCTACAGCCTGAACTGAGAGCCTTGGGCCATCCCTCCTGCAGTACAGCTCTGGCCCTGTGGGGTTCATGATTCTGCACCTTGTACCATTTTCAGTATTTGGTCTACATGTAGACACCATACTTATCTTCTATCTTGTACCTCCAAAAGGACAAAATCTCTGGGAAGACCTGTTGGGCCATTAGATAGCCAATAGATCCTGACATTTTCAGGGATTTTATGAGGTCTAATCATCATGTGTCCAAGTGGATGAGTGGTGGCACCGTGAATGACATAAGGAACTTATCACCTGGCCAGGCAGCGGTGGCGCACACCTTTAATCCCAGCACTCGGGAGGCAGAGGCAGGTGGATCTCTGTGAGTTTGAGGCCAGCCTGGTCTACAAGAGCTAGTTCCAGAACATGCTCCAGAGCTACAAAGAAACCCTGTCTCAAAAAACCACCAAAGAAAAGAAAAGAAACCTACCACAAGGATATCTGAGAGGTGCTGCTTAGGGGCTGTTGAGGAGAAGTGAGCGTTGTGGATCAGCCTCCTGCCAGGTAGCTGCCAGAATGAGTTGTGGGCTGCTCCTCACACTTGATCCTGCCTAACCTGGGTGTCCTTTGGGGTCCCTGCAGCCTCCGACCTAGAAGAAGCTTGCACACACTGAGGGGGCTGTTTGTTCTTTATTTGCAGAGGTATTGTGGCCAGTATTTTGGTTTTCTTATGTTTTGGAGTCACACAAGCCAAAGACGGGCCATTTTCCAGACCTCATCCAGGTAACTTGCCGTTTCTCTCTCCATGTGTGCTGCGTATCCCTTCTGTTCTGAGCAGCTGCTATGTTTGTTCTGCTGGATGTGAATGTCCTGTCCTCTTCTGCCAGCTCCTGTGGCTGCTACCTTCATGTCAGGAGGAGTTGACTGTACTTCCTTCCATCTGTCCTATGGCCCTCTCACATTCTTCCTGCAGACCAGGGTGCCCTAGGATCACAGGAGGGGCTAGAAACCTAGAAGTAGCCATTGGGTGCTGTCTCCATCACCCCTTCCCAAGTTCTGACAAATTCATGCATCAAATTGTCCCCTGTGAACCTCAGCTGGAGGTCATAAGCCACCCACCTTTCTCCTCAGTTGGCCAGAGCTCAACTAGGAGGTGCTTGAGGCCACAACTTGGTGTGACTTAAGGGCCTCAGCGTATATTTAGAAGCGCGTTTCTTTTCTGTCTCAATGGGATTATAACTGTTGAAATACAGAAACTATTTTTAGGCCTGTAAAAAAATAAACACTTAAATTTGGATGTGTTGTGTATATTTATTTACTTACTTATTTTGAGGGAGGGTCTCACTATTGCTCAGGCTATTCTCAGATTCCTGGATTCATGGAATTCCCTTGCCTCCCTTCCTGAATACTAGGACCACAAGTGAGTGCCACGACACTGCTGGTTTTCCTAGGTTTTGTTTGATTGTGTTTTGTTGTTGTTGTTGTTGTTGTTTTGTATTTTGTGAATTAGGCAGTCTTGAGATTTTGCCCACATGTCTCTTGTACTTACCTGATAGTATAACAAACCACTGTAGGAGCAGAGATAAGAGCAGAGATAAGGGATGATTAGCCCTTAAGGATGGGGCTCCTCTGCCAAGGGTAAGTTAGTTCTGAGCTGTGAACATGACTCCCCTGTGGCCCAGAAGCTCTGAGCTGGGCCCTTAGGGATCCCAGTAGGCTATATTATTCCTGCTAGATTACTGAGTCTCCTCGTAGCCTTAGTAGTCCTCCACCCTCTGAGCCCTTGCCTCAGTAAGGTTTGGAGCAGAGCCACAGAAAAGTGAAATAATTAAAAAGTGCTCAATTCGTTTTAGCAGCATGGTTTCTCCTTTGATGACGTTTATGATGTTTTCAGAAGTAACTTCTGAAATAAGTCTCTCTGAATGATGACTTGAACTCTGCCATACAGTGGAGAAATCAACAAAACCTATAGAATTTTATTTGGAGTTGACATTCTCTATTTTTAAATTATTATTATTATTATTATTACACACGTATATTTGGTTTTCACTGGAAAGGAAGGATGCTCGGTTTTAGGTGTTAAAGTTGTACGCATTGCTTTGTTACAATAAAACTGCATATGTACAAGGAGGTGGGGCTAGCTGCTAAGTGCTTGTCCCGTGTTTGGAAGAAGACTGTAAGCCCATCCAGTGAGGCATACTTCCTCTTCTTGGCAGCCACATCTCAGTGAACATGACAGACAGGAGCATGCTGGACACTGAAAGTGTCTCTAAGACTTGCAGGTCCAGGGGACAAGCCCTGTATCCTGGCAAGCACAAGTCCTAAAGGGTTTAGAGTTTTCAGAGGCTCCCACTGACTCTGAGCTAAGTGACTGTTGCTCTGGCTCCCGGTACCTGGATGGATGTTGTTCTTCTCCCTCTTTTTTCTGACAGGGTCTCACTGTGTAGCTTGGCTGCCCAGAAGTCGGGTCTTCAACTCAGATATCTGCCTGTCTCTCCCGAGTACTAAGATTAAAGGCCTGTGTTGCCATGCTCGAGTCCTCTCCCTCTTAACATGCATGCTCACCTATGAGTTACTTGGAGAGCTCTGCTCTGCCTTTCCTTCCAGTGTAGTTGCTTTGCGTGAGCTCCAGGCTTTTTTACCGTTCTTGTCTTATTATGTAGGAAGTTGTTCCTCTGCCATCTCCCACCGCCCACCTCACTTTTTGTTAATGTACTGAACATGGAGCCATCAGAGCCTCCAGTCAAAAGGCTTGTGATGTAGCTAAGTGAGACATCAACAGGTATCACCATGGGAGGGACAGCTCAGGTGATTCACTCCAGGGAGGCCTTTTTGCAGGACTGTGCTCTTGACCCTACCTCTTGGTCTGCACTTAGGAAGACCAGTCAAGCTGCCTCAGCTGGAGCCATGATCTGCCTGGCCTCATTAGAGCAGCAAAATGAGGTTTCAGCTGACCTCTCTGGGGAGTTGCTTTATTTGGAAACTTTAATTGGCTGTGAACACCTTGAAACAGGTCCCTGGTTCCTTTGAAACAGCCTACCTCCGTGGTTCAATTTTTTGTTTTTGTTTTGTCTATGTGCAGTGCTAGGAGCTGAACCCTGGGCCTCATGCATGCTAGACGAGTGTGCCACCGTTGAGCCGCAGCCCCAGCCCCTTTCTGGTTCTTCTATCTGGGGCTGTGTTCAAAGCTAAGGTTCAGATGTCATCCCCAGCACTGCTAAACAGCCTGTATAGCTAATATGTAATTATATGTAATTAATAAATGTAAACATTTTATATTTAGGTGGACAAGGGACCCTGGCATCAAACTCACCACATCCAGAGGTCAGGGAGTTTGGGGGCGGGGTGTAGAAGCAAGGATGCAGGTAGTTCAGCTTCTGATTTGGGTTCTTCCTTGAAAAATACGGGAAAGACAGGAAACAGCACTAGCGAACAGATGATGTCCGTTTCAGAGCTGATGACCCAAGACCTTACTGTTGGGGTGGGCGGTGGTGGCGCACACCTTTAATCCGAGCACTCAGGAGGCAGAGGCAGGCAAATATCTGTGAGTTTGAGGCCAGCCTTGTCTACAAACTGATTTCCAGGATATCAAGGGCTGTTACACAGAGAAACCTTGTCTTGAAAAATTTTTTAAAAAATCATATCTGCCTCTTTTTAAGAGGACACCTCCCCTCCCCGCTCATCACACAAACTCCGGTGGTGTAGGCCATCTTGCCCCCGTGACCGCCATCGCACCTCTAGCACCACACAGGCTCTTCCTCCGCTTCAAGTGTAAAGAAAATTCATAGCCTACATCTGTGTAACCCAGAGTAACATGAGCAAATCCATTAAGAACATCCCACATCATGTTTCCTATCTGGGTTTGTCATTCTCAACCAAATAGATAGGTCACAAATCCTGAATGCCTGGCACCTCCCTGGCTTCTTCAATACCATGGTGTTGTTGAGGATGGAGGGTATTTGAATATCAGACGTCTACTGGTAAGGTTTGTGTTAAAACACCTTCCTAAATGAAGGCTAAAACTTTATACTCATTCATGATTAAAAACTGAACATACTAGAATTTCAAGGTTTTCATCCCTAGAAAAATGTCCAGCAGAACCTAGAGCAGGTACATGCAGCAGTACATACAAGAGTAGGTGCCACCATCACCACGTCTACCCAGCGTTACAGGCCTCTGCTTCTGTAGTAAGGCAAAATGAAATAAAACTCAGGCCTGGGATGGAGGATGCATTTCAGAGAGAAGCTCTGTGTGTAAATTTATTTAAGCCTTGTGAAAATTCTTCAAAGGACACCTGAGTACCCCCAGAAAAATACTATCTGTGATGAAGACCCTCCTGAGGCTGGGTGGGGCCTAGAGCCCCAGAACAGAGCCCCTGACATTGCTGTTATCTTGTTGTAGCTTACTGGCGGTTTTGGCTGTGTGTTAGTGTGGTCTACGAGTTGTTTCTCATCTTCATCCTCTTCCAGGTAAGCATTTTTTCTTGGTTGATAAAGTAGGAATAGATAAAAGAGGAGGCCTTGATTGTCAGCCCCAAGTCCTGGCAAGGAGTCAGGCTGGACCAGCACAGGCAGACACAAACTGTCTCACTCCGGGAGGGCCAGTGTGGAGGGGCTGTCTGAGTGTGGGTGCAGGCACAGACTGCTGCAAGCAGGGCCAGACATGGAGAAGGCAGCGCATCTGATTTCAGGACAGAAAATGTGTAGTCGAGCGGGTTTGCCCTGGCCTGTAGCTGCACAGCTCAGGCTTAATGAACTTCGGCCTACCTGGGACCACAGAGCTGGTGGGGCTGGCGACTCACCAGGGGATGGAGTGGGATGGAGTGTTACATTATGTATTCACTAATGGTTCACTCGCTGAACTCTGAGCTTCATGAGTGAGTGGCCAGGTTTGTTATTGTGCCATCTGTGGCAGTTATTCAGAGCCGAGTCCCTGTGCATGTATTTCATCCTAGTAAGACCAGAACAGCTCCATCTCCTGAAAACCCACTCAAAGCCCTTGATAGTCTCTGTTCTGTTCTACAGTTACCTGCCGTCTGTCACGATTTGTCTCAGAACAGCCCATGAGTGGAGCTAGCCAGAGCTTATAGTACTTTTGAGGTCCACCCAGCTGTATCGTCATCTGAGAGACACTTCAGGTGGCAGTCTGACCACTCAGCAGAGCTGAGAGGCACTTGGTTTCCCATTTGGAGCTACTGTGAATCACACTGCTCTCTTGTATGGACACAGATTTCCATGTCTGTCCTCAGCAGGCCGTAGTGGTCTCGCTGATCACCTCACACACGTGCCCTCAGTGGTTTGGGGAGCCACCAGGCTGCCTTCCAGCATGGCTGTGCCATCTTGTACCCCACCAGCACTGACTTTTGCTGTTGCTTTCCCTCAATTCTGTTGTGTGAGTGCTCTGAGGTGGAGTTGCTGCTGGCGAATGGAGTTATATCCTAATGGGTGTACGGTGGCATTTCTTGGTTTTGTGTTTTGTATTTTTTCTGCCAGCGGTCCACTTGAAAACACCACAGCCCACTTAGGTTCACATCTTCTGGGCTCCTCAGGCCGACCTTGCTTCTCATGGGCTGACAGCTCTGCAGAGGCTGGTGGGTGTATGGTTGGTCAGGTGGCAATGTAGTCTTCCGCACTTTGATCTTCTCTTGACTGTCCTGTGTCATCTGATCTATATTTCCAAGCGAATGATAGAATCCCTTTCTGGCTATGTAAAAGAGCCCATGAGATTTCTTTTTCTTTCTTTGCAGTGCTGGGGATGGAACCCAGGCCTCCTGCATGCTAGGCAAGCGCTCTACTACTGAGCCACACCCCAGCCCTAGCAGGTGAGATGTTGACAGGGGTTGCATTGATCAGTTTAGAATACTGCCACCCCAACGTTAATAAGTCTTGACATCCATGAGCATGGGGTCTTTTTCCATTATTTAGGTCCTTAATTTTTTCCTCCTATGTTTTATAGTTTTATTGCTGTAAGTTTTGTGCTTTGTTAAACTGTTCCTGAGGATTTTACTCACTTTTATGCCTTTCTAAGTGGAATTGTTTTCTCAGTTTTGTTTTGGACTGCTTGTTAATAGTGTGTAGAAATGCAGTTTATTTTCATGTTGGTTTGTGCACTGTGACCTTGCTAAACATCAAATCCTACAGAAGTACAGGATTTGATGTTTTCTAGTTCCTGCCATCTGCCTTTTTCCTAGGGCCCTGTTACTTTCCTAAAGGATGGAGAATAGTCTTCAGACACTGTAATCTTGGAGTGAGGTTTGCTGGTCAGGTGTCCTGGTACTCGGCTACAGACAGCAGCTCCATTTGTGTTGGCCATGTGTGGAACACTTGTTTGCTGTCTGGGGTTTCTATCTGTCACTCTTGCCTGACCCCTGTAGGTGGGCCTTCTAGAAATATATTGCGTACAAACATGGAACTCCTTAGCTGGTTCTTGATCTTAGTGGAGTATTTAGCCTTTCTGTCCTGAGTGTGCTGAGAGCTCTGACTTTTCCTAGAAGCCCTCACCAAGTAAAAGCAGTTCAGTTGTAGCTGGTTGAGTGTTTGTATTATTAGATTTTAGGATATTAGATTTTCTCAAATGCATTTTCTACATTAAGTAAGATGATTATATGTTTTCCTTTATTGATGATGGCATTTATATTAATTTTTTAAAGATTTATTTATTTATTATTACATAAACAGTGTTCTGCCTGCTGATATACCTGTGCACCAGAAGAGGGGACCAGATGTCATAGATGGTTGTGAGCCACCATGTAGTTGTTGGGAATTCAACTCAGGACCTTTGGAAGAGCAGCCAGTGCACTTAACCTCTGAACCAGTTTTCTAGCCCTATGCAGATTAATTTTTAAAATGTCTTTTATTTGGGGTGTTCTGTTCTGCTTTGTTTTTGAGACGAGGTCTTGTCATGTCACCCAGGCTGGCCTGAGCTTCCAGTAGCCCTGCTTATATTTCCCAAGTGCTTTGATCAGGTGTTTACCACCATACTTGGATTTTCTTACTGGAACCTATGATGTGTTCCTGAGATGACCCTGTCTGTAGTGTAGATTAAGCCTCCTTCGTATTTTGCCTAGGATCTTTGCATATGTATTCATGAGGTACATGTCTTTGATTTCCTGGAACTGTATTTTTTTTTCTGGCTTTGTCATCATAGTTAGTTAGAATTTGTCTGATGTATTTCTTAGGATTTGATCAGGATTAAGGTGTATGCCATCTGTCAACAGGGCTTCTGCAGGTAAAACTGACCTGCTCATTGATACGCGGCACCACCAGTGTCCCTCCTTGTGGTGCCCTTTTACTTCTTGTTTCTACTCTCTAGAAGGAAGTTTCTTGTGCTATCCACGTGGGAGGAGGAGCCAGGACTTGAGCTCCACTACCTCAGGGTGTGTGTGTTATTGGGATTCCTCTTAGGAAAACCTGTCTCTTTTCCACCATATGTTAAGTATCTAATAATTTGTTGTAATCAGTGTGACTTTGTTTTAGGTTGTAGTCAAATACTGCTTTTAAGTTTTTACTGAAGTTCTTTAGGCCATAGGCAGCTCTCATTTGGTTTCTATCTTGTTTGACACACCCCCTTCTTTTATGGTTCTTGGTGTTTTGTTTGTTGAGGCCTTTCCTGACTCGTACCATAGGATGCTCCAGTTGTGTGCACCCTCCTCCCTGATCCCTGGAATCGGCCCTTTCCCTCGAGGATGGAGGACAGTCTTAAGAGAGTGCAATCTGGGAACTGGGTTTGCTGCTCACATGCCCAGTTCTTGGCCACAGCAGCTCCATTTGTGTAACACATTACTGTGATCACATCAGCTTTAGCACTCTATCGTGAAGGTCCTTCTGCAGCCTGGCTACTTCCTGCCCATCCTGCTCTCTAAAGAGTGCCATGGGGTCATAGGGCTTCCGCATGTTGATCAGGGCAGCGGGTGTTTTGCAGGTGTTTTGAACCTAGAAACAGGTACCCCTTGATTCTGAACTTCTGCCAAGCCCAGAACTCACCTTTTCTGACTTTGTTTGAGACCTCAGGGCCTATGCTAGAAGGTGGTTTCGGGAACATTCCTGCCTCAGCATGTCCTCAAGTCTTGCTAGTTTCCAGGGCACACAACATTAGCAAGGTGGCCATCTGTGAAGTCTCTGCACCAGGGACAGGTGAACCCAGACTTTGAAATCAGGGGCTAGACTGTCAGCTGGCCAGTCTGTTCCCATTTCCTCTCCTGTCTGTGGTGTGCTTTCACTTCTGCCTCCTCTGCTGGCCTCCCCCTTGTCTTAGCTGGTGGTTTGCTCCAGGACCCTCCTCTTTTGTGTCCAGAAGTGCTTCCTCCACTGAGGGGACAGAACTCTTATCAACTGCTGCACGTCCAGAGATGGGGTTGTGTCTGACAGAGTGGCCTGGGCATGGCCTGGACTGTGGCAAGGCAGCAGTGCGGGGCTGAATCTTCTGGGTAGGGATCTAGTCCTGTATCCGCTGGACACAGTGTTGTAGGGGCTGGCATTTGTGCCTTGATGGCTCCCTGGGACTCAGGGTGCCCCCAGGTCTTCAGCTCTAGCTGGAGTGGAAGGGCTGCTGTCCCTGTGACATGCTGACCAAGATAGAGGTCACACCGCAGACTCCTCCATTCAGGCTGCTCTGCTAAGCCTGACCACACTAATGACTCTGCTTTGCAGACAGTCCATGATGGCCGGCAGTTTCTGAAGTATGTGGATCCCAGACTGGGAGTTCCATTGCCAGAGAGGGACTACGGGGGCAACTGCCTCATCTATGATGCTGACAACAAGACTGACCCCTTCCACAACATATGGGTAGGGGTGCTCTCCTCAACTGCAGGGCTTCAGTAACCCCAGGACTGTTCTTCACTGTATGGGATCAGGCAGGGTACCCTGCAAGCCTGTCCACCTTCCTGCTTTTCCTCAGGCCCCTTCGGGGCACTGTGGTGTGACTCTGCCCATGGCCCTGTTGATGTTAGATGAGGATCCACAGAGAGGCCTCCTGCTCTCCGTTACCAGCATGGTCATCTAAAGGTGTCCACATCCCAACATCCTTGCCAGGCTCGGACTTGGCATCACCAGCCTGGATGCTTGGGCGAGGGAGGGGAAGGGAATGACCCTGGGCCTTTGCACAGCTTGGTCTCTGGAAACTTGCCCAAGATACCATAGGGGAGGAGACTGCCTGAGGGAGGGACTGCCTAAGGTGGGAGCTGTGCCTAAGGGTCACATTCTTGTTACCTACAGGACAAGCTGGATGGCTTTGTTCCTGCACACTTCATTGGCTGGTATCTGAAGGTAGGGTGGTCTAGCTGGCCTGACACCCTGGTTCTCTCTAGTCCCCCTTCCTCCGTGTTCCAGGCCATTTGGGGCCACAGTAGACCTGAGTGGTAGGTGGGCGCACCCTGGTGAGGAGGCACAGCTGTCCTGGAGAATATGTGCAATCCCAGAAGCTTCACGGTTTCTCAGCGGGACTCGGGTGCTAGTGCTGGCCCTGCTGCTCAGATCTGTCCCTTTCCCAGCACTGTGGCCAGTTAGGGAAAGGGAATGAGGGAAATGGCAAGGCAGAAAGCCCAGGTCAGCCTGGGTTCCTGATGTACCCACGACAGTGCTGCCTGTCGGCCATAGCACACAGTCTGAATCAGTCTTTTTGTCAGAGCTCAGTGCCAAACTTCTGGGTCCCTCCTTTTTGACTGGCAATCTTAATGTTAGAAAGGCCCATTTAGTGCACATACCAGGGACCCACTGGGCTGGGAGCTGGAGGCAGGAGGCTGGGATTGTGTGTTTGAAGGGCACACTCTGTAGGGAGTGGTTGGCAGAGCCTGATGGGGCACTTCCTGGCACCTCACAGACCCTCATGATCCGGGACTGGTGGATGTGTATGATCATCAGCGTGATGTTCGAGTTCCTGGAGTACAGCCTGGAGCACCAGCTGCCCAACTTCAGCGAGTGCTGGTGGGACCATGTAGGTGCGGCGGGCAAGGCGCAGCCTGGGTGGGCCTGGTCCTGTCATCGCAGGCCCCATGGCTAACACCTCTCCTTTCCTGACCCAGTGGATCATGGATGTCCTCATCTGCAACGGGCTGGGCATCTACTGTGGCATGAAGACCCTCGAGTGGCTGTCCTTGAAGACATATAAGTGGCAGGGCCTCTGGAACATTCCAACCTACAAGTACATCTTGGGAGTCGTAGAGGGAACCATAGGCATTGGGCCCCCAAGCACAAGGCCTTGCTGCTCAGGAGGGTGGCAAGCAAGATGGCCTTTGCCCTTTGTTAGATAGAGAGTCAACGCCTATCTAACTCCTCATGTAGCCCCCTCGCCTGCTTCTCTCCAGAGGCTGTGGGCCTGTTGGTCTACCTTTCATACAGCACAGGTTAGCCTCAGATTGCTGTGTCATCTAGGGTGACTCTTGCCCCCACCTTCCAACTCTGGAGCACTGGTGTGTAACCCTATACCCAGTTTCTCTGATACTTAGGAGATGTAAGAAAAAGAAATGATACCAGAAGTGGTGGTATACACCCACAGAGTCCATGGCTGCGGAAGCTGATGCAGGAGAGTTCTTTGAGTACAGAGGTTTGAGGCTAGTCTAGGCGATTCAGTTTTGAGACTCTCAAAACCAAGAAAAAGTGAGGGCTGTGGATGTAACTCGGCTCAGTTAGTAGAGTACTAACCTACCATTCTCGAAGCCCTTTGTTCAATCCTTGAAACCACATGAACCAAATGTGCTGTGATCCCAGCACTTGGGCAGTGAAGGCAGAGCAGGAGTTCACAGTCATCCCTAGGTATATAGTAAGTTTGAGGCTAGCTAGCCTTAGCTACATGAAACCTAGTTTCAAAAAATAAAAATTAGCCAGGCCCAGTGACACACTAGTCTACAGTGTGTAGACTAGTCCCGGGAAGCCAGCCTAGTCTACAGAGTAAGACCTTGTCTCAACAACAAAGGCAAGGTGGCGCACGCCTGTAACCCAGCACTTGGGAGGCAGAGGTGGGTAGCAAGTTCCAGGACAGCCTGAGCTACACAATAGAGAGACCCTATCACACAAAGAAAGAGAAAGGGTTGGAGGAGCTAGGCAAGCTAGTTCCAGCCCTGGAGAGGTGGAGGACAAGAGGATTGCCCTGATCCCTGGCACCACAAAAACAAAACCTGGGACAATAAGGACTGAGGTTCCCCTCCTGTCTGGGTGCCTCAGGCATGTGAATAGGCCCCTCTGAGTGACTGTGTGTGACTTTGAACAGGACAGAACCTTGTGTCTGCTGAGGAGGGCAGTAAGGACTGGCTCACAGGTTCTATGACGTGGCCATTGCCCTCAGGCTCCTGGCTTTCTGGTTCCCAGGGGCAAGATGAAGAGGATTGCCTTTCAGTTCACGCCCTACAGCTGGGTACGCTTTGAGTGGAAGCCAGCCTCCAGCCTGCACCGCTGGCTGGCCGTGTGTGGCATCATCTTGGTGGTAAGTCCCAGCAGCCTGGTGACTGTGTATCCACACACCACCAATGGTTAGTTCTCAAACTGATGAACTGACCTTCTCCTATCCCCTAGTTCCTGCTGGCAGAACTGAACACATTCTACTTGAAGTTTGTGCTATGGATGCCCCCTGAACACTACCTGGTCCTCCTGCGGCTGGTCTTCTTCGTGAACGTGGGTGGTGTGGCCATGCGTGAGATCTATGACTTCATGGATGAACTGTGAGGGCCGTCCATAAGGCCTAGGGGGTGGGAGGCCGGAGCCTGGGAGCCCCAAGGGCATTTGGGGTTCTGAGCAAGCAAGGCAGCTGCTGCCTCTCTGCAGGAAGCCCCACAGGAAGCTGGGCCAGCAGGCCTGGCTGGTGGCAGCCATCACAGTCACAGAGCTGCTCATCGTGGTGAAGTATGATCCGCACACACTCACCCTGTCACTGCCCTTCTACATCTCCCAGTGCTGGACTCTTGGCTCCATCCTGGTGCTTACGTGGACTGTCTGGCGCTTCTTCCTGCGGTGAGTGGGGATGGGACCCCAAGCCATTAGGTTTTACTGTGAATGATGTCTGTCCCCCTTTGGTTGACTCCATCCATTCCCCACCCTTGTCTTGTGGCTCTACCTGCCTTTGCCCCTGTCCTCTCTGAGTCGCTGTGACTCTGCCTTGCCTGTAGCTAGCACTCCAGCTAACCCTATACCCAGCCATTCCTACAAGTGTAGCAGATGGAGCCTCTTGCAGAGCAAAGGTGTCCAGGTGTCTGTGGGTATATGCTGGGGGCTGCTGCACGGGTAGGTGGTGAGGTGGCTCTGCTGCCCCACAGGGACATCACCATGAGGTACAAGGAGACCCGGCGACAGAAGCAGCAGAGTCACCAGGGCAGAGCCGTCAACAATGGGGATGGGCACCCAGGGCCAGATGATGACCTGCTAGGGACTGGGACTGCAGAGGAAGAGGGGACCACCAGTGACAGTGTGCCTGCTGAGAAGGAGGGGGCCTCAGCCGCCTCATGATCCTCTCCGTCTCCACTGGCCTTGTGCCATTGGGCTGTCCCATTTCTCCCATCCTTATGCTCCCTGCTTCAGAGGAGGGGGCCCATCCCCACTCCACCAGGGGCACCTGAGTGTACATGTTTGTGTGCAGGTAGGTGTGTGCACATATTGGCTCCTGACAGTTCTCCAGGGCTGTGAGCTGACCAGTGAGCCTAGAGCATCCTCTAGAGCAAGGGTCCTGCCCTGTCCTTCTACCTGGTCAGCGAAGGCCCTGACCCATGGTCTCCCTCATGCTCAGTCTCACCGTAGACCAGGAGAGGCATCTTGTACTCTTTCTCTACCCTCTGTGGGGTAGGCAGAAGCCCCATGAGACCCTGTGGCCCCACCCAACTTGAAGCAGCAGAAGTGAAGGCTGTCACAACACTAAGATGGCTGCAAAGTGGTAGATCTGGAGTCAGTACTGAGACATTTTCTTTGGAGCCTTCATTTAAGCAGGACTCGTAAGATGAATGGTATGTCCATGGAGGGAGGTCATCAGATTGGCCCCTTGAGGGGTATCAAGTCAGAGAGTCCAACTTGGAGACCTGTACCCCAGGTGCTAGGGTTGTGTTGTCACCATGACTCCCTGAGTCTAGTCACACTCATGAGCAAACAGAACAAATAAAGCGATGGCGAAGGTGCAGAGCCTCCGGCTGCCTTCTCTGCCCTGTGATCCTGGGGCCTTGCAGAGGAAGGGACTGCTACATCCATTTGGAGTTGAGTGTGTGTGCAGAACGTAATTCTCACAGGGCTTCAAGGACTGTGGGATACAACTCTCCAAGGACAGGCATAGCTGCTTACAGGACACATGTCCTGGGCAGCTACCCCTGACTCCCACATTGTCCCTCACTGGGGGTGGGGCAGTGATAACTGAGGATCATGGGAGATGACTATAAACCTGGCTTTACAGCTGCAGCCATCAGGAATGCAAGGACAAACCACTTGTCTTCTGACAAGTCCAGTTGTCCCACACATGCAAATGTGCAAGTCTTGTCTCAGTCTACTTGAGACCAGGTTTTGCTGCGTAGTTTAGACAGCACTCCATACACGTCCCAGGCTAGCCTCAAATTCTTGCCAGTCCTCCTGCTTCAGACTCCCAGAATTAAAGGTTTGTGCCACTATGCCTGACTAAAAAATTCTTTTAAAAAATATTTACTTATTCTTATTTCTAATTATGTTTGTGGGTAATTATACGGGAGGCCAGAAGAGGGCATCCCCAGGAACTGGAGTTAGAGGTGGTTTTTGTTCCCATCGCTCCAGCCCCACTTTCTTACTGCTGTGAGCACTGCTAGAGTGATCAAGGCAGTACAGATACCTCTGACAAACTGATTTAGTTGGTTTTATATGTGTATCTGACAAAACAATCGTTGAGGCGTCCCATAGCTCCATCTTTTTCTTTCTTTCTTTCTTTCTTTCTTTCTTTCTTTCTTTCTTTCTTTCTTTCTTTCTTTCAAGATTTATTTATTTATTAAGCATACAATGTACTGCTGGCAAGGAAGGCATCAGATCTCATTACAGATGGTTGTGAGCCACCATGTGGGTGCTGGGAATTGGACTCGGGACCTCTGGAAGAACAGCCAGTGCTCTTACCCTCTGAGCCATCTCTCCAGTCCCCTTCCCCCCATAACTCCATCTTTTTTGTTTTGTCTTTTTGAGATAGGGTTTCTCTGCGTAGCCCTGACTGTCCTGAAACTTACTCTGTAGAACAGGCTGGCCTCAAATTCAGAGATCTGTCTGCCTCTGCCTCCCTAGTGTTGGGATTAAAAGTGTGCGTATGAGGAGCGTTTTGTCTGCATGTATGTATGTGTGCATCACAGAAGTGCCTGAGGCCAGAAGAAGGCCCCTGGAACTGTAGTTAAGAAATTGTGGAGAGCCAGCATAGGAGTGCTGGGAACTGACCCTAGGTCCTCTCGAGAGCAACAGGTGCTCTTAATCTCAGAGCCATCTCTCCAGCACCATGCACTTGTCTCTCATTGCCATAACAGCTGCTTTCAACAAGGTAAGGTGACATCTTACTGGTTGGTTGTGTGTGTGTTTGCTTTTTGGTTTGTTTGAGACAGGGTTTCTCTGTAGCCCTGGCTGTCCTGGAACTCACTCTGTAGACCAGGCTGACCTGGAACTCAAGAGATCCTACCTGCCTCTGCCTCCCAAGTGTTGGAATTAAAGATATGTGCCACCACTGCCAGGCATCTTACTGGTTTTGATTTGCATTTCCCAGGTGACCAATTATAATGGACATTTTTCTTTCCTGGATTTTTTAAAGCTATGTCTGCTTAGATGTATTGCTCATTTTTAATCGGGTTATTTATAAATTCTGATTAAAATGGCAAAAGTTAGTGGACATGGTGGTTCATGCCTATGATCCTAGCACTTCAGGCAATTTAGGCAGAACTGCTATAACTTCAGGGCCAGTCTGGGTTACAGTGGGAGACCCTGCTTCTTAATTGATATTCTTGATGTTAGCTCTTGGGTTGCACACATTTGCCACTGGTACACATATACAAGTAAATACAATTTTAGCTGGGCATGGCAGCACATTCAGGATGCAGAAGGGGGTTGATCTCTTCAGAGGCCAACCAGGGAAAACATAGAGAACCTATCTTTTTTATAAAAAAAAAATGTAATTTGAGGGCTGGAGAAATGACTGAACAGTTACGAGCATTTGCAGAGGACCCAGGTCTAGTCCCAGCACCCACATGGTTAGAACTCAGTTCCAGAGTATCACTCTCTTCTAGCTTCCTCAGGCATGCACATGGTGCAGACATACGTACTGGCAAAACATCCATATACATAAAATAAAAATAAATTTGCCACATGGAGACACGCTTTTAATCCCTGTACTTGGGAGGCAAAAGCACACATATCTCTGTGAATTCAAGGCCAGCCTGTTCTATTTAGCAAGTTTGAAGTCAGCTAATACGTAGTAAGAACCTTTTTTAAAAAAAAACAAAAACAAAAATAAAGTAAAAATAATTTTTTAAGTAATTTATTTGTATTTTATGTACATTGATGTTTTGCTTGCATGTATGTCTGTGTGATGGTGTTGGATCCCCTGGAACAGAAGTTACAGTTGTGAGCTGCCATGTAGGTGCTGAAAATTGAACCCAGATTGTCTGGAAGAACAGCCAGTGCTCTTAACCACAGAGCTATCTCTGCAGCCCCAATAAAAGTAAATTTTAGTGGGGTTGTGGTGCACACCTTTAATCCTAGTACTCACAAGGCACAGGCAGGAAGATCTCTGAGTTTAAGACCAGCCTGGTCTCACTTTGTGAGTTCCAGGACAGCCAGGGCTATACAGAGAAACCCTGTCTAGAAAAAAGAAACAAAAAAAAGAAAAAAATTTAAAAGTGTAATTTTAAAAATAAGTCAGGAAGCTAGGTATGCTAGTGCACACTTTTAATCCCAGTATTGGGAAGGCAGAGGCAAGCAAATATCTGGGAATGTGAGGCCAGCCTGGTATATATAACAAGTTCGGGTAAGGCAGAGCTACAGTATGAGACCCTGTCTCAGAAATCCTTCAGAGGTGACTGGTGGTTAAGAGCACTAGCTGCTCCTGCAGAAGACCTGGGTTTGGTGCTCAGCATGCACTGGCAGTGCACAGCTATCAGCCATGCTGCCTAAAATAAACATCTTAGAAATAGCCAATGCTGGTGATGCTCGGGAGATAGAGGCAGGCAGATCTCCTGAGTTCTAGGACACAGAGAAACCCTGTCTCAAAACATCAAAATAAGTAAGTAAATAGATAAATAAAAATAAAACTCCCTAGCTTTTATATAGCCAGTCTCTTCTCTAGAATTTGACCAGCCACCCTTTTCTCATTAAGCACGTTTAGTCATGAAAATTACTTTGGCAATTTCACTTTGAAGATTTACCTTTTATAATTTGGAGATTTTAGACTTCAGAGATTTTGATCTCTTGGGATTTGTTTTCAACCCTTTTTGTATTAGGAAGAGCTCCACCATTGAGTCTTACCCAGTCTCTGGGATTTCAGGTATGGGAAATGAATCTTCCTAAGTCATGCTTGATCATTGCAAGCAGAGATCATCCTCACTCATACTACTCAGTATAGGCAGGGAGAAGATTCAGCTTTGAAAGTCCCTTTAAGACCTGCCTTGGAACAAAGTGTAATGGCGTACATCTGGAATCCCTTCTACAATGCCTGTAGTCCCAGCACGGAGACAGTAGAGTATGCCCAAGGTTCGAAGCTGTCCAGGTTTTTTTAAGAAAGGCCATATTGGAGATTAAAGGCCCACTGTTGGGGTGAGCATATGAATAAACTACCCCACACATAGGAAGCAGTCATAGCATCATGGGTCCCATAGCACAGCTACACCAGCTCACAAAGAACGACAAGGACCTTCCTTGTCAACAAAGTGTTTTAATAGTTATAAAGTGTCTAACGTTTTCTGCTAAAATAAGATTACAATGCTAGAACACCCAGAGCCAGAGTTCCTGCTGGCTGGCCCTGGGCTGGATTAATGTCGTGTGTCCAGAGACATGCACATCTCAGGAGATGATCCTCAAGGATGGCCTTTCCTCCTCCAGGGCCCGCAGCTGGTCTTCCACCTCCTCCGTCCAGTAAATGTCATACAGGCTGTGCACGGGCAAGGCAGGAGTGAGTTGGAATGAATCCCTTGAGGTCAGGCAGCCCGTGTCCCACCACCTTCACCAAGAACATTCACTTACACTAGCTGCTGAAGGGTACAGCTGGGCTGTTTGAGGCTTTCCATCAGTTGCAGGACACCCAAGTCCCCCATGCAGTTGTTGCTGAGGTCCAGCTCCTGCAGGCTGCGGTTAGCCAGCAGAACTGCAGCAAGGCTGCTGCAGGCATTGTCCGTCACATCACAGTCCCCCAGCCTGGGTGGAGAGGGCAGAGTTGTTCTCCACTGCTGGGCTTTGGCAGGAAGGCAGCCAGCCCCTTGGTGTTTCAACTGCAGCTATGCTTCCCTCAGCTGGATACAACAGTGAGAGCCCTAGCTCCCCCTGGCAGGGGCAGTGTGCACTGCTGCAGAGCACCAAGAGCCTGGCTAGATCAGAGCCCTGCATATCAGGTGCCTATAGAAAGTGACAGGGCAGATAGGTTCCAGATGGGGGAAGATTGGGAAGAACAAGTGAACAGGGCCATTACTCATGCCCATCAGATGGGACCTGAGGAAGCCAGAGGTACTGGGGAGTTCGAGGTACAAGTAGGGCAGGTGACATTAAAAAGCTGCTATGGTTTGCCTCTCCAAGGTGGGTCTGAAATCTACAGGACCCATCTAAGTGACTGTAGCAGGCTCCACATCTCCTGACCTCCTTTCCCTTAGAGTGTCCCACAACTGTGGCACACGTATAGTGTCCTTGTCCACCCTTCAAAATGACCAGCAGTCAAGGTGCAGCACCACAGAGGGCAAAGCTGATATAAATGGTAAATGAGACTCTGAACTGGCCAGACAATGGGAAATGTCTAGAAATGAGAACCCCATGGTAGAAGAACCAGCTCCTGCATTATCTTCTGATCTTCACATGCACACACACACAAACAGAAATGTAAAATAACAAAAACCTGCCAAAGAGAATAAGCAGACATATAGGAGATTTGGGGTAGCAGAGACCTCCCTGGGAAAGAAATGAGTGGCTCAGATTCCACATCTAGCTCAATGACCAGGATACACAAGGTTCTGTAGATGAGTTTCTAGTATTCTTGGAAGCTGCTAGAATGTGACTAAGGATCCAGGTTTGATGCATGCCTTATCTACAACACTCAGCAGGCAGATCTCTGTGAGTTTTAGGCCAGTCTGGTCTACATAGTACCTGGGATACACAGACACTATCCAGAGGGGGATGGGATGGGGGAAACCTTAGGACATCCCTAACTATGGTTCCTCACAGGAGGAAGGTAGCCAGACTTGAAACTGTCCCTACCTCCCAGCACATTCCTCGCCCCACCCCACCCCCGCACACTCACCAGAGCACACGCAGCACAGTGTCTGGCTGGCCCAGGGCCTTGCAAAGCTCCAGGACTCCCGGGTCCCCCAGTGGGTTGCTGCTCATTTGCAGCTCCAGCAGAGAACGATTCTTGGTCAACACCGAGCAGATGTGGGAACAGCAGGCAGCTGTGAGGCTACAGGTCTTTATCCTGTAGGAACAGCAAGGCTGGAGCCAGTAGCTCCAACTAACCCTTCCCTTGGAGTCCGGAAGGAACCCAGGGGGCTCACCCACTCCCTTTTCCACCCCTCATTCTCTGTATACCACCACCCCAGCCAGCACTGGCCTCTTCCTGCCATCCCAACTTCCAGAGTCCAACAGCAGCTCCCAGCAGCCATCACTCCACCCTAGCTTTCTGCTCAGGCCCCCCTCACCACAGTGACTCCAGCTGACAGCCAGGCTCCAGCAGGCTCTCGCACAACAGCTGGGCACCTTCATCCCTCAGCTCGTTGCCAGCGAGGCTGAGTTCCTTCAGGCTCTGCTTGGCCCTGAGGACACGGCACAGGTCCTTGCAGCCCTCTGCAGTGATGTCACACTCCCACAGCCTGTGGGACACCAACATTCTTGAAGGATGTCCCTCACTCACCTCCATGTCCTCCATCCCCACGGAAAGAGGCTGGGAGCTGACTCACCACAGAGTCTTGAGCCTACAGCTGGGGAGCAGCAGTCCCGAGCACAGCGCTGCGATGCCTGCATTACCGAGCTTGTTGCTGCCCAGGTCCAGGTGCAGCAGTGAGGCTTTGGAGGCCAGGACATCACACAGATCCCTGCAGTTGGCTGATGTGACACCACAGTTCTCCAGCCTGGGGACATAGGACATAGTAAGAGGAGCCCTGGTGCCTGCTCCTACCCCTCAGCCTCTGTGGCCTGGTACATACTTGAGTGACTCCAGTTGACAGGCAGAGTCCTTCAAGCCCTTGCACAGCATCTGGACACCAGCCTCATGGAGGTCATTGTTGCTCAACACTAGCTCCTTAAAGTCGGGTTTCACCCTGAGCACTGAAGCCAGGGGCTCACAGCTGGTAGCTGTGAGGTTACAGTATTCCAACCTGCGGGGAGACGGTCTCAGGCAAATCAAAAGGATTAAGGATGGGCCTAGATTGTATCAGGAACATAAGGGATTCCTGGTATCTCATCTTCCATTGACTCCTTAAGCTTTGTCTGAGCAGGCTCATGTGGATCCCAACATCGCTTAGGAAACCTTTCCTGAAAAGAGCCCCACCTCAAATCCTGAGGGTCTCCCAGAATCAGCAGAAAGAAACAAGTTCCTACCTGAAAGTAACTTCAGCTCATCTGAGGTCACACTACAGAATCAAACCAGACTCCACCAGTACCAGTTCCCACTCTGAGAGGCTAGGTCTGCCAGTCCCTAGCAAATCCTAGGAGTTCCCTCCAAAGTTCTTTGTTTGGTTTTGGTTTTTTTTTGAGACAGGGTTTCTCTGTAGCTTTGGAGTCTGTCCTGGAACTAGCTCTTGTAGACCAGGCTGGCCTCGAACTCACAGAGATCCACCTGCCTCTGCCTCCCCCAGAGTGCTGGGATTAAAGGTGTGCGCCACCACTGCCCGGTGTTTGTTTCAAGACAGGGTTTCTCTGTAGCTTTGGTGCCTGTCCTGGAACTCTCTGTAGACCAGGCTGGCCTCAAATTCACAGAGATCCACCTGCCTCTGCCTCCAGAATGCTGGGATTAAAGGCGTGCGCCACCATCGCCTGGCCCCTCCAAAGTTCTTATTCCTGTACTGCAGCGAGGCTTACTGAGGACAGCTGGCTGGCTAGTCTCTGGGTCAGGGGCAGCAAAGAGCTTGGGGATCCTGGCAAGATATATACTCACTGAAGCTTCTCAAGGCGGCACTGGGGGTCCAGAAGTCCTTCACAGAGCAGCTTCAGGCCTGCATCCCCCAAAGGGTTATCACTGAGATGTAGTTCACGCAGGGTAGGCAAAGACCGCAGCACGTCAGGCAGGGCCCGACAGCCAGCCTCCGTCAAGCTGCAGTTCTGAAGGCTGAAGCACACACCATCAGCAGCAGTCAGGAACAGACCCAGCCCATGCCAGAGCTCCCAAGACACCTCACAGGGTTAGGACACTACTTTCCCTCTAGATGGGGCTCCAGGCCAAAGGAGGACACCAGTGTGGCTCAGCCAGATTCTTGGGGATGAGACCCGGAACAGAGCCACAGTGTGGCATGTCCCAGTACTGCACACATCACCTGTGTTCTGGATGAAGCTGGGAGTGCCTATTACCACAGCCTGCCCCTTCCTACCTCACCCCCCTCTTGGTGGCTTTCTACATCACGGCTGCCTACTTTTGGTGCCCTAAACAGGCTGGGCTGAGCCCCTGGACTTACCTCAGCTTCTGGATCTTACAGGTGGGATTCCGCAGGCCCTGGAGCACCAGGCACACACCAGCGTCTCCTAGCTCATTGGTGCATAGGCTGAGCTCTGTTAAGGTAGGGTTGGCCTGGACCGCTGAGCTGATGTCTTTGCATCGCACCTCAGTGACACCACAGTCATCCAGCCTGCAGACAGGACCTCTGGGTCAGCATGGCGCTGGTCTCAGATTCGACCACCATCTCACACAACCCACCAGGAGCCAAGAAATCCAAATATGGATAATAGCTATAATGTTTAAACTTGAAACAGGCATATGTGGTGGCAGGTGGATACCAAGCCCCAGCTCAGTCTGGGCTAGAAAACTTTCTCAGAAAGCAAGCACTAGAGCTGCCTGCCTAGCTTGCACAAAGTCCCAGCACTGAGAATGGGGGTGGGGAGACAGTAGAAAGGGATGTTGATAGCAGGCAGAGGAACTCAGACCTGGTCAGAGCTCCAGCAGCATGAGTACATGATGAACCATAGCAAGTTATGACTCAGTTATGTCCACACTGTGAGAGGCCACACCTATAGTTTCTCCACACTCTTCAAAAGCACATGACAACCATGAAAAGCCCTCAGACTAGCCAAGGGAACATGTGCAGGCTATCTAGACTCAAAAGTCAGGGCACTAGGACAAGAGGAAGTGGAACCCTACAGAAAAGGCTAAGGAGATGCTCAAAGTCACATGGGATCCTAAGCAACTGAGAGTGGGGAAAGTCACAGGGCAAAGCTGGGCAGGACCATATCTGACTACAGTTGTAGGCGGCAGGTGAGTCTTGGGACATGGACACGGAAGCTGACGGAGGGCTGGGGATGCCTAAATGACTTTTGGATTCTGTGGCAAACCTAAAACTATCTCGGGGAAAATGAGGATGAAGCAGGTGCCTATCTCTTCCTGGGAACTGGTACCACTCCCTTTCTCAGTCAGAGATGGACAGACAGGGACAGGTGTGGACAGGCACCGCCACCTAGTCTGTCTAGACTAGAAGGAAAAGCTGAATCATAAGGGTCCACACTGCTAGGCTTGAGGTGTCCACCACCTGCCATTGCCATCTGTCTCCACACCAAGCCTGCCCGCTCCACATGAGCCTGCAGTGGTTCACATATGCTTCTCATACATGCTCCGTGCCTGGCTGCCAGCTGTTTTCAGGCCCCTGTATCTCAGGCTAGCTTACACTCACTATGAAGCAGAAAATGCTGTTGGGCTTCTGGCCCTCCTGCTTCCCCTTCCCCAGTGCTGGGAAAACAGGCTTGTACCATCAAGCTCATTTATATTTTGGGAAATCAACTGAACCCAAGGCCCTGGGCATGTTAGGCAAGTACTCAACTATGAGCCATGTCCCCAGAGCCCAATATGGGCTACAGAGTGAGACCCTGCCTCACAATACACAAAAAGGTTGAAGTAACACCTCATGAAGATTATGCAAGACATTTTCGTGTCCATGAATAATAGCATCCTTTTGGAACACAGCAAACCCTTGTCGGGTGGTCACCAAGCTGCAAGAACCACCCACCTCCACAACAGAGTACTGCCCTCCCAGCCAGACCCGATGGTACCCACAAGGCCCCCAAGGCTGCCTCTACCTGACCACTTGGTATTGCTGGATCAGGGGAAGGACCTCTGTCCATCTGGCATCACTCAGCTGTTCACACTGGATGTCAAGACTCATGGTGGTTGCACAGTGTGATCTGGGCAGAAGAAGAAAGAGAACTCTTGAAATTTCCATAGCTTGACAGGATAGAATTTGTAACAGAAAGAATCCAAAAGCCAAAAGAGTACATTTTCTTTTCAGTGGTCTCCCCAGCAAGTGTCTCCAGAAATAAGGTGTCAGGAAAGGAGGCCACTTACACGTACCCCAGCAAATACCACTAACAGCAGCAGAACATAAGGGCCAGCACTGAGGCAGTCGGAAGGAGCCCAGCCACCCGAGCACCACCTCGCTGAAGACGGCACCGGGCACAGAGTTTGGCCTGAAACCCTCCTGCCTCTTATGTGCCTGAGCATAGCTGTGTCTGGAACCCCAGCGGGGGGGGGGGGGGATGGGACGCGGGGGCTTCCTGCTCCCTCAGCCCATGTCCCGAGAACAAGCTGGGTGGCAAGCAGCACCACACTACTCTTGCCAAGTCATGCCAGGGCGCCAGGATCCTGGGCATAAGCAACTACCTGAAGGGTGGGAAGGCACAGGACTCTGGGCTCTTTCATGGCTTACTTCTGAGGCTAGGAGCTCAGCCAGGACAGGCCCAGCCCACAAAGGATCCAGGCTGTCCATCAGGCTGAGAAAAATGAGATCTATATCCAGGAAAGCTGGAACAATAGGTCACAGGCTCTGACAGGGATGGGCACAGAACCTGAATAAACAAGGCTGGCACTGGGGTACAGGCACCCATGGCCCCCTATCTCCTGAGCCTGTCAAGCAGGCCAGTTTGGACAGCATGTGGGGGTCCTGGAGGACTTCTTGGAAGAAGTGATCTGTGCTCTGCTGCTATTACAGAGATGGGAGAGGGGTACTGGGTTCTGTTTAAGAGCAACAGAAATACAACAGCTGCCCTCTAGGATGGTCACGACAATGACCACAATTCTATGTGAGGTTACAGTGCCAAGGCCCCTGCCTTGCTAAAGGGGGCCTTCCCAGAGCTGGGAGAATAACCCCTTAACGCCAACCAGGGAGAAAGATTCACTTTGCACATCTTGACACAAGGGTTAGTGGTGGGGAAACTGATGCAAGGGAGTAGATAACTCACTGTGGTCATAACAGCCACGGCATGGAGCAACCAATGATCCCCACCCACAAAGAGCCAGTGACTAAAACCAGCAACGACTGGATCCCAGGGTGCGTCATCCAAACAGCTGTTGCTGGGGAACTGAAGGTGGGGTGGGGCTGCTCTAGGACCTCTCTCTCAGCAGCCCTGGCCCACAAGGCTTGTCCTCTTCTGCACTACAGACCAGGACATGGAGTGTCTACCTTTAGGGAAAGCACAGGGCTGGGCTTTGAGGCAGGGTGTCAGCCAGTTCTGTGATCATCTGAGGTCAGGGACAAGGGATGTGAAAGTAACCAGGCAGCTGGCTATCCTCCCACGCTCCTCCCCTTGCTTGGCCTTGGGACCAGGCCCTTGGTTTCTCTGGACCCTTGATCCTCCGGCGCGTAAGAAATCGGAAGGAACACAGGTGACCAGGCTGGAGGCCCTACAAGGCTGGTTTACAGGCACTATTCAGACCTCAGCTTAACTGCGACGGGGGTGGGGGTTGCTAGTTAGCGCCTCCTAGCTGTAGCCCGGTTTGGTTAATTCTGGGATAGACAGCCCGCTTTGGGTCTTTAAGTAAACCAAGAGGCCGCTGGCAGACGAAGACATGAGCTCAGCCTTCAAGCAGAAAGAAAGGCGACCCTAGGGCACATTTGTGCCACCCTGGGAAGGAAAAGGCCTCAGAGGCTCGCTGGGCCAGCGATCCCGCCCTCGCCCTATTTTTGGTCCCTCGAACCTTCTGGTCCAGACGCTTTGCCACGTATTAAGAGAGCCAAGAGGAGACTCGGGAAAAACCCTCAGAGCCAGCAGGGCGCCCCGAAGCATGGCCTAGCTCACCTGGCTCTGCTGCTAGAGGTCCCAGCCGCTCCGTTCCTTCCGCCCAGGGCGGGGCCTCGAGACTCAGGCCGTTCTTCACTCTCTGGCCCCTCGACTTTCACTTTTTGCCTTCAGGAAACCTCCCACCAGGTCTGCCCCGCCCACATGCAAACTGCACTTTGGGAACAGAACTAAACAAACCTGAGTCACTTCTTTTGGGCCTGACTAAAAATATGTAAAATGATCCACAGCTGCAACGAGAGATTTGAGACGAACAGCACACACCCGCGTCTCCTATTAGCCAACCGGGCGTGGTGGCGTGCACGCCTTTAATCTCAGCGCTCGAGAAGGAAGACGGATCTCTGTGGGTTCAAGGCCAGCCTGGTCTACAGAGAGAGTCCCGAACAATCAGGGCTTTGTCACACAGGAAAAGACCCTGTCTCAAAACATGACCCCCTCAAAAAAGAAAAAAAAAAAAAGAAAAGAAAAAAAACCTTTATGGCTCGGGGATGTGGCTGGGGGGTGGTAAACAGAGAGTCTCTTATGCATGAAGCTCTCAACACTCCAAAAGAGCAAGGATTTTGTCACTGTTTAATCATGAACGTTTCGTTTGAATATGTCTGTGCATTGTGCCTAGGGAAGCCAGAAGAGGGTATCAGATTCCCTGGGATTGGAGTTAGAGGTGGCTGTGTGTCACCATTCAGGTGCTGGGAACTGAACTGGGTTAAGCAGCAGCCAATGCTCTTAACTGCTAAACCATCTCTCCAGCCTATGTTTAAACTTTGTAACAAGTTATAGAATTTTGCCTTTTGAAACAGGCCTTGATGGGCAGCTGGCCTCGAACTTGCAGATTTGCTGCCTTAAACTGGAATTCTAGCGCTTGGAAAAGGTCAGCAAAGAGAGTTTGAATGTCACTCAAGAGCACTGTTCTGCACAAAGAACCACACTTGTCAAGAAATCAGCATTCATCCACCTATTTGTTGCACACCTACTGTGTGTCAGGAGTTCCACCATCTTTACTGAGGAATTCCCCAGTGTTAACTCTGTTACATGAGTGACTTTACCGCCATCTTAACTGAGGTCAGGTGACTTCACCGCCATCTTAACTGAGAGCCGGGTCAGGGACACCAAGTTCTGCCATCTTTACTGAGGTATTCCCTGCCTGGTCCCGGTTTACTTATGTTTTTGTCTCTAAATTTCTCTTGTTGACTCTGCTGCATGTGTGTTTTGTGCAGTGGCATGCCTATGGTAGGGCCCACCAACAGCATCCACTTCACCCAATTCCTGTTCACTGTGTGTGTGTGTGTTCATACATGTAACTTAAATGCACCTATGTCTGCTGTTAAATGTTATAATTGTTCATTGTATCTCATTCCAGACGACAAAGCAATAAGTCTCATGTTTTAAACTGTTATGTACTTTTTTTTTTTTTTGATTTTTCGAGACAGGATTTCTCTGCAGCTTTGGAGCCAGTCCTGGAACTAGCTCTTGTAGACCAGACTGGCCTCAAACTCACAGAGATCCACCTGCTTCTGCCTCCCGAGTGCTGGGATTAAAGGCATGCGCCACCACCTCCCGGCTAAACTGGAATGTACTTTTGAGTATCTTACAAAAATACTTTATATTTAATCCAAACCTCATTTAAAATATATTAAGATGTTCTCTGCTATTGTCAATTCTGCCATTAACCTTCTATTGCAAGCACTTTTTTCTTCTATCTTTTTATGAGTGTAAATCTTACCTGTTAAGTTAAGAGCCAGTACAGTCAAACTCAGACCCAGCTCTCCAGCCAGATTCTATACTGTAGTTACACCTGATAACAGCCCTCAACTGCTCAGAGATCTGGGGAATATGGAATTTAAATATTTAATTATTAAAAAAAACTTTTCATAACAAAAAGAGACAGGTTGGCTCCTAGCAGCAGCACTCTATATCCTCCAAAGAAGGCAGAAGACAAATGGGCACAGAACAATGTCCATCCACAATTTGCTTCAACTGCCAAGCGCTGACCACTGGGAAAAACTGCCTTTCATCTAAACTGAAGATCTCCAGACTGGACAGAATCACTGGAATTGACAGCCTAGCTGCTCAGGTCAAGGTAGGCCTGTCTTCCTACAGATTTCTTAGCCCACAGGATCTTCTGGAGCCTGGCAGGCCCTATGCTAAACAGCAAAAGGCAAATACGACCTTCAGCGACCGTGGAGGACCCTGAGGAGTAGCTCTAGGTGCCAACCAAGTAACTTCTCTGTCATTTTTTAATCAGTAACTCAAGTAAAATTTTATTCTTCTCAAAAATCTCTGATGCAGTTTGACACCTGAGAGGTTTTGTCAGTTTAAAAGGACAACCTCATCATACAAATTTCAGCAAAACACAAATACAAGTTATTAAGGTGTGTACCTGCAAGTTATAAAGGTGTGAGGACAAATACAAGTTAACAAAATTCTCCCTCACGCTGCCTTCCATAGTTTTAAAAATACTTTTCATTGTACAAAAACATCGGTCACAGTTATTCTAATATAAATATGCTGCTATTTAAAACTTATGTTTTCGGGGCTGGAGAGATGGCTCAGAGGTTAAGAGCATTGCCTGCTCTTCCAAAGGTCCTGAGTTCAATTCCCAGCAACCACATGGTGGCTCACAACCATCTGTAATGAGGTCTGGTGCCCTCTTCTGGCCTTCAGGCATACATGCAGACTGAATATTGTATACATAATAAATAAATATTTAAAAAAAAAAAAAGTAAAATTTATGTTTTCATAAGCCCAAAGAATTCTTGTGAGTTCCAGGGAGTTGAATTAAAGGATCCACCTTAAACAGGTCAGATACACCCCTCTCAATTCCCTGGTCCTAAAACATTTTTTTTTCCTAAACTTAATTTTGTCCTCTGTTCTGCCAATACCTTAAACACGTGTAAGAGACACCAGACATTCCCATACCACAAACACCAGACAGGAGCAAAGAAACCAGCTATGCCAAGATGTGACTAGCACCCAGCTTTCTCAGGTTCCCCTGCAAAGACCATGCCCACAAATAAGCAGGAAGCAGTCTTGAGAATCTGCGGCCCCAATTCCTTTAACCTGTTGTGCCTAACCTCCTGCCTTTTTATTATTAAAAAAAAAAAAAGAGAGAGAGAGATGGGAATGTAATGATCTGTCCTGTCCCTTTAAGAGACAAGCCCCGCCCACCCCTCCCCCATCCATCACCTAGGCAGGCAGATCTTCCTGCTTGCCTGCAGCCCAAGTCTCTTCCTTTTCCATCTCCCTCAAGGAGGCAGCTTCTGAAGCTCTCCCTTCTCTCCACTTTTCCCCTTCCCCTCCTTTCTGTCTCTGTCTCTCTGTTCTTCCCCTTTCCCCTCCATAACCCACTAAATAAATATCCGACCTCACTCTGCATGGCATGCCTATCCATATCTCTGTCTCTAGCCCGCCAGGTGGCTCCCTGCCTGGGACTCGTGGCCCGCTGCAGCCACTTGGGGATCCGCAGCATTTGACTTAATCCATTACACCAGCCTTCCTCGGGTTTAAGTAACATAAGAAAAGGAGACTCCAGCATAGTAGCATGGGAAGTCAGGGATTGTCTTCCCAAAAAACCTGGTACAGGGGGCCCTGAAGAGGGAGAGGGAGACAAATGGGGCAGGCAAGAAGGTAGACTGGAAATCAGCTTCCTAATATCCTGCACAGTGGTCGCTATAGACCTAGCTTAATCTTCTGGGCTTCAGGAGCCACGAGAACTCAAGACACCAGCAACTGTGAATGAGGGGAAGGTAAAGGCTGCCAACTAGAAGGGAAGCTTTGGTCAGGTCAGTCCATTCTTGTTGCCTATGTGAAGAGTTCCTGATAAGAAGCTGTATCTACAGAGACTGAACAGAGTTTCAGTGCTGTGGGGAGACTGGAATGGTGCAGTTCCAGAGTCTAATTACCTTATCTTGGGCTAGTTCTAGCCCTCCCAGACAGCCCTTCCTTGCCCATCTCTGTGCTGGAATTAACATCCTGTGACTAATAGAAACCTTCTAGAACCTATCAATTTAGCAGACCAATGGCCTCCACTAGCCCAAAAGCTAGGCATGTCATCAGATAGCATCTTGGGCCTATAGAAAGCTTCCTCCATCTTGGACCTATAGAAAGCTTCCTCCATCTTGGGCCTATAGAAAGCTTCTTCCATCTTGCTGAAACCACCTATCTGCTGCACCTGCCAGTGTCATTTAAACTTCCCTTGATTTATGACTTTGTCCTGTAAAACTACAAAACTCCATGAAACTGCTTCCATGTTGGACCACCGAATTTGGAGTAACCTAAGTCTGTGTTCCCAGGCCATGGTTAATAAAATGACTCCAGAATAAACTATCTCTTATTCCCTTTAGGATGAGAGCCGTGGTTTTGCATGGGCACTCCGTACTCACAAAGGGCAGGGCTACCAACTTGGGGTCCCGGGGCTCCAGGAAAGTCATGTATCTGCCAGGTACAAAGTGTTTCTAGCACCTCACCAGGCCCTCAGGACAAACTGTGAAGAGCACCTCTCTTCCTGCTGCTAGCATGTAAATGGGGGTTTCTACCGAGCCCACTTCCACCGAGGGAGAATGAAAAGGGAGAGGAGGAGGGAGCACGGGCTCGCTGGGTATGCTGTGTTTCCACCAGCTTTACTGGATGCCATATGGGAAAAGTAACACAAGTGGGTCCAGTGTACTCACGAGGATCCTCTTAAGGAAGTGACAGAGTCAGTGGGTGGAAAGGACAAAGAGGCATTTGTCTTTTGGAGCCTCTAGGAGGAACAAGCCATAGACACTTGACTTCTAATGCCCTTGGACTTCTCTCCAGAAGTGTAAAATGACAAACAGATTTGCAATTTGGTTACAACAAATAGAAACTGGTATTTTTACAACTATTCCAATTCTGGGTGTTTCGTTTTCCTTCAAGACAGGGTCTCACTATGTAATGTAGTTCAGGCTGTCCTGGAACTCACTATGTAAACCAGGCTGTCCCGGAATTTACAGAGATCCACCTGCCTCTGCTCCTGAGTACTAGGACTAAAGGCATGTACACTACACATGGCTCTGCTACATTTTTTTTTTAATTTTTAAAAAAAATTTTAGGGGCTGGAGAGATGGCTCAGTGGTTAAGAGCACTGACTGTTCTCCCTGAGGTCCTGAGCAACCACATAGTGACTCACAACCACCTGTAATAAGATCTGGTGCCCTCTTCTGGCCTGCAGGAACACAGGAAGAACACTGTATAGTATACATAATGTGAGACCCTCACTCCTCTTTCTCAGAGGGGCAAGAAGAAATTTCCTAGCAGAATGTTTTCCCAGGAAGATAGTGGCCTTCCCCTCTCCCACCCAGGATATTCTGAGCACAAGGTCACTTAGCTCAACCCAGCCAGCCACCTGGTACAGGCTAATAAAGATGGCCTAACTCAAGAACAGTGACCTCTCTAAAAATAAGAAAAAAAGCTGACTTAACAGAATGTGAGGGAGCAAAAGTCCTTGTACCCATGCCAAAGCATCTTCAAAGATTCTCTTTGTAGTTACGCCTTTAAAAGCTTACCCCACGGAGGAGATACAACTCCTCTCTACCTTATTGTAATGGGGATGGAGATGAGTTCCAAACATGTTTGTATTATGCTGATTAAACCTTGCTTATTACGGTCTGGGCCTCTCTGATGGTCTCTCTCTGGGGGTCGTGATCTGGGCACAACACATAATAAATAAATCTTTTTTAAAAAGTTTTAAATGTCTTGCAGCAGGACATGGGCTGCCTTCAATCCCAGCATTCTACTCCAGAGGCCCAGGCAGGCAGATCTCTCTGAGTTCAAAGCCCGCCTGGTCTACATAGTGAGACCATCTCAAAAAAATAACAAAAACGAAAGATACAGATAGCCCTGCTATGTAGTCCGGGCTCGCCTTGAGCCTCGTATTAACCCAGGGCTGGCCTCAACCTCATCCTCCTCCACGATGAGTTTGAAAGCCTATGTCACCACACACAATCTACTTTATCTGTGTACAACCACAGGGAAGTAGCCCAACTTTACGTTAATCCCAGCACTTCATCCAAAATGCTGAGCCAGAGAATCAGGATGAGTTCAAGATTAGTTTGTGCTACATAGTGAGTTCCAGGCTGGGCTGGGCTACAAAGTGAAACTTTGTCTTTAAAAAGAAAAATTAAAAAAAAAATACAATGACCAGACTACTGAGCAAGACTCTGTCTCAAAAATACATATTTTTTTAAAAAGTGTATACAATATAACTTTCCTTTACGTTCAATTATCTGTTTATGCGACTGAATCAATCATCTCTACCGTGGGCTGTTTCCAGATTTTTCACTACCCTGTAAAGATAACTGCTTCTATCTCCCAAATGACATAAACTGTGGCAGAAATCTGGTTGTCTGCAAAGCGATTCTCACGAGGAGCGGAACCAGTTACGTGCCCTCCCACGGGAGCTGCTTCCACTTTTCCCTCGAGTCCGGGAGACCTAGGGCTCCCTGTTTCAGGCCCCACTGTGAGTCCGCAATTCTCGGAGGACCTGACGATCGAGCGACCGTCCACTTCAGTTCTCGCTCCACCGAGGCCCTCCACTACTCCTCGAATCCCGAGGAAGTGCTTTAGGGGGTGTGAAGGGCAACGCCGCTTAGGGAAGAGAAGCAATTCTAACTGGGCGGACCCTTGTTTCGGTGTCCGCAAGGGAAGACTACGCCTGCGTACACCGACGTGCCAGGACCCCACCCCAGCCGACCGCAAGGATGACGTCATCCACGTGCGCAGACACCGCCTCATTCGTCCCTCCTCGCCCCGAGTCCTGCCCGGGAGCGCCCGGCTCGCTCCAGCTCTTCCCCGGCTGAGCGGGGCACGGACAGATGAGTAACCACAAACCTTAAGACAGAGTGTGAAACTGACCTTGCGATGACGGAGGCCTGGAGAACCTGGCGTGATGGCGGCCTTCGGACTGGAGTGGGCGAGGCGGGGCGAGGCCCTACAAGGCGTGTCAGCATTGGGGCGGGGCTTAGTGTGGAGGCGGGGCCTACCGCGTGGTACTTTTCGCTGGGGAAAGGATGCTTGGAATCAGCCAGCCTACGCCGAGAAGTCCATCTCCAGTGGTGGGCTGTGTAGCAGTGCTGATCCACGGGTGGCTGACGCCTGCGCTGGAGCTTACGCCTTTCCCGTGACAGTTGGTGCTGGCCGATTCCGGGACCGGCTCTTGGCCCACACGATAAATCTTGACGGAATTCTGCTAAAATGTGTTGGAGAGTTTTTTGGTTTGTTTGTTTGCGCGCATGCTTGCTTGTTTCGGAACCAAGGTCTCCTTATACAGGCTCTTGATGAACTGAAGCAATTCTAAGTAGCCAAAGTGGTCTCGAAGTCAAGATGATCTTGCCTCAGCTTCCCTGGGTTCTGAGATTACTATGCCTAGTTTGCTTGATATATTTTTGAACAAATCCTCATGTGGCCAGCACGCCTGGCTTCTGGGTTATATTATTATTAATTTGTGTGCGTGGTATGTGTATACTTGTCCAGTGTCCTGCTCTATCACATTCCACCCTATTCCCATCCGACAAGGTCTCTCACTGTCTTTCTACTGCTGTGAGACACCATGTCCAACTATTAACTTGTGCTCCAGAGGTGAATTCATAACCATCATAGGGGAGCATAGCAGCAGGCAGGCAGGCCCTACTGTGGAGCAGTGGCTGAAAGCTTATATTGTCTTCTGTAAATAGGGGACAGAGAGACCTAACTGGAAACAGTGTGGTGGGGTGTAGAAACCTCAAAGCCCACCAGGCGGTGGTGGCAGATGTCTTTAATCCCAGCACCTGGGAGGCAGAGGCAAGCAGATCTCTGAGTTTGATAGAGTGAGTTCCAGGACAGCCAGGGCTACACAGACAAATGTTGTCTCAAAAATAAAAAAGCAACCTCAAAGCCCACTCTCAGTGACACACTTTCTTCAACAAGGCCCATATGTTCAAAAGAGTCCCCATCTCCACCCCCCAACCTCCCTGGCTGGAGAAATGACTCAGAGGTTAAGAGCATTACTCTTCTTGAGGTCCTGAATTCAATTCCCAGCAACCACATGGTGGCTCATCTATAATGAAATCTGATGCCTCATATGTATGTTGTGCAGGCAAATATACAAACAGAATACTGTTAAAAAAAAAAAGTTTCCCCAACTGGGAACCAAGATTCAAACTTATGAACCTATGGAGATCCAATCTCATCCAAACCACCACACTCACCCAACCTGAAGCTAAACTGGAAATAAATAAATAAATAAATAAACAAGACCCAACAATCTGCCTGTCTCTGCCCCTCACCAGCGTTCCAAGAGCAGAGGTGCTGAGTGACCTGACAGCCTCGGCAAATCCATAAGTCCATCCCACACACACACACAAATTAAGGCTTTCAGGTACAATACAAGAAAAAACTTACCCACTATAAGTGCCGGAAATTGATTTTCTTTATCTTATAAGAAATTATTACAGACAAATCAAAACCACCTAAGCAAAATAGTATCAATCCTGTGATATAGATGAAAACATTGGCATTTTGACGGCTGTTCCTGGGATTTGTTGTAGACCAGGATGGTCTAAAGAAATGCATTGTACCCATGAATGTGATGGAGCAGGACCTAACAGCAGGAGGATTTTATGAGAAAAGACTTCAGCAGAAACAGGTGATGGCTCAGTTGGTAAAGCTACTTCTTCTCAAGTCTGACACCTTAGTTCTATTCTAGGAACCCACATGATGGAGAGAAGAAACCAACTCCCCTCGGTAATCAGTATCTTATAAATTAAATTGAACATGCTTGTTCACATTCTTCCCCCCCCCCCCCCCCCCGCCCCGCTTGTTCACATTCTTTAACGCTCAGTACTTGAGGCCCTGTGGTGATTTTGTCCATGGACATCTCAGTTCAGGTGAGCCCTATTTCCAGTGCTCAGAGTCTCAGGACTTTTTTCTTTCTTTCTGTCCCCTCACCCTGCCCCGATCTTCTAGACAGGGTTTCTAGCCCTGGCTGTCCTGAACTCACTCTATGGACCAGGCTGGCCTCAACTCAGATCTGTCTGCCTCTGCCTCCTTAGTGCCTGGGATTAAAGGTCTGTGCCACTACTGCATAGCCGACTTTTTTCATGGTCTGTGTGTGTGTGTGTGCATATTCATCTCACACACAGAAAACGCTTATTTTTAAAATTTATATCATCTATTACAGTCTCATCATTTGAGGAAGTAGATGTGTCTGGGCTGATGTAACAGGTAGATCGCAGAGATTGAGCAGGCTGCGGGTGGTAATGGCTCATGCCTTTAATCCCAGCACTTGGGAGGCAGAGACAGGCGGATCTCTGTGAGTTCGAGGCCAGCCTGGTCTACAATAGCTAGTTCCAGAACAGGCTACAAAGCTACAGAGAAACCCTGTTTCTAAAAACCAAAAAAAAAGAAAAAAGCAAGCAAGCGAAAGAAAGAAAAAGGAAGGAAGGAAGGAAGGAAGGAAGGAAGGAAGAAAGAAAGAAAGAAAGGAAGAAAGAAAGAAAGGAGAAAAGAAAGAAAAAAGAAAAGAAATGAAACAGGCTACCCCTCCCTTGATCCCTGCCCTTTGGGATTAGTGAAACCACGGCACCAGCAGGGCCAGCTGTGCAGGATTCTTGCTCCCTCTAGTGGACACAATCTGGCAACGTTTAAGGAAGATGTGTCCTGAACTTGAGGCTCCTAGTTCCTATTCTGGAGCAGCAGAGTATGAGAACAGGTTGGGGCACATCTCTGAAAACCCACCTAGACAACCAGGGAGCTGGGACTGCTAGGAAGAATTCATGAAGTTTCCTCTACTGATTCGTCAGAAGCCACAGAGGATCCACAGCCTGACACGTGAGTGGTGCACAGAGGCCCAGGCAGCACGTACCAGCTGCTCCACAGATGGCTGAGCCTGAGTGATGTTTGCTATAGAGGGAGTGTGGAATTAAGGGGATGAGAAAAGATTTCCTTCAGGAAACCGGAACATACCTGCCCTCAGCACTGTTCAACTTGTAATTTTTTGTTTGTTTGTTTGTTTTTTGAGACAGGGTTTCTCGGTATAACAGCCCTAACTGTCCTGGAACTAGCTCTGTAGACTAGGTTGGCCTTGAACTCACAGAGGCCTGCCTGCCTCTGCCTCCCAAGTGCTGGGATTAAAGGCATGTGGCCTTAAAATGACTTTCTTAAAAACAATTTTGTGTTTTGTTTTGTTGAGACAATGTTTCTTTGTATAGCCATGACTGTTCTGGAATTCAGTCTATAGACCAGGCTGGGCTCCAACTCAGATATGTGCCTGCTGCTGCTGGGATTAAAGGTGTGTGCTACCACTGTCCAGCTCCTTAAAAACCAGTTTTATATTTTTTTCCTTAGGTAGGAATGACACACACATGCTGGAATAAATCTTACCACATCCAAGTACAAATAATAAAAATAGGGGCTGGATAATAAAAATAGGATGGCTCGGCTGTGAGGAGCGATTCATTCTCCTGCAGAGGCCCCACCTTCAGGTCCCAGCACCCACTGGGGCTTCATAATCACCTGTACCTCCAGCTCAGTACCCCATATCGTCTTCTGATTCCCAAGCACACAAGTGGCATACATTCACACAGGCACAAACACACACACACACACACACACACACACACACACACACACACACACATAAAAATAAGGGGTTAGAGAGATGACTCAGTGGTTCAAAGTGCTTACTGCTTTTCCAGAGGACTCAAGCTGGTTCCCAGCACCCATGTCAGACCGCTCACAACTGCCTAAAAGCCTAGCTCCAGGGAACCTGACACGGTGGACTTCTTCAGACACCCACACCCATGTGCACAAACTCACATGCATACACATATTTACAAATAATAGAAATAAATCTTTTTTTTTTCCCTGAGACAGGGTTTCTCTGTGTAATAGCACTGGCTGTCCTGGAACTTGCTTTGTAGACCATGTTGGTCTCACAGAAATCTACCTACCTCTGCTTCCTAAATGCTGGGATTACAGGCGTGTGCCACCACTGTGCAACTAGAAATAAATCTTTAAAAGTTAAAGTTAAGGGCTGGAGAGGTGGCTCAGGGGTTAGGAGTACTGTTTGCTCTTCCAGAGGATGAGGGTTTGATGGGTCACGGTCACAACCATTTGTAACTCCACTCCCAGGGGATCTTATGCCCTCTTCTGACCTCAGGCACCAAGCATGCATGTGAAGCACAGATACACACACACACACACACACACACACACACATATATATATAACAAAAAACACCCATACACATAAAATAAATCTAAAAATATTTTTTAAAAATGAATACATTTTTTAAATGAATAATTTTAAAAATCAACCCTAGTCTCATTATTCCATAGGATACCTCCTTCTCCTCTTCTTCCTTCTCATACCCCGACTGTCCTGGAACTTACTATGTAGACCAGGCTGGCCTCCAACTCACAGAGATCCACCTGCCTCTGTCTCCCAAGTGCTGGGATTAAAGGTATAAGCCATCCCAACACCATGCATGGTTCCATAGGTTTGGTGTACTAAGGCCAAACATGGCGATGCAGGCCTTGAATATCACCATTGGGAGGCAAGAGACAGGCAAATTTCTGTGAGTTCAAGACAAGCCAAAGCTATGTAGGGAGATCCTAACTCAAAGATATTTTTTTTAGGAAAAAAAAATGGTGAGTGGGCAGGCACACGCATGAGCTTTGTTGCATATTACAAACATGTAAGACCTAAAAATGTTTATGTTTATGTGACCATGTATGTTTCTGTACATGTGAAACCGGGGGTCAGCCTTGGTGTCATCCCCAGGAACACCACCAATCCTGGGTCCTTGCATTAAAAAAGTCAACCCACCCCATCAGCCCAGCAAACTATACATGTGTGTTTTACTTACTGATTTACTTTGGGTTTTTGGTTTGTTATTGTTGTTGTATTTTCCTGGCTGTGGGATCAGGGTCTCTCTATGTAGCCCTGTCATGGAACTTGATATTGGATCAGGTTGGCCTCAGACCTACAGAGATCCGCCTGCCACGACACCTGGCTCTAATATGTTTTAATGTATATTGTGCATCCACCTGCAGGCTACTTATTCTGAACAATAAAATTTGGGATGAGATTTGTCCATGTTAATAGAAGTTTATTCATTTTAACAGCTGTAAGGTATTCTGCTGCATACATATGCCAACATTTAGTCATTTTTACTCCAGGCTTATCGGATTTTTTTTTTTTTGCTACAGCAAATACACTTTACATTTCTTTGTATCCTTGTTGGGTCAGGCATGGCATGATCAGTCTCATCCTGTCACCCAAAAATGGCATAAGAATCCACTTTCCCAGAACTGAAGTGATGGCACAGGAGTCAAGAGTACTTGTTGCTCTTCCTCAGGACCTGCGTTCACTTCCTAGCACCCACGCGGTGGTTCACGACGGCCGGTAACTAAGTTCCAGGAGACCTTACACCCTCATCTGGGCTCTGTGGGAACCAGGCATGCTTTGGCACAAATACATACATGCAGGCAAACAGTCCCACACATTAAATAAATAAATAAAATATTTTGTACTCCACCTTCCTAAGAACATTCAAAGATCCTTCACTAAGGTAGACCTTCACCAGTAATTGGCTGATAGTCTCAGTCTTCAAACAGTTGAGCATGACAGCACACACCTGCAGTTCCAGCACTTGGGAGTAAGAGACAGCCTGGGCTATGTAGTGAGTCCCAGGCAAGTCTGAGATATGATGTAAGAGTCTATTTCAAAAAAAAAGAAGAAGAAGAAGAAGAAGAAGAAGAAGAAGAAGAAGAAGAGGAGGAGGAGGAGGAGGAGGAGGAGGAGGAGGAGGAGGAGGAGGAGGAGGAGGAGGAGGAAGAGAAGGAGGAAGAGGAAGAGGAGGAGGAGGAGGAGGAAGAAGAGGAAGAAGAATAAAGGGGATGGTAAGCTAGCTCGGTAGGTAACGGCTCTTGCAGTCAAATCAGATAATCTGAATTTGGTACCCTGAACCCACATGGTGAAAGAAGAAAACAGCCCTAAGTCGGCCTCTAGGCTCCACATGCCACCACCACCCACACACAAATATAGTAAAAAAATATAAAGCCATCTCTCACTGTGGCTCTAGCTGGCTTTTCAGCATGTACCAGTGAGAGAGGTGGAGGCTATGTTCATTTGCTTTCATACATGTACTGGCCATCCCTATTTCCTTTAGGCATCTGTGCATGTTCTTTCTTACATAGAGTCTCATGTGGCCTAGGTGCACCTAAAGCCAAGAATGACCTTGAATTATTTTTTTATTTTCCATTATTATTATTATTGTTATTATTATTATTACTACTACTATTTTAGTTTTTCAAGGCAGCGTTTCCCTGTGTCCTGGTTGTCCTGGAGCTCACTTTTTAAACCAGTCTGTCCTCGAATTCTCTAAGATCAGCCTGCCTCTGCCTCCCAAGTGCTGAGATTAAAGGCATGCACCACCACCGACTGCCGGGCTTTTTTTATTTTTATGGATGTTTCACAAATTTGTGTGTCATCTTTGTGCAGGGGTCATACTAATCTTCTCTGTGCCCTTCCAGTTTTAATATATATGCTGCCAAAGTGAGCAAGGCTTTTAACTATTGATCCTTCTGCCTAACCCTTCCAAATACTGGGATTAAAAGCGTGTTCCACCAGCCAACATGGTGGTGCGTGCCTTTAATCCCAGCACTCGGGATGCAGAGGCTGGTGGAGCTCTGTGAATTAGAGGCCATCTTGGTCTACAAAGTCAGTCTAAGGCAACTAAGGCTACCCAGAGAAACCCTGTCTTGAAAAAACCAAAAAACAAAAGCTAAAGTGTGTGTTACCATGCTCACTTTTTGTGATTGAACCGATGGCTTCAACCATACTAGGCAAGCACTCTACCAACCTAACAGTATCCTCAGCCATTTTTGCTAATTTTTATTGTCTTGTTTAGAAAATCCCTAAGGGATTTCCTCCAATTTTATGTATGTATGTATGAGTGAAACGTTCATAGGTATGCATGTTTTTGCATGTGTGAGAGCCCACATGTGTGCATGTGTGTGTGCACATGTGTGTATGTGCATGTAGAAGCCTGAGGTTGCCGTCAGGAATCATCCTCCATTGCTCTTCCTTCTTATATTGGAGGCAGGATCTCTCAGAAAACCCAGAGAGATCTTGGCTATAGCTAGTATCACTAGCCATCTTGCTCTGGGAAATCTACCTCTGACTTCTGAGGCTGGAATTAGAAGAAAGATGCCACAACCACCTAGAATTTAGGCGAGTTTCTGGGGATTTAAACTCCAGTCCACACACTTGAGCAGCAAAGACTTTAACTGATGAGCCATCTCTCCAGGCCCAAAAAGATACTCATTCCAGGCTGGGCAGTGGTGACGCATGCCTATAATCCCAGCACTCGGGAGCCAGAGGCAGGCGGGTCTCTGTGAAAATTAAGCCAGCCTGGACTACAGAGCAAGTTCCAGGACAGGCTCCAAAGCTACAGAGAAACCCTGTCAGGCCACAAAGACTTGAGTTTGGAAGGAATGGCTTCAAGTAGAGATGCAAAAATACAATTCCTAGGGTAACTGCTCTTTTTATAAAGAAGTATCAAAAATACAACTTTGCTGGACTGGAGAGATGGCTCGGTGGTTAAGGGCACTCTGACTGCTCGTCCAGAGGACCTGGATTCAATTCCCAGCACCAATATGGCAGCTTACAACTATCTGGGTTGTTTGTTTGTTTGTTTGTTTTGGTTTTTGAGACAGGATTTTGCTGTAGTTTTGGAGCCTGTCCTGGAACTAGCTCTTGTAGACCAGGCTGGCCTCAAACTCACAGAGATCCGCCTGCCTCTGCCTCCCGAGGGCTAGGATTTAAAGGCGTGCGCTACCACTGCCCATCTCTCACAACTGTCTGAACTCCAGTCCTAGGGGATCTGATGCCCTCTTCTGACCTCCTCAGACACCATGAACACATGTAGTACACATTCTTACATGCAGGCAAAACATCTATACACATAAAATAAAAATAATCCTTTTTGAAGATACAAGTTAGGGGGCTGGCAAAGTGGCTCAACCAGTGAGAGTGCTTGCCATGAACCCTGATGACCTGCCCTTAATCCCTGGGTTTCCACGGTAGAAGGGGAGAACTGACAACTGACTCCCAACACCCCCACACAAAATAAGTAAATGTAAAAAAGTAATAATAATTTTAACAACTTGGGAAGTGGCAGGATGACTCAGTGAGCAAAAGTATTTGATGCCAAGTCTGACAACCTGAGTTCAATCCCTGGAACCAATTCCCACAAGTTGCTCTTTGACCTTTATACATACACTGCCATATCACATACACACAGCCCCAATAAACAAACAAACAAATAATAAAATTAAATGCATTAAAAATTAAATAGAACATCCAAAACATTTTACATAACCCAAATGAAGGCAGGAGGGGGTAAGTGAATCCAGCTTATTTTGAGCACAAGGCATCTTCAGTTGTAACCACCATGATGCTCTGGGTAACCCTGGTCCACTTTCCCACAGTTTCCTAGCAAACTATAAACTCAAAAAATAAAAATAAAAAAAAGACAGACAGTGGTGGTGCATGCTTTTAATCCCAGCACTCAGGAGGCAGAGACAGGCAGATCTTTGTGAGTTCAAGGCCAGCCTGGTCTACAAAATGAGTTCTACAACAGGCTCCAAAGCTACAGAGAAACTCTCAAAAAACAAACAAAAATAATACATGTACTCACTAAAGTGGTGTACACTGCTTTCATCCTGGGCCCTGCTCCCATGATACATCTGACTTTGCTATCACCTTCATATAAACCAGACATATTCTAGCAAAATGAAGTCACTTCTTTCTAACCAATATGCACACTTGGCTTTGACCCTGAGCACAGGGAGCCGAGGGTCTGGCTGCTGCCCAGTGTCACCCTTCTATCAGTGCTGCTTTGCAACAAAGGGAAAACAGAGAAATTAGAAACAGACAGCAAGAACAGAAAGCAGTAAGAATGTAACTAAAGGTTGACATCTCAATAGTTATAGTTGACATCTCAATTTCATTAAATGAAAACAAACACAGCACTTTAATTGTTGGGACCTAATGGACTCCGGGCCTTCCCACTCACCTCCCCTGTTGGTGACCTTTCTTGCCCTTGTTGTTCTGGGTTTCTGAGACATTTGCAAGATCCCTGCTCTCAGAGTTGTTTACCAACCCTGCTTCCTTAGTACGCATTGCCTTAGCCCTAACCCGAGGATACAGCGATGAGGTCTCTAATCTGCTGGTGCACCTGTCTGTGTTAAGTAAAACCCCCTTGGTGACGTACAATAAAGGTTTGTGATTCTGCAACATCCGGAGTGCGTATTTCATTAATCCTCATGTCCTTCACTCGCTCGGATGCGGCATCCAGGCTGTGCTGGCATGGCAATTAATCAAAGGAAAGATTTGCAGGACGTCTCCAAAACTGTATATTACCTGAGCATGATGGCACGCACCTACAATCCTAGCACTCAGGACACTGAGGCAGGGTGATTGCAAGTTCTGGGCATGGGTAGTCATTGGTGAGAAGGTCACTAAGCAGTACTCGATCCCTAAAGACCATTTATGCAGCTCAGGAGTTGCTGCCTGCTGCCTTCTAAGATCCTATGGCAGAATGTCCTGCCAGCTCTAGAGAGAGCAAGCAACTCCCACTGGGCCATACCTGGCCTAGCTCCTTTTGTTGGCCTCTGTATTCCCTAATCTTGTCTGAGAGTTTCCCATAGATACAAAGCCTATGCAAAACTTGGTTAAGGGAAACCCCGGAAAACCATGGTACCTCATGAATCACACACACCCACGCCCCGTTACCCATGACAAGATCCAGTTGGATCTCAAGATTCCATGGCCCGAGAAAGGTGTGTCCCATGCCATGAAATTAATCCACCAGCATGACCTGGCCAGGGTCTGCACCTTTCCTGCTTTTTCCAGCTTGGTTGCCTCAGTGTTCTAAGTAAGAGGGCAAAGCCGCATCCTAGGACCACCCCAAGAAGGAACAACTCAGCTAATGCGGTCATTTCTCACGTTCTAGCAAAACTGACAGAAGCTGACGCAAACAAATAGCTAAGAGCTGGAGTCAGTACAGGACCAGCACAGGGTGACAGGCTGAGCCGAGAGGCCGAGACCACCTGCTGCTTGGTGCTAGTACTTCTACAGCTCCTCAGAAAGGGAAGTCCACTGTTTTGACCCTGAGGACACAGGTCTTGGTTTCCAGGTTTCTACCATTTCTCCAACGTTACCTGGATGAGGAAGAACTTGATGCCAAAGCTTGGGCCACCCCAGTTCAAGGGTAGCAGTGCCACCTGGTGGAAAGGAGGAATCAAAGTTTGCAATCTGAGCCCTTATTCACTCTTTAACCATGGAAGGCAAAGTCCACTTTCAGGAGGACTGACCTCTCCTGAGAGTTATGAGTCAATATCCACATACTCTGGTCCTCCCATACTCAGCCTACGCCTGCCACTCAGGATTATTATTCCCCCTACATACTTCTCCACAGGTCTACTGAAGACCCACTGAGGGTTCCTGGGACAAATATGATCTTCGCTGCTAGGAATCCAGAAAGCCAAGAACCAAGGGAAATACCAGATACTATGTTTCTATCCTAGCCAGGTTCAGTCAGGAGCCTAGGTCTCCCACTAACTGGGAAAGCAGACAAGGACATGGCCAAGTACATGCCCTGGACACTAGTCCTGCCCTAGTGGCAGCAATACTTGCTATGTCTCCACCTGATAGCTCTCCCAGGCCCACGTTTCTCATTTTGTGAGAAGTCTATCCCCAAGCCCATCCCACACTTAGGATAAGGAGCTGAACCCCACCTTCCAAGGAAGAACATTAAGTGTCAGTGTTGAGGAAGAGCAGGAGCAGGGACAGCAGAATCCTAGGAAGTGCCAGGAACAAACCACGTTAGCCTGGGTTAGCCTGGCTTTCTCCTCCCAGAACCAGGAATAGGACAGGCAATGGCATGGGTACAGCCCTCCCCACTAAACAGGGATAGATAGTTCAAGGTAGCCCAACCCTGGCACCTACCTGGGTATCTGAAATTTAGGAAGAGGTTTACAAATGGAAAATAAAACAAGAAAACCAACACACCCACCCAAAACAAACAAACAAAAAATGGAAAAGAGAGAAACAAAAAGATTCTCTGGAAGGTCAACATTAAAACTGAGCTCCAACGAGCCATGGTGGAACATGCTTTTAATCCCAGCACTCAGGAGACAGAGGCAGATAGATCTCTGTGAGTTTAAGACCAGTCTGGTCTACGTGGAGAGTCCTAGGCTAGCCAGAACTATGCAGTGAGATCTGGCCTAAACAAAAAACAAATAACAGGGGCTGGAGAGATGGCTCAGAGGTTAAGAGCATTGCCTGTTCTTCCAAAGGTCCTGAGTTCAATTCCCAGCAACCACATGGTGGCTCACAACCATCTGTAATGGAGTCTGGTGTCCTCTTCTGGCCACCAGGCATACACACAGACAGAATATCGTATACATAATAAATAAAATAAATTAAAAAAAAACAAATAACAGCCTGATTAGCGGAAAAGGAGGTATGATGCAGATTTGGGGTGGGGGTAAGCAACAGGCCAAACATTCTTAGGAAGTACAGCAGGGGGACCCAGAGCCACAGTCTGTGCCAGAAGGCCCGTAGGGAGAGGACAAGGGCATGGGTCCCAGGAGGACAGGCAGGAGTCTGAAGCAAGATTTAGGAGTCCAGAAGGAGGGGCGATACTACTAAGGGACCTCTCTTTATAGAAAGTAGCCACATCTGTCTGCTGGGTGCCATAAGCATCAAACCCTAAACAGGAGGGGCACCCAAGTAGAATGAATGATCCTGGGAACAAATAATGGTGCATGGTGAAAAGCACTCTCCATGATGCCCTACAGAGAGGGCACCAGGACAAGGGACTCCTAGGCCTCCATGTGCAAGTAAAGACCTATAAAGTGACGGAGAGCTGGCCTGCCAGTGGAGGTGCAAGGTTAAAGGGTGTGCACTGCCTGCTGTAAGAAGAACGGACTCCTGAGGGGAGACTAGGAACAGACTGGAGGTTGGGTAGGGACTCCAGCAGTGTGGAGGCCAGGTGTATAGCTTTTCCATCAAACATCTACTAGGCCTCCTCCTTGGAAGACATTGGTTTCTTACAGAGCCAAACCGATGACTACCACATGACCCGTGGGACTATATATTCCAAAGACTGAAACCATGTGCACCAACAAAAAATAAATCAAGAATGAAACTTGAACTTCATCCACTGGGTCCCTGACATGGTTTACCCTCAAAAGTAGGAAGAGCTGTGCCCAGAGAGGCTTGCTGCATGGTCCCAACTCAGCTTGGGTTTCCCTGCCAGGGACTGTCATAGTACCAGTGGGCATGGACGCTTTCAGGAAGCAGCCTTACTACTGTGACATGTCCTATGGGCAATACAGGGCCCTGTGACATGGGTCACACTGTGTGAACACAGGTATGGGTGTCCCATCACCACTGCTGTTTCTACGGTCTGTTTCCTAGTCTCCCTTGAGCAGTACTTCTCTTCCTCTTGCAGGAAGTGGTTCATTTCCTCCCTCAGTCCTGCAGCGTCACCTCCAGGCCAGCTCTATCACTATGGAGGCAGGACACAGCAGTGAGGGTTAACTAACTGATCACTGCAGTGTAGCAAGGAGCTAGGGCTTCCTGGTCTAGGACAGGGATTGAAAGGGTGTGGGGGTTCTAGCTCCTGGTCACCCCTGGACCTGACTCCTTCCTGAGTGCACCCCAGAACCCCACAAGTGTGGCAGTGCTGCAACATGCTACCTCAGGAGCAGCACGCGGCAGGCTACTGAAACACCCAATGGACACAACTGGTCCTCAAGCCTGGATCCTGAAAGTGCCATTCCTATTCCAGCCGAGGAGAGTCAGAGGTTTCTATGTGCCTGAACCCCATAAGAGAACAAGACCAGGCCGGGTGGTGGTGGCACACACCTTTAATCCCAGCACTTGGGAGGAAGAGGCAGGTGGATCTCTGTGATTTTGAGGCCAGCATGGTCTACAGAGTTCTAGAATAGCCAGGACTGTTTCACAGTGAAACCCTGTCTTGAAAAAAACAAAGAGAACAAGACTAGCAGGCAGTCCCCAAGGTGGCTACTCCCCTCCCCAACCCACTTTCCAGATCTCTTTCCAGCCTCTGTCCCAGGCAGGGCTCCCTGTCCTCTGGCCAGAACCCTGGTGTCAGGGGAAAATGCAGAGGCTGCACATTCAACTTCCCTGGGACCTCTGGCAGCCTCCCAGGGATCACAACCCTCTTGGGTGATCTCCCACAAAGACTTTTGACTCCTGAAAGCAGGGACCACTGCCTGGGCATGGGCCAGGTTGTCACTGTCCTGATGATGGTCCTCAATAAGGAAGATGCCTTTTGGGCATCGGCCCAGCTGCCAACCCACTCATGAGTGGCATACCGTCCAAGTCCAGTAGACAGCTTCCCATGGCACCAAACAGCCAGGCTGGGTGACAGCCATACTGATTAAAGATGGCAATTTACAGTCACAGCACCTTCCCTTCCCTACTTGTTCTGAACCACTAGACTGTCTGCTGTGGTCAAAGCACCCAGACCTGTCAAACGACTCCCTCACATCCCTCATCAGCCAAGAACCCTCTATGCATAAGCAAACCAGGTGATGTGTTCCAGTCAGTCATTCTGCATCTCTCACCATCTATGGCCAAAATCCAGAGACATCATCAGCCTAACCATGTCCTCTTCTCATCCTGAGCCCAAGAGACAGCCACAAACCTCCAACCCTGTCCTTGTCCCCTACTAGCTTCATGGGCCCAACAGACTGCACAAACTCTATCTGCCATAGTGTGCCTCAAAGGCTACCCTGCCCTTCAGGAACCAGGACAGAGGAAGGTAGCAAGTCCAGCTAGGACTTGTGTGGGTGTTCCTCCTTCCTTCTCTGAGGCTGCAGCTGCATAACGGGGACGCAGAGTACGATGAAGGGAAGCCTCAGGTTCCTGGGGCACCTGCTACTGTCCCCAAGCCACGGCTCCGCACCTCTGGAACAAGCTCTATCAGTCGGTTATAGGCTCTCAGAAATCCGCAAATGGTTCCAGCCACAACCTTTTAGCTCTTGGCTTATGAGAATGAGGTAAAAAAGCATGAGTGAGTGAAGAGACCTGCCTCATCCCCGGAGGCGCTGGGCTGGACCTGGAATAAAGAGGTTTGGGAGCCAAGATGAGGAGCAGGAGACTCTGAGGAACTCAGGACAGTAAGGAGACCCCAACTGTCCAGGAATCCTGCAGTGTTAGAGTAACGAAGAACAGACAGGCAGGACCTTCCTTGCTCCACAGTAACAGTCTTCCAGTCCAGGGGTGTAACTGTCCCGGAGCGCCACAGCTTCCAAGAAGGCCAGGAGAGTCCATATCTAACAGGAGAACTAGGCCATAGACCTCCTGCCTTCCTGCCACACAACCCACAGCACAAGTCAGAGTTCGAGCAAGTGCCGTTGGCAGACCCGGCCAAGACAGAACCAGGGAAACTCTGAGTCTCGGCAAGCCCCTTATCCCAGGGTCATACCTGCTAAGTCCAGCCCTGAGCAGCTACAAGCCTGATTAACAGCCTCATGGAATCACCTCTACAGAGAACCAGAGGTTGTGTGTAGCCATTGGTCCACCCTCTCATGCCTGCTGTATTTGCAGACGTCAAGCCCCCTGAAGCTCTGGGATATCTACATTCTGGAGGATGAGGTTGTGGGTCATGACCATGGTAAAAACCAGCCCTCGATATACATGGAAGTCACTTCTCAAGTATCCAAGACAGATCTTGGCTCGCAGTGGGCCACACTCAGACCAATCATTTGTGTTACCTCTCCAGCCCGGAGTGAGCCAGCCACAAAGGGTGGGCCAGACCAGCTGTGGTCAGCTGGGTAGGGTGCAAGGTATTGTCCCATGCCCTAAACCCACCCCCCATACACAGATAAAAGAGCTGAGGCTATTTTCCTGGCAGGATCTCTCTTTGGCTGTTGTCTTGTGTATACAGCAAGACCAGAGTTAGAAACAAAGGGCACAGTAGCCTTAGCAAGATGGACCTGGGCACAGGCAGGACATGGACGATGACCTTTCCCAGGGCCCAGCCCAGAGTTGAACTCCGTACCTTTGAGAACCTCCTGAAGCCTCTCTCTTTAGGCTGAACCACACAATGCTAAAGTATCTTCAGGCCTCCATTGTGGAGTCTTGAACGATGGACTGTGACATTTTTCCCATATTAGCTCCAGTGTGAGGTCTCTTCCCAGGGCAGGCAAGTCTAGGCCCCACAGGTTCTACAGCCATATTTCCCACCCTACTGCTTCCAGCAGAAACACTAAGCTCCTGTCCACCCTTACAGTCATAGCCCAGAATGTGCCCAGCCCACTAAAACCCCCAAACAGGGCCAAAGACAACCACTAGCATAGCAGGCCCTGTCTCCAACCCACCTATGACCAACATAGCTCCAAAGGAGCCACTGAAGCTCCAGATACCTCAGGAGCCTCAGATATACGTGGACAGAGAAGCTGAGCATTTGGCTACTGTACAAGAGTACAAGTGGGGTGTCCCACTAACCAACCTACTCAGCAGCAGGCCCTATATCATACCTATGGGAGACCCCTTATATCGTAAGTGTTCTCCCAAAGAGGGAGTTCACCCAATTCCACCCAATTGAGAGGGTAAAGCGTACCCACCAAGGGCCCCAGCAGCCATGATGAGAACCAGAACGAGGAAAGAGACCCTCCTATAGCCATGACCAGTGCTAGAATGAGGCCCTGGGCATGGCCCTTTAGGAGCAGGGAGCAGCTACCTGGCAGTCATGTGCCTCTCAAGATCATACAGGTAGCTGGGCAGCAGTGGCACAGGCCTTTAATTCCAGCACCTGGGGGCAGAGGCAGGAGGATCTCTGTGAGTTCAAGGCCAGGCTGGTCTACAGAGCTAGTTCCAGGACAGCCAGGGCTGTTACACAGAGAAACCCTGTCTCAAAAACTGAAGAAAAAAAAAAGACCAGACAGGTGACTTGGAGAACATCTGTACACTTCAGAGAGGTGGTAGGAACTGGTAAGGCAGTTTTTACCCTCTCAAGGAGTTGAGATTGCCAGGCTCACTGATGGGACAGAGGCCTGAGGCCACACAGAAAACACTAGGGTCCTATTTCCAAAGTCCCCCATCATTGGTCAGAGGGATGCAGGATACTAGGACAGGGCAGGTCTTATACTCTGCAATTCTTGGGGCTATATTTCACGGAACCCAGGATGCAGGAAATGTGTTTCCTGCTGGAGACAAGGGATACCCCCTTACTCTTAAGCCCCCCTCCTCCCATTACTTGAAGGACAATAGGTCACTTTTCATATCACCTGACTATTCTTGAGTTGCCTAATGCTTTCTGCAGGAAACATAGACAGCTGGCGCAGGCAGAAGGAAAGGGCCATACAGTCCAGGGGCCCAGGCTGGCCACCCCAGCCTCTTTTCAGAAATAAGAATAAAGCAGACGATGAGGCCCAGGTTCCCAGTATCTTCTGTGAGGCCACAGGCACTACACCTTCTACTCCCAGCCAGAGACAAGTCAAGACCATCAAATAATTTACTGTGATTCAACCTGTGCCCCATAGGCACCCGGAGGGAACTGAAAGGGGTTGAGGGCTGGGGTGCCAGGGGCAATAGGGACAGTTCATGACAGTCAATTCAAATTGTCCATGCGAAGGTCTTGGTCATCTCTGTCCACCATCCCTGGACTGGACTGGCTCCAGCATCGCTTCCTTCCTTCCTTCCCTCCTCTTTCCTTCCTTCCGTCTGTACCTCCTCCCTGCATCCGGCACCTCCACGTCCTGAGCCTGTGCCGAGATAGGCACAAAGGACACCACTGACCGCAGGCAGGGGGATTGGCAGGATGCGGGGGGAGCAGGGACATCAGAGTGGATATGAAGTTCATCTGGCTAGCTGGGGCCACTGCCCCAGACGTCTGCTGGTCCCTGCCTCACCTGGCATCAGGATAGCACACACTTGCAGCTCATGCAGCCGGGGCCACTTTCATCAGGAGGGTTCAGCTTCCTCAGTTTATGCTGCCGGATCTCACGTACTAGCGTATAGAAGGCATCCTCCACACCCTGGGAACAGAGGGGCTGGATCAGAGGGTACTCTGAGGACGAAATAGGTGCTATCTGGGTAAGAAACTCCCTGCCTGGATCAAGAAACACCCCGATCCTGGAAAACAACCCTTCCTCAGCTGCACAACCAACACAAATAGGGAGCTGGGCTCTGCACATCTAAAAGGCACAGGGTATTCTCCTTAAGCAGACTCACTCCAGAATATCCTTGAGAAGTCAGAGCCATTCAACTGAGGACTCTCCCAAGCCCCCAGTATGGCTCAGGTATGAACACCCTGACCATACTTAAGGACACAAAACTAGCAGGTACCCATAACTATGGGGACAGGAAGAACTATGCCCCTGGGTCACCGCTCCGGCCTGGCTCAGGGCAGCTCTCTCCATGGACCCCCTCTTGCCCTGGTGCTGTGTCAACTCAGAACTGCAGGGCATAAGCCCAGACCCTGGCCCTTGCCTCCCTCATAGCCCTACCATCTGGGAGACTTACAGCATGGGGGCCGCTGGGTCACATGGGTCCCGGGGGGTCCCAGAGGGTCCCGGAGCTGGAGCCAGAGCCAGAGCGGCTGCCCTGTGTTGAGGGAGAGGGCGATGAGCTCTGCTCCCTGGCTGGGGTAGGGTGGGGTAAATCCCTGACTAGCTGCAGAGAGTGAGGAGCAAGCTCACCTGCCGGGTCTTAGCTGATGTTTCGATGTAGGGGATGCCATAGCTGCGGGCAAGGTCCTGGGCCTGCCGAGACTCAACAGTACGAGCGGCCAGGTCACACTTGTTCCCCACAAGCACCATTGGCACGTCGTCTGAGTCCTTTACCCGTTTGATCTGCTCCCTGGAAGGGGATGAAGAGTATGTGAGCCAGCTAGCGGACTACCAGCATGGCTGTATCCAGGACATTCAGGAGAAGACATAAAGTCTCAGTGTGCACACAGAACCTTCCTCACCCTGTGCCATGGGCTCATGGGCTAGCCAGAGGTGGCTTACCTGTACTGATGAATGTCTTCAAATGACTTGGTGTTGTTGATGGCAAACACACAGAGGAAGCCCTCCCCTGTGCGCATATACTGGTCCCGCATGGCACTATACTCCTCTTGACCTGCTGTGTCTAAGATGTCCAGCAGACATGTCTCCCCATCAATGACCACCTGCTTCCGATAGGAGTCCTGCAGAAGAACAGAGCTTAGGAGCGCCACCTCTTCTCAGACAGACAGTCCACAGAGCTGGTCCACCCTTGCACCTCTCATGCCCTGACGGATCAGGTGGGAGCCAGACCTATACCACCTGCGAGCTCTGGCTATGTGGGCCTGTCCTGACTCTTACCAATGACCGCTGCCAGAGCCTAGGCAGGTAGCTAGAGCTCACCTCTATGGTGGGGTCATACTCGTCCACGAAATGGTTCTGGATCAGCTGGATGGTCAGGGCACTCTTTCCCACGCCTCCAGCGCCCACCACCACAAGCTTGTATTCTGTCATCGCTTCTATAGGGGCTGCCACTCCAGGAGCTCCTGCCCCACCTGCCAATGAGAATAGGCCCGGGTCACTTGAGACTGTTAATAGGTGCCTGACCCAAAGGCTCTCTCCAGCACTGAGCAGACAGGCCAGGCACAATAGTGGCCCAGTCACTCACCTGTGGCACCTCCAGCTGGGACAGGGAGGCCCCCCACCTCCTCCAGCAGCACTTAATGGCTGTGTGAGGAAGCAGGGAGAGGCCCCCAAGGCAGGGCTGACAGCTGAGAGCTTCTCCCAACCACGCACCCAAATTAGAAGTCGCTAGGTAGGCAGAAAGCCTCAACTGGAGGCGCCTGAGGGCTGAGGCCACCCCCCCAAAAAACTGGTCCTGCCACGGTGGCCTCAGCGTGCCCAGGCAGGCCAGTGCCAGCCTACAACCGGCTCCGGCCCGCCGGCATGTGGGTGCAACCGACAAGTATTTACTGAGCGCCTACTGCATGCCAGGCGCGGTCCTGGCAGCGGGGGAAGGGAAGGGACCCTGCCCTCCGCTGAGACAGACCTTCCACAAGGGGCCAGAGAGCTTTCAGCAAGCAGAGGGGGAAAAGCGGCTGAGGGTGTGGGAAGCAGGTGACTGCGGGAAAGACTCACAAGGGGCGCGAAGGGTAGCTGGGGAGCAGAAGGCCTTGATTGGGGCCAGACGCGGGTGTCCTTGTAGCCCCGAGGCCGGAGCGTGATGGCCGCGGGGCGCAGAGTCTCCGGAGGCCCGGGCGGCGCCTGGCCGGGAGGGCGGCCACAGGCGGGGCGGGCCGGGCCGCAGAGGCGGGCAGCCGGGCGCTAGGCACGCTGCCGGGCTACGAGGAGCAAGGAAGCACCGATCACCTGCGCCCCGCGCCCCACCCCGCGCCCGAACTCACCGCTTGCTGGAGCGACTGCCCCCGGGGCCGGGGCCGGGGCCGGGGCAGGGTGGGGGCGCGGACCGGCGCCGGCTGGGCCCGCGCATGGGCTCCGTCCGCGGCGGGTGCGGCTCGGGCTGCGGGCGCCGGGCGCGGACGGCGGGGACTCGGCCGGGCCCGCGCTCGCCCCGCCCCGCTCCGCCCCGCGCCCGTCCGTCAACTCTAGACGATCGGTGATTGGTCGAGCTCCGCCTTACCGCGACCTGTCGTGGTTGGCTCAGCAACCCGTCCGTCAAGAGCCGCAGCTAGGCGGGGCTTCCTGGAGAGGCAGTGTGGAAACCTGGGTACTGCACTCAAGGAGCGACGCCTTGTTCCGAGGTGCGGAAGAGAGTGAGGGAGCCGGTGCTTAAGAACCCGAGATTCCTCCGGAGAGAAACTGGCGTACGCTCGGGTTGGGTCGCAGGGCCTGTCACAGAGCTCCCACCCTGCACCCTCACCAGAGGCCCAAAGGCCCAGGGAGCGAAAAGGTCATTCCGATGGTCACCTAGTGTCGGGTACAGTCAGCACCGCGGACGCCGGATACCAGAGGAAGGCAGAGTCCGCCGGAACCCGAGCTGCCTGTTCCCGTAGACCGAGGTGGAGCGAAGGCCCCATCCCGGGGCAGCGTCGGCCATTACACTGCACTCCTTGTGCATTGGAAAAGACCCCCCCCAAAACAAACAAACAAACAAAAACAAAAACAAAAGAACTCGAGGTCCCAACCCTGCAGCAGCTCATACTGCTCCCATTTGAAGACAGACCCTGAAAGTCAGAAAAGTTGGTATTAGGGCGAAATGAAGTGTTCCACCTACTCAAGTAAGTAGGGTACATTTGTGTCAGACGCAAACAATGTTTCCAACACTCCGCAATTTCAAAGAAACGAATAAGCACGTCCTTCTCAGAAAACCGACAGGGCTTTACTCAGGCAATGCAGGCCTGGGGGCGCGCGTTCACGTGTCGTCTGGAGCGCGAGTTCGGGTGCGGCCAACAGGCAGATAGTCCGCTCGGAGCCCGCCAGAGCCCCTCACGGGCTGCTCTCGGGACCACTGTGCGTGTCTTCTCAGCGTTCAGCGGTCCGGCTTGCCTTCCTTACTCTGGGGAGCCCTCCCACCGGATCTGCCGCGTGTCCCGGCAACCGTTGCTAGGGGGCGGGGCTCATCTTGCCGCGGCCCCGGATGCCCGCGGCTTACGAATATTTAGATATTCAAATGAGACCCCGCCCCCGTTGCCATGGCGCCAGGGCCGCAACCCCTCCGCGGTGGAAAAAAGAAAGCCCTCACTTAAGAGAGCGACCGCCGCGGTGGAGGGGCCCAGGGATGCGCCCAGGACTTGGGCACCCTGGCCCACCCCTCAGGTGAGAGCTAGGTACCGCTTCTCCATGTCCTTTGTGCTAGGGGAAACCTGGGCCGAAGAGTAGGGCCTACATCTTGTGGGGCAGACACACTGGACTGAGTAAGCAATAAGTCATGACGTGCAGTGGAAGGAGACAACTCTTACTTCTAAGTAAAGACAGTAAAAAGTGAAGAAGTTTGGGGTCGATCAAACCTGGATGGAGGTGTAGAGAGGCACCTGAAAAAACGCCATAGATATGGGAAGGAGTTCAGGTGAGGTGGGCCTACAGAAGATTCTGAACCACACACCCAGCATCCCCTTTAGGAGTGGAAGCAGCAGGATTTGGGTGAGGACCGTCTTAGTTTGCACTGGGTGACCCAGAGGGACCCTGACTGAACCTCATCCACCACTAAATTGGTCACAGGGAGTTCAGGACCAGGCCCCCCACTAACAGCACTCCATTCTTCTACCTGTTTGCCTCTGAGCTGACCTTGGCCAGCTTAACCAGGTGCTACAGAGCACAGTGACATAGCCAGGAAGCTAATCTAACTCTCTCTTGCAGGTATTACATGTAGACACATGTGGCCCTTTTGCCCGGATGTTTGACCTACAACAGGAGCCAGGAACCTGCAGGTAGGGCCTCAGCCAGAGAAGTGGGTGGTTGGAGGGAATGTCTGCTATCTTGGTCCTGACCTTGACTCAAGAGATCATTAATGAAGAAGGATCCACAGGCCAGATCTGGGGCAGCCCAGGGAACTGTCAGTAACAGCTGGCTGCTGGTCCACATAGGCATCTTGCCCAGTATCCCTAGTCTTACAAACCTTAAAACAATATTCTTTACCGTGTATGTGTGTGTGTGTGTGTGTGTGTGTGTGTGTGTGTGTGTGTGTGTTGTGTGTACCACAGAGGCCAGAAGAGGGCATCTGATCCCTTGGTTACAGACATTTGTGAACCACCCACTATGGATGCTAGGAATCAGACGTGTGGTCCTCTGTACGATCAGTCAAATGCTCTTTACCACTGAGCTATCTTTCCAGCCCCAACTTACAGCCTTTGTGAAGCCCAAGATGGCAAAGACTGGAACCAATACTCCTTGCATGGACACTGTGGGAAACAAATACAGAACCAAAGAAAGGAATAGAGAGATCATTCAGACAGTAAATTGCTTGCTTTGTAAGCATGAAGACTTGAGTTTGATCCTTAGAATTCACATATAAAACACCAGGCATGGTAAAGTGATCTTGTAATCCAGCACTGGGGAGACAAAGACAGGCAGGTGCCTGGAATTTGCTGGCAAGCCAGCTTAGCCTATTTGGTAAGCCACATGCCAGTAAGGGAGAGAAGCTATTAGCACAAGCAGGAAGTTTGAGCTGAAAGTAGGGGAGCAGACATGTGCTGTCCAGTTATCTAGACTGCTAAAGTGTCACAGCCAGGCCACATCAGGCTGGGTTGTGGGGCAATGTGAGAGTTGACCCAATGGCTTTATGGGCTATTGATGTGAACTAGAGCCTTGTAAACTAGGAGATTTGGCTCTCTGCCTCTCCTAACAGGTTGGATGTGGATGGACCCAGCCTGGGATGGATCCCAAGGACCTCGGCCAGGCACAGCTAGTATCCGGGTACGGGAGCTGAGCTGGCAGGGCCTAAACAACCCCTGCCCACAAAACAAGAGACTGGGCAGCCATGGGGATATCCACAGGGAGCGGCGGGTGGAGGAGCACCTTTCCCCTGCTCGGCTGGTAAGTGATTGGGGCCTGAGGCTCCGCCATGGGTCTGCATGAGATGGCATCCTGGCACCCTTTCTGCTGATATCCAGCTTTCCCTCTGCTAGGTATCTCTACCTTTCCACCAGTAGGGTCCCTGCCAGCAGCCCAAGTGACACAAGCATCCCCAGGCATTGAGATCACAGATGGCACTGTTGGGCCAGGATTCCGTAACTATTGGCTGAGGCCTGTGCTTAAGCAGACAAGAAGCCTCTTATTCAAGAGCTAATGTTGCAACAGGGAAAACTAGGAAGTGGCATATTGGGATGCTGAAAGGGCGACTGGTCATGGCACATGGCTCCCCTCCCAAGGCTAGAGTTCCTCAGTCTCCTCTCAACCTGCCTGAGGTAGGATCTGTCGTTGGTATGTTGGCTATATTGGCATCAGGTAAAGGCTTTTCTCCACATCCAGTGTGAGAGTTTATTAGTGTACCACATCCCTGAGTCCTGAGGTTTTGTAGAGTCCATCTGGGCAACCCTGAAGCTCCCAGGATTTAGAGTTTGCTACCCACTTGTGGATGACCACTATGAAGGAGAGAATCATGGTAGTTGGTATCACCAGGGACCTCTTCAGAATAACTGTTTAGCCTGCTAGGCCAGAGCCTGCATGTGTTCCCCAAGGTGTCCCTTGATGCCATAGCAGGTATGGCCCAGGATCCCGAGAGATCATGCTTACATTTCACATACAAAAAGGTCTTGCCCATCTACAAGAACAGATAGACCAGTAGGGCCCCGCCCCTTGACTTCCAGCTTGAGTGTTTTTGTGTGTCCTCTGGTCCAGGTATGCTGTGGCTGGGTGCTGCTCACCAGGGTTCTGGGCTCCAACTGCATTGATGAATCTGTATGAAGGTCTCACCTGGAGACTGGCACCTCAAGGGCAGGCCCTTCCCTGATAGTCAATTACAACCTCTGCTCATGTCATGCCCACCAGCCAAACTGTTATTGCAAGCCCAGCCTGGATGAGGCAGGGGAACATTTGCCACCTGCTCCAGTAGGCACCTTTACAGAGTCCTCAGCCAAAAGCATGGAGAAAACTGGAAGTGACACCTGATGATTTCTGCAGCAGGCCCTGGCCCAGGTAGATGACCTCCAACTGGTGAGGGTGCTGGAGATGTGTGTGGACACCCGTAAGAACAGCCTGGGGAACTTCGGTGAGAGCCGCCAGTCACACCCATGCCCCTGTGACTGTCACAACTAGACTTTCCCATGAGCCAATTGTATTTTCAGGTTGTAAATGAAAAGCTAACAAACACCTTGGATAGCATGTCCCTTTCCTTAAGAATGGACTGTAGAAATAAGGTATATACTCAACTTAGAAGTTTTAGCCCAGGGTATATATTTCGAAAGGACTTTTCAAGGACCACACCCAGACACCAATCCAATATGGAAAAATAGCAAAGGTACTATGGTCCCATGCAAGGTGCTCCCAGAACTTATCTGGAATGGATTTGGAATTTATAGGCACATTGCACAAACATTATATTGATCCCTTATTCCTCCAGAATCCCCTCTGCAATTGCCACAGCAGAAATCTTATCATTCTCTCTCTTTCATGTTTGTGCACACGCATGCATGAACGCACACACACACACACACACGCATTACCTCCGAGACACTTGTTTTTTTAATCTGAGCAACCATTCTTCTTGTTAACTAATGCTTCAGTGCCTACTACTTCCTAGGGAGAACATTATCTTAAATACTCTCAGTGTAATGATCCAAGTCAGAAAAGAACACTGATAGAGCACTCTTATCTGTCACAGACCTTGTTCAAATTTCACCAACCATCCCAACAGGAAAGATTCTTGCTGTGCAGGATAGCTGTGCATTTTCTTTGCTTTTCTCTGATTACCAGTAAAGTTAAGCACCTCCAATCCCAGTTAGCTTGTTTTTCAATTTTGCATTTTAAGTGTTTGACAGCTCAGTGCAGTATCTCTGTGCACCTGTGAGATCAGGGGGCACCAGCTCTTTGTTGGGGCCTTCTAGGACATCGTATACACCTCATTCAGGGATTCTGTGACTAGAGCCAGAGTCTCACCCTAAGAAGCTTTGAGAATGGGGGCCTGGAGCTTTAGGCTGTGCAGGACACTGGCAGGGCATTCCTGAGACTTGTTACCTAGTGTTGCATGTTGAAAGACCTCCAAAGGGGTACTTCAGGCCCTGGGATCAATGAGGGGATGTGCTCAGGGTTCACCTTATCCATGCCAACTTGGCTCCTCTTCTTTGAGTCAGGTCCTCACCAGTGTGTTCACCTTTCTACACCTATTTTACCTGTGCTAGGCTGCACATGGGTGGAAGGCCATGCAACCCCTACATGGCGAGGGGAGAGAAGGCCCAGAACATCTAGGCCAGTTCCTGCAGCAGCCCCACAGAATCGGTCCCACTATGAGGCAGAAAAGGCCATGTGCCTGTGAACAATCCCTCTTGGGGGTGTGGGGAGCATTGCAAAGAGGTGGGCAGGATTGTTGGAGCTAGACCAACTTCTCCTTCCTGTGGTCCACAGGAGTGCACCTCCCTAACCTGATCCAACTGAAGCTGAACCACAGCTGCCTGGGCTCCCTCAGGTGAGAGCCTGGTCTAGGGCAAGCAGGGGCTGGGCCTGGAACTCAGCTGCTGCAGGCTGACCCTACTGTCAAGATTCTGCTCCACCCTGTCGACCCTTGGAGGGTGAAGGCTGCCATCAAATGGTTTTAGAGACATTTCTTCAGGTGTGGGCTCCGTGGAAGGGAAGGAGGGGAGACTCCAGGGTAGGATCCTTTCTGGGTGGGTCCCAGGTGTCCCGCCTTCAAAGTATCTTAGAGTCTCTGCCTCCTATTTTGACACCCTGCAGTGAGGCATGTCCCTCTTCTCTTCCTCAGGGGGAAGCACCTACTATATGAGAATGATACAAAAAAGCCAAAGCCAGGGTTCTGGTCAAGGTGGTCATAACCAGGTGCTGTGGCTGATAAGCCAAGTGTATTCTTCAACCTTCAGCAAAGGGGGGTGTTTCTGGCAGATAGCCCAAACCAGTCTATACTTGAAGGCTCCGGAGCTCCCTTACCTCACATTGCAACCCAGGCATCAACTACACCCTGAGGGCCAGGAGCCGAAGGCAGTGGCTAGTGCCCCTAGGAAGAAGAGAAGGTAGGAGCTGCCTCCAAGCTGACCCTCCACTAGAAACCAGACCCAACAGAACATGGATCCCCTGATCAGGGATTGAAGTGTCAAGAAAGCTTGGTGTTCTCAGAGATCTTAGGAACTAGCTTAAAAGATGGCATTCAAAATGCAAGGCCACCTTGTGGTTCTGTCCCACTGGACTAGAAAGAACAAAGGTAGGGGCTGGAGAGATGGTTCAATGGTTAAGAGCATTGCCTGCTCTTCCAAAGGTCCTGAGTTCAATTCCCAGCAACCACATGGTGGCTCACAACCATAAGTAATGAGGTCTGGTGCCCTCCTCTGGCCTGCAGGCATACACGCAGACAGAATATTGTATACGTAATAAATTTTAAAAATTAAAAAAAAATAACAAAGGTAAGAGAATAGCAGACTGTATCTGGTAGTTTGAACAAAGGTGCTGCTGCCTCAAACCTAGAAGTGTAAGGCAGAGAAATTATAGTTAAAATTTTAGAAAGAAGCTAGGGATGTAGTTCAGTTAGTAGAGCAAAGGCCTGGATTCAATTCACAGTAACACACACACACACACACACACTGTCTCCTTCTCTCTTTCTCTTAAGTTTGTAACTATCTGAATTGGACTCCAAGTGTAGCATCCAGATGTTCCCAGTTGATTTCCTTACATTGCTGGTTAACAAATAAAGCACTAAACAGAATTCAGCAAAGTAATGAAGATGCATGCACAAATGCAGGCAAAGACAAGAGAGCTGATGCTTCAGCAGCAGCCATGGAGGAACAGATGTCAAGGAGTCACCTGGTCCTGAAGCCCAACAGCCCTTTCTAGGGATGACATGGGACATAACTTCCCAGCTGTGCACCTGGAGTCATGTGATGTTCTAGCAGATGGCTTTTCCCCCAGATTAACAGAGAAGTTTTCTAGGTCTGGGTAAACACATTTTCTCAAAGAACAATAAAGGTATATTTTTAAAAGGCAGCTAAAATAAAATAAAGGATGCTGGGAATGGTGGTACATATCTTTAATCCAGCACTCAGGAAGCTAAGGTAGTTTGATTTATGTAAATTCAAGGCCAGCATGGTCTACAAAGTGAATTCCAAGCCAGCCAGGGCTACACAGTGAGACCTTGCAAACAAACAATAAACAAACAAATAAATGATGGAAAATATGACCAAGAAGCAAAGATACTATAAAACTAAGAAATCATGAGACTGGGTATAGTGGTACAGGCCTGTGACCTCACACTAAGTCGTCCTCAGCTCCATAGATAGTGAGTTCAAGGCCAATCTGGAATACATGAGAGCCTGTCTCAAAACAACGAAAACCTTAAGAAACAAAAAATAATCCCAGAGTTGGTGATGCATGCCTTTTAGCCCCAGCACTAGGGAGGCAGAGACAAGCGGATCTCTCTGAGTTCCAGTCTGGTCTACAGAGTGAGTTCCAGGACAAGCTCCAAAGCTACATAGAGAAACCCTGTCTTGAAGTACAAAAAGAAAAAAAAAGGAACATAAAATAATACTTAAAACAAAATAATTCTACAGGAAATACAGTCAGATCACAAATGTTTTGAAAAGACCCTCAGCAGTTTGATCACAGCAATGAAAAACAGCGAAATTTTGAGTTCTTTCAGTTATCTAATCCTGCAGCTAGACTAGTTGGTGTTTATCCCCCCGCCATGATTAAAAATGAACAAACATTTGTAACAGGAAACTGAATAACAGCATCCCATAAACTGCTCTTGTAACATAGGTGGCTACAAAGATGAGCATTAAATACTAAAATCGCAGGCAGTGCTGTAAGAGGTGGGAAATAATTTCAATGTAGTTTGTCATTTCACCCAAAGCTGAGATAATTTAGCCCCTGAAAATAGCCACCAGCATGCACACAAATGTTCTAAATACATGGGCTGGAGCTGCCACCAAATGAATGGCTTCATGCTAGCAGGGCTGGACGAGCATCTTTTACTCAGTGCCACTGTGTGTGAATCCCCACTTACATGTTCTGATACTCCACAGATAACTGAGTACTGTTAAAAATTATTTGGATGCATCCGTTTCGTACACTCCATTGCTCATCATTCTGTCCTTGCTAGAGATGCTGGATTTCGATCCTGTACCATGTACTAATTTAAGGATGTATTCTCTTTTCTTGTTGATTAGCAGGAATTATCTGGTGCATTTTCAACTTTGCAGTATGTCCTTTCAGCCTAGAGATGGCCACCTGTGCAGAGCCCTTTGTTTAGGAACTCTGGATCATTAGCTGACCTCTTACCTCAGTGCCATCTTACCTGTATAACTTGAGTCTGAGCTAGCTCTCTGCTGCCCTTACTCCAGGCTGACCCTGACTATCCTGAACACTTCTTTATCCTTGTGCTTCAGTCTTATAACCTGGTCATGCCAGTGGACTTCGGACACTCACGCATGCTAATCTTTTGTGGGTTTAAACCTGGAATTTAGAAAGATTTATGTACTAGTTTGGGCATACTTGTTAAGTTAAATACGTCCATGCATATGGCCTCTTTCCATTAGTATGTTTTGTGTATTTAAATGGAGTTTTCAAGTTTTCTCTCTGTAGTGTTCCAGTTAGCATGCTCACAAAAGACTACATCTGCTTATTCCATATCGGCCTAAACTAGAGAAATTATTCCATACTACTCTAGAGCAAACCCAGGGACACACCAGTGAGAAGACATCACCATCTCCAGCTTGCTGTGCTGACAAGAAGTCCTGGGGTGGGTTAGTTAGCTCAGTAGTCAGACTCACAGCAAAGGTCCGGGATCATATAGGTGAAATAGGACCCTTTGTCACTTTGCCTGTGCTATCATGGGACAGTTACTCAGCCTTCAGTAGAGATGACTAGGAGAGTATAACCATTATCCTGGGGCCACTTTGTAGGAACATAAACAAAGGAACACAAATGGGCTTCAGCAGTACATTTGCCTAGGTTGGGCTGGATGCAGGTAGGGCAGGATGTTCCTTCCCAGGCTATGAAGGGAATTCTGCCCAGTTTGACCACCGTCTGCATGTACTGATGATTCTTTTTTTTTTTTAAACATTTATTTATTTATTATGTATACAATATTCTGTCTGTGTGTATGCCTGCAGGCCAGAAGAGGGCACCAGACCTCATTACAGATGGTTGTGAGCCACCATGTGGTTGCTGGGAATTGAACTCAGGACCTTTGGAAGAGCAGGCAATGCCCTTAACCACTGAGCCATCTCTCCAGCCCTGTACTGATGATTCTTGTCTTGTAGAGCTATCATCAACCTCCACCTTCATCTTCCCACGGTACCCCTCTAGTATGTCCATTTCCCCCCATTTCACTTATAGGGTCTACTCTGCTCCAACATGACCTCATCCCAACTAACTAGAGCCACAGGGGCCTTGTTTCCAAACACAGCCATGCTCTGAGGTTCCAGAGGCCAAGGCTTCAAATGTGACCTGGGAGGCACCTTCATCTACAGCAGGGGCTTTTCCCCCAAAAAAGTATAGGTGATATCCCCAGAACCCTTTTCCACACCGCTGGTAAGAACTGTATCTGTCACAGTCTCTTCTTCCCCAGCTATTATCTAGGAGATGGGAATTATAGTTATGGTGGACCAACAAGCTCCCCATCAATCCCCCGCCCCAGGACCAGGTGATACTAGACTCTTATATCCTGCACAGTGACTATGGTTGTAAATGCCATCTTGATTTGGTTCTTCATTGCTTTTTTCTTTCTGGGTAATTATTGAAAATATGAAGAAATACTATACTGCCAGGTGAGGTGGTTCGCAGCTGTAATCACAGCACTTAGGAAGCTGAGGAAGGAATATTGCCATGAGTTTGTGGTCAGACTAGACTCCAGAGTGAATTCTGGCCCAGCCTGGTCTGCAGAATAGCATCCTATCTCAAAAAAAATGAAAGGAAGGATGGGAGAGAGGGAGGGAAGGAACACAGAGCAAAACTTTTAGTTGGCAGAAGCTGGAACCCAGGTCCTCTGAAAGAATAGCAAGTGCTCTTAACCTCTGGGTGTTCTCTCGAGCTCTGTCCTCCAATTTTGATCCTCCTGCACCTGCCTAAACCTCCCAGATGTTGGGATCATAAGCATGTGCTACTTCAGGCTAGCCTAGAATTCTGTGTAACCTAGGTTATACTTAGACTCATGGTGATCCTCTTGCCTCTGCCTCACAAGTGCTGCGATTAAAGGCTTATGCCACCACTGCCACCAGTTTTATAACATACTTTAAAACTTGGCTCAAACTAAGAGAGTCCTACTTCCAAATAAGGTTTTTGTTGTTGTCGTTGGTGGTGGTGATGATGGTAGTATGGTAGGGATGGAGTGTCTGTGTATGTGCACATACATATGCAGGTGGTGCTCTTGCCCATGTACACACATGTGGAGGCCAGAGTCAACACTGGATGTCTTCATATATCATTATCCACATTATTTTTTGAGAATGGGTCTGTTATTAAACCCAGCACTTGCTGTTTCAACTAGGTAAGCTGGCCAGTGAACCCCTGCCTGCTTCCTCCTAGTGCTTAGATTATGGATTCAGGCTGCTATACCTACCTAGCTTAAGTGATTGCAGGGGATTCAGACTCAGTTCCTCACTCTTGAAGATCAAGCACTTTACTCACTTTGCTACCTCCCAGTCCTTGAGTCAAGTTTTCTGTTCTGTAAGTGCCAACCTTGTCAAGACTTAAAGCTGTTGATGTATGCTTCTTTCATACTGGTTTTTTATCATCTTACATTACTGCTATGGTCAACTTGATTGTCTTTTCAGATGCATTATAATTTCAATCTATCTGTCTGTCTGTCTGTCCATCTATCATCTATCTCACAAAGGAAGGACAGAACCAGTTCTAACAAGTTATCCTGTAATCTTCACATAAATGCCATGGTGTCATATACATGAGTACACATACACACACACACACACACACAGAGAGAGAGAGAGAGAGAGACAGACAGAGAGAGAGAGAGACAGAGAGAGACAGAGACAGAGAGACAGAGAGAGAGAGAGATTGCTAGTGTGATGGTACACACCTGTATTGAGAGGCTGAAACAGGAAAACTGCCTCAAGTTCCAGGTCAGCCTAGACTACAGTGTTAGAACATCTCAAACACTCAGGCCGGTTGGAAGGCTGGAGAGATGACCTGCTCTTCACAGGACCTAGATTCAGTTCCCAATACCCATGTCAGGTGACTTGTCACCATCTGTTACTCTAATCCCAAGGGATCTGATATCGTCTTCTGGCCTCCACAAGCACCTGCACAAATGTGCTATATATTTACACAGACAAAGACACACTAATTTTAAAAAGAAAACATGGTGATTTAAGGCAACTGATAGGGTAAATGCTGAATGAATCTTTGCAACTAAAGGACAAAGACTAAAGAAAATATATAGCCTAGAGCAACAGCAGTAAGCAAGCCCCAGGCAGGCAACATGGTAGATGAGTCCTTACCAAAAAGACTTAGGGCCATGGAAAAATAGCGGCAGTTGATGAAGCCTGAGGTCAGGTGGCAATTGTACTATGAGGCAAAGAGCAGTTCAGTGATACAAGAAGAGCATCATAGCAGGCGAGAGCAAGGACAGGTCCTCAAACACACTATCTGTGTACACTGCAGGGAAAAGAGGCCCCATGGGTACAGTAAGCCAGACAGGGCTGGACAGCAACAAGTAGCAGGTACAAGTAGCCCATAGGGCTGCATCAAGGCATCAGGTTGAAGGTAGCTCCTCATGGTCAATCTGGTATGCCTCAGGCTGGCCCCTCGTCCTTCCAACAAGGTGTGGGTGCTGAACAAGTGTTTGAGAAGGGGCCTCCACATGCCAGGGACCTCTTTGTCCACAAACATGGGCTCTCCAGGGACACACTTTAACCTTGTCTGGGATGCTAGAGCAGGGAGAAGAATAGGAATCTCTGGAGCACATCAGCTGGAAGCAAGCTATCACAAGCAAAGGCACAACTGTCCCCGCACCTGAAGGCAGCCTAAGTGAGTGGTAGTTTGGCATTGGCTTTTATTGGCTACAGACAGAACCCTCAACCCCATGATAGCACCAATCACTCATAGTAGTTACTTATTGCTGCTTCTATGGCTAAATACCTGGCAAGAAACAACTTAATGGGAGAGAGGTTTCTTTGGCTTGTGGTTTATGGGTTACAGCATCATGCCAGGGAAGACATGACAGCAGGAGCAGCTCATATCTGTGGACGTGGAAGCTTGCTCACATCTAAACAGATTACAAAACAGAGAAAAGGGAGTGCCAGAAATCAGCTGGCTTTCTCCTTTTCTCTATTTTTTTCTTCAGGATCCCTGCCCATGAGGAGATGCCACCCACATTCAGGGTGGATCTTTCCTCCTCAGTTAAACCTTTCTGGAAATGCCTTCACAGACACATGCTCCAAATGTTTCTCCTAAGTGATTCTAAATCCAGTCAAGTTGACCCTGAAGATTAACCATCACACCACTCTGCCTGCCTTCTGCAGAGACCTGGGCACTTCTTTGGGCCACCTGCAGGTGCTGTGGCTGGCTCGCTGTGGCCTGACTGACTTGGATGGCATTGGCTCCTTCTTGGCACTGAAGGTAAGTCTTTAACACTTGGGGACAAGGAACAGAGATCAAGTCAGACCCCAGCTAAGATTACCCCATGTGGTCCTCAGGAACTTTATGTCTCCTACAACAACATCTCAGACCTGAGCCCACTGTGCCTGCTCGAGCAACTGGAGGTGCTGGACCTTGAGGGCAACAATGTGGAAGACCTGGGGCAGATGCGGTACCTGCAGCTGTGCCCACGGTTGGCCACGCTAACACTGGAGGGGAATCTGGTGTGCTTGAAGCCAGACCCTGGCCCTTCCAACAAGGTATGGGTGCTGAACACCCAGTCAGCATATATTTGGGATGGATACCCCTACCCAGAATGGGAACCTCTGGGCCCACATGCACCTTTTAGCTTGTTCTCCTTAAGAGCTATCCCTTCTGTCACTGGAAGCCTAAACAGCCTAACTGTTTGGTATATCAGACATATGTGAGCTCTGTTGCAGCAGGTAAATCTACTTGCACCTCCACAAAGGCCACGCATGCTCCAAGTGCACTATCCACCTCAATAGCTGCTGCTTGATATTGACCCATAATCAGTTCCACATATTAGAGGGCATTTCTGAACCCTGACTATGGGATTGAAGGGTGAAGGTACTCATAGGCTCCAGTAGGATGAGGCAGTATCACTACCCTGTCTCCTCTGTCCTGCACCATAGCAGTCTGGAAGAGGGAGCCCCAGCAAAAGCTGGCCTGCAGGGCCCACCAGACCCAGGTCTGCTGTCCCCCTCCCTCTACCCTTTAGGCACTCCAGGACTACAATTATAGGGCAGAGGTAAAGAAGCTTATCCCCCAGCTCCACATCCTAGATGAGATACCCACCACATGCACCAACCTGCCTGCTTCCCAGAAGCTGAATCAGGACTGGCTGATGGTGAAGGAGGCCATCAAGGAAGGCAGCGTGCTTGACATTCTCCTCCCTCGGCTGGGTATGCCAAACACTTACTATGGACCTCGATACTATGCCCTAGTCTCTGACTCCAGAGGAGACCACCTCTTGCCCTCTAGGAAGACAGACCTCTACCAGTACCCTAAGAGGACAGGCTTCTCTCAACCCCAGAGCAAAAGACCTTCACTAGTTCCCCAGGCCTTGCAGAAATGGGTGACTGCATTTTGTTCCCTTTCCCAACCTTAGCTCCTAGTCTGCAGAACCACACAGATTGACCCCAGGTCAGGATACTCCCATTACAGCACCAGCTGGCTTCCCCTTTCCTATGTGGAAGAAGAGGAGGGTATAAGCCTGAGGGTCTTTCAGGAAGGAAAAGGAATCCTCACAGGCCAGTTCCTAGGTCACACAGCTTCTTGAGTGACAGGGCTATATTCTGTGGTCTGAGTTTGAAATGTGCTGTCTATAATGAGCCCAGTGATCTCTGGATCTGACCCTGGACAGATTGTTCCCATGGAACCACTATACGGAAACTTGACCCAATCTTGCCTGTGCCTGAGACCCAACCATGGGCTCTGTCTTTGCTGGTCCCTGAGGGCCCCTTGCCTGAAGGTCTGCTTTCTAAGAATCCAGCCACAGAAGACCATTCCAGCAGCCTCACCCATGGTAACTAAACCTATTTGGCCCAGAGCTGACCTGGCAAGTACCTTGACCCCAAACCAGGCATAGCCACATCCTCTTCTTTAGGTGCTTGTCAAGTTCTCTGTGGGAACCCCACCAAAGGCCTGAGGGAGCGTAGACACCAGTACCAGGTATGCTTTTCCCACATATGACTACAACCCTCCTTCCCAAAGTAGACCATCACCTATTGCCCTCACCCCATGGTAGACCATTACCCAGAGCTTCCCCCACCATACATCAGTGTTCAGGACTACTGGCATGTCCATGCTCTGGCCCTCCCACTCCAGGGTCAGGGTCCCCACATCAGCCTTTTCCCTCCCTAGGAATTGGCACCCCTGGAGCAGCTGCCCCCACATAGGCCAGATCTGGCCACCCACCCCTCTACCCCAAGGCCTGACCCTACAGAAAGCCGTGACCGGGCCATGACTGGGCTTCGGGCCTGGAGGGAGCCTGGCCTGCGGTTGGTGTCCCTTACCCTGCCAACCCTACCACCTTTTGCCCTGTCTTGGATGGGGAGGGATCTGGGCTGGAAGTTGGTCTCCCATGGTGGCCAAAGGGGCCAAAGGCTAGAGATCCATCCCAGTGTGATGGCCATTTGGCACTAGGTCTGAGACAGACATGGTTGCAGCTCTGCCTTCTCCTGCCTCAGTCCTCTCCTCCACAGGCAGGTGGAGTTCCCACAGGAAAGGCTTGTTCCAGTTCCAGCTCAGGACCCACAGAAGGCTCCTGAAGAACAGGAAGTCCAGACTGGACCCAAGACTTCCCTAACCCCTCCACACCTGGCCTCAGGTACTGCCTCAGTGTCTGAGAGTAACCTGACCCCCCCATCTGGGAACGGCTGTCCCCACCTCAGACTAGAATAATATAGTCAGCCCCTTCCTTTGCCGGGTTCTGAGAGGGCAGACATTCCTCCTCTCGGTGGAGTGGGGTGGGTAGGTTTCACAACCTATAGAGGGTCAATCCCAGCTCCTCCTCCATACCATGACACTTCCAGGGCACCTGGGCTAAAGGAGAGAGGAAAGCATTCCACAAAAGAAGAATACAGGGCAAGTCCAGAGGCAAGCACCTGTTGGGAGCCTCTGGTCGCCAAGGGTATCCAGAAGCACACACCAATTCTCAGGAGAAACTGACAGGAATCCAGGGGTGGGAAAGTGATGAACAAAACCACTAGGAGAGCAAGGCAGAGAGGGTTAGAAACTTTCAGTGGCTTCAACCCAGGCAGGACTGACCTGTGCTGGCATAGGGGTGCAGAATTAAGCCAGGCAAACCCTTTCCAAGGGAGCCAGAGTGACTGCTGCTTCATTGGAAAGACCCTTACCCAGCAGTACCTTAAAAAGGCACACTGTGGGCATGGACAGACATCGAAGGTATAAAAGTGGTCAGCGGCCATCTCTGAAAGACCAAACAACCACACTTTTGCCCCTCTGTAGACTGGCTGGTACCTGGGGCAGTGGGTGGGAAGAGGGCCCTGAGAGTAAAGCAGGAGCAACAGCTGGCCCCAGTGGACAAGATTTCACAGGTTAAAGGGCAGTAGAAAGGTGACCAACAGAAGGGTTGACTGGAATGGTGTCTAGCCCTCTTGACAGATGTCAGGCCTCGAAGGCACTGGTGACCCAAGACATCTACCTTATACTATTACAGAAGCTTAAGAACTGGCCTGAAGCCACCAGGCCCTCAGGGATGAACACATACTCAAGAATGGAGGCCAGAGCCCAACCACTTTGTTTGTCTTAGAGCAGTGGTTCTCAACCTTCCTAATGCTGCAACCCTTTAAAATGGTTCCTCATGTTCTGGTGACCCCCCAACCATAAAATTATCTTTGTTGCTACTTCATAACTGTAATTTTGCTACTGTTATGAATCATAATGTAAATATCTGATATTCAGGATGTCTTATATGTAACCCCTGTGGGAATGGTGACCCAGGTTAAGAACCACTGCTCTAGAGATAGCTACAGGGCTGAAGCCATATTTTCTCTGGAATGCAGATGAAGCAGAGCAAAGAGATGTGGCTTAGAGAGACAGGGATGCTTCCATCTGTAGGCGCCACAGTGAAACAGAAAAGGACACTGAAACCCTCTCCACTTGGGGTTGCACTGCCCCTAGCCTGCCATCATCTCCAGGCTGCAGCTAACACTCCCCCACCATGTCTGACAGGTCCTCTCTGACATGCTGTTTTCTTCCTTGTTTTCTAGAACTTTCCAGGACACCAGGCTTTCACCTGATCCCTTCTCCCCCAAAGTACCCAATGCCACCTGAGTCAGGCAGCAGCTCCTCGGTGAGATCTGCAGACCTGCCCTTCAGAGGGCGTAGGCTTAGAGTCCTGGGTAGCTTGGGGCCTAGCCTGGGTGAGGGGTCTGGCCTGGGTGAGAGGTTGGCCGCAGTGACTGCCCTGAGAGCACTGGACCACCGAGTCCAGGGATGCCCAGACCCAAAGCCAGCACTAGGTCCAGCAGCTTGCCCTCCAGGCCTCCACTGCCTCCATCACCTGAACCCTATCCCTCCAGCCCACTCTCTCCCTTAATGTAACCCTCCCTTGTTGAGATCTCTTGGCCTGGATGGGGCCAAGGCTGAATGGCTGGAGCTGGAACTGACCTCTTTAGATGCCCCAGGACCCTGGGTCACCTATGTGGCCCAAGTTCTAAGCCTGCTTGTCCTAGTCTGCAAAAGGGCGTAGTCATTCTGGGTAGATTTGCAGGTTTCCCTATGTGCGACAGGTCCTTTCTCCTGAGACACCAAATACTCTCTGTAAAAGCCAAGTGAATCATTTTCGACTCTCAGGTGTGCAGAAATGTGCTTTACTTTGTAAGCAACGGTTGGTTCAATAAATTATGCAACTGGCACTGCCTGCATGGCCTGGCTGCTCTACACCCGCCGGCACAAGTCCTCAGTGATGGGAGGGTAGCAGAGGAAGCGGAACCCATATCTGCTCTCGGCTGTGCTCTGTACTGACAGGGCCACCATGGGGCAACTTAGGTCCACGCTTTTCCGGCATACCTGCAGAAAACACTGGGGCCTAAGAGCTGCACGGACTGGCAGAGCGGAGAACCTGGGGCCAAAGCATCACACTCACCTGGACCTTGCGCTCCTGCCTACCCAGCGAGTCTTCGAGGCACACTCTCGAGGAACACTCTGGGATTGCAGGCAGGAACTCCGCTGTCTCAGCCTTCATGCCTTCCTGCTGTGCGGGAACTTCCCCAGGGTGAAGAAGCTTGCGGGTGCCCAGGAGTGGCAAGATATCACGGGTCTCGGTGGGGCGAAGCGGTCCCGAAGTCCTCAGTCCGCTAGTGCCAGTGCGGAAGTGCCTTTGCTGGTGAATACCTGGCCTGGAGATGTGGGAGGGGCCTGAGAAGTAGCCGAGTCAATTCGGGGCAAGTGTATTGCAAGATAGTATGGGCCAGGGTAGTAGTCCTGTCCAAGGCGATGCCTAAAGAAATAGGGGCGGGTTTTGCGAGGCAGAATAAGGGGTTTGCACCTACCTGGGCTTCTTATGCCTGGCCCCAGAGTCCCGCACCCTGCCCTTGTGTGGGGATGAAGGACGACACTGCTCTTCACCAGAGTCAGCATTGGGCTCAGACTCTGAGAGAGGGAAGCGGTCAATGGACCAGTCAGTGTTGTCGGTGAAGATCTTCGAGCCCAAGGTCACGCAGGGTGGAGCTTGATGCTCACTGAGGACCTGCAGGGCCATCCTGTTACTTACTCTAACCCTGTGAGGCCAGCCCCTGGGCTCCTCCTAGTCTGGGATCAGCACTGACCTGGCCGTGGGGGTTGACTAGCACTGTCACACAACCTAGGCTGGACTGGAAGTGGAAGGGTTCCTGGTCCGAGGACACTGGCAGCCGCTTCTTGGTCCTGCTGGTTCCTTCGCCCCACACCTAGGAAAAGGCTGGGTGCCAAGTAAGGAACAGTGTAAGCCGGGGCAAGGCAATATTGACTAGCAGCAGGGCTCACCGTGATGTGGTGCTGTGGGGCTAGCAGAATACCAGGTGGGAAGCGGTACATGCACACAGGGTAGTCCCTCACAAGCTGCTGCACAACAAAGCCGCCCAGATCGACAGTCTCTGCCTGAGACTGATTGAGGATACGGATGAACTTCTCTCGGTGGCTGACCGCAGCAATCTTCAAGCAGCAACCAAGTGGGCTGAAGCCAGAAAGGGATGCTGAGCAGGGAATAGGGGCCCCATCCACCCACGAAGCCAACCCATCATGCAGCCCTCCCTGCTTTTCCTGGTGTGCTCATGGCTGGGCAGCCCTCACTTCAACTGGGGCCTTGTGTGTTGGTGGTGAAGGTCTGCACAGGACTCCAGAACAGTCTTGCTAAGCGAGGGTGAACGGCTTTTATGAAGATCTGGAAAAAGAAGTCCTTTAGAGGAGGGAGAACACAGAGAGTCCAGTGGGGAGGTTCCCCAGGAGGCCAGACCAGGGGTCTGCATAATAGGGAAACCACAGTCAAGTTCAGATCTGGGCAGAAGCAACCAGACCTTGAGGGCTGAAGGACCTGAGAGGACTTTGGGCAAAAGTGATAAGTTGCTAAAGGGTGAAAGGGAGAGGCAGCCAATTCCACCTTCTGTGTGTCCACTGAAGCTCCTAGTGCATTCCTGCTCAGAAGATAAGTCTGTTCCCTGGGGTGGGTGGCCTGTCACCTTCTTTGCTCCAGAATGCAGACCTATCTGGCAGCTGCTGGAGTCAGAGCCGGCACCCTCTGAGCTGCTGGTGTTTGCCAAAGGCAAGGTACCCCACTCCACGATCTTGCTAGGCTTCTCCACATGCTTGAGGGTACACTGGGAGTCCCAGGTATCCATTTCAGAGGACTGGTGGGGCTGGGGCAGCCTGGAACCATGAATGTTTACTGACTGCTTTGGCTCCTAAATCCAGGACCCATACCCCCCACCCCAGCCAGCCTCCCCAAAGCAATGGGCACCCTGGTTTGTGTTCCAGGAACTCAAGAGTCAGACCCAGCTTGTGGTAAATTAATAAAGTTAATGATGACCTTGGAGCTCCTCCCCCTGTCTTGAACCCATTCCACATACTACATATCAGAGCTGAGGCTTGAAGGGGTTACATGACTTGTCTGGGAACACTTTAAGGATGCAATGGGAACTGGTCCACCTCTGTCAAGCCAAGTCCTCCCTTCCCCTGATCCCTGGGAACTCCCTGTCCAATGTAGTTACTTTTCATCTGTATGGAAACTCATGCTGGAGAAGAGGTTGGGATATCGGCGGGCAATGCTGTTCCAATCTACATCCTCCAACCGGAAACCCTGGCAGGAAATAAGAGCTATGCGGCTCCCCAACCTTTCAGGGTTTCAGAGGCCTTATCATATACATGGAACACCTCCTGTGGCAAACCTTGCTTACCTCCCCAGAAGTGGGGCCCTCAACATACTCAGTAGAGTCAGTAGGGTCTCTTAGGACCTCTGCAGTGACCACCTACAAGAAAGAACCATAGAGAAGCTGGCAGGGAGCTTGAGGAAGGACACCCTTCTCCCATAGGTTCTCTCACGTTTGACCTTAACAATACTTGATGAGGAGGCTGCTGGTCATATGAATTCTCCTTATGGAAACAGCCCAAGGGAGACAAGGTTTCTCAAGCAGGCCAGAAGACCTAAAGAAGCATGCTGGCTGTCCAAGGAGTTGTGGTTTTTTTTTTTGGGGGGGGGGGCTGCCTGACAGGTATTGAGCCAGGGAGGGGCACAAACTCACCTCAACACTGCCAGTCTGAGACCGAATCACACGTCCTACCCAAGAGGAACGAGCCAGCTGTAGAAGGCACGATTTCTGGAAGGTCTGCAGCTCAGCCTCCATCTGCTGCATTGTATGGTGGTTCTGCCGCAGTTTCTCCTCCAAGCGTTCTTTCTCCTGATCGAGAGTGCCTGCTAGTGCTAGTGAGAGAAGCCTGCGGCAACCCCACCTTTCCAGCCAACCTCAGGTGGGTAGCTACTGCCTGCCAAGGCATCGCCCCGCCCCGTTCCCTGACCCTACCCCCTCACCAGCTGGGCTTGTTCTTTCTGTGTTTTCAGCTCCAGCGTCAGCTTCTGGACCTGGTTCTGCAGGAATCTGTCTTGACTTTTGGAGTTCCTGGTAGGAGGAGCAATCTCAGCGCTTTTGGGGCAGGTCAGGATTCCTGAGAGTAGGGCAGCAATAAAGGACACCCCACAGCCACCAAACCCTGAAGGCACACATTATAGCAGTCCCGGGCAGAGTAAACCCTAGCAGGTCTGGGCAGAGGTCTACATGTTCAGGGGTAGGGTTACATTTTCCACACAGGAACGTATTCAAAAGTATGGTGGAGTGTCAAGTCATGCCAAGACTAACGTCTGAAGCAGTCAGGTATAGGGCTCAGTGCTTGAGATTGGTGTCACACAGAAACTTGGAGCTACAACAGGATAGGACCTGGGTTGGGCTGAGGGTTTCACTACTAACCGCTCGGGGGGAATCCCTGCCACCTCCTGCAGGATGTGGTAGTATCGGGCATTCTGGCCATTCTGGACAGCCCACCGTAGTGCCTGGATCTCTAGTTCTCTCTGTTCCCATAACAGCCTCAGGGTACGTGGGTCCAGGGTTTCAGGGGCTAACCTGCAATTCCAGCCCCTTGTGGTTTGATCAGGCCTGGCTCTTTGGCTGGCCCAACCCAGGAGGCTGCCCCATCCCCTGCCTCCTTACTGCTGCTTGACAGAGCAGCCCACTGGGGTCGATGCGCAGTAGGGCTTACTGCTCCGGGAACACGAAGGAGCCACTGTGTCCATAGGTGTACCGACTGCAGACTCTAAGTCACTGCTGTCTGGCTTTACACCTGCTGGAGCTGGGGACACCTGCTCATCTTCAGACTCCTGGCAAGACTTAGGGGCCATGCTCGATGTTGGTCAAGATCTGGGATGGAAGGAGGCAGGATGGGGTCTGCCCTGTGTCCCAGGTGTGGGAACCACATGGGACTCTCTTTGTGTGTCGGTGAAGCCCAGACAGCGCTTGTCAATTCTTTCTGAGGAACACACATGTGTCCACCCAACAGGACATTAGGACTGCTGGTCATATGAGAGCATATTTCAGGTTAGGACAGCAGGTCACCTCCCAGGAAGCATGTCCCCAGTATGTACATATATTCCCTGCTGTCTCCTCTTTGTCCCCTAGTCCCCAGCCTAGAGCTAAGATGAGAGGTTCTAAACTTTTGCGTGTTACCCTTATTCATGTCCCTCCAACCCAGGGACTCTTTATCCCACACACTCACCTGAGGCCTAAACCCACAGAAGGTCTAGGGAGGAAAGTGTTCTATACTGTTGCCATGGATTTCTGCACCTGGGGGGGGAGGGTGTCTGTTACTAGGAGCCTCCAGGGAGACGATGCCCAGGGCCATGAGTGCATTCTGTGCCAGTGTGGTTTGGATATGTTAGCTAGACCTCCCAGCTAAGCTGAGGAGGTCCACCGAACTAATCAGACCCCTGGAACCCGGCCCTAGCCAGTGGCGATAGGCAGATCCCGGGGAATGGTGTCCTGTGAGTGTACCTTAACTATGTAAACCGTCTTAGGGATCTGCGTTGACTAATGGAGCAGTTGTGGGTGATAAGAGACTGGCGTGGCTGTGCTAACTCTAACCAATAAGCAAGCCTGTGTCTGAAAGCCTAACCTAACTCTTGGAACTCTTATCTTTCCGTGCCTATCTCCATGACTCTGGGCTCCCCCCAATGGTGGCTCCACTATTGTACCTTGGGGGACATTGCTTATGCTTCAGAAGTGAGCCCCCAGGAGATGCTCCTTCTCATACTTCCAACATTTGCAGCTTTATGGCACAAGGGCATGGGAACCCCCTCCCACGACTCTCTGTGATTGGGGCAGAGCACATGGGGCTGGCCTGGCTTGATTTAGCCCACCGAGAGACGCAGGCAAGATGCTAAAGCAGGGGCCCGCTTTAGGGAGAGAAGGGCTGCTCTGGAGGGCATTGGGCCCATTGGGGGAGGGGAAAGGATGGAGCTTCAGACAAAGCCCCTAGGGTCTTTGTCCCAGGCAGACTCAGGGACGGTCCCCTCCCCCACCAGGGCTGCAGCGCCGACCAGGTCAGCCGGCCCCTCAACTCCACCTCTCTCGGACAGCGGGCGAGAGACGTTCACGGCCTCTCTTCCCGGTGTTCTCGGGTACAGATTTAAGGGAGCAGGGCTGAAAGGGCTTAGCCGACGGGGCAGCTGAAGGGAAGGCGAATGTTGCGCCCGGGTGCATGTCAGAGTTGCAGGGTTCCAGTCAGGAGCCCTCTCGGTGGGCGGAGACCAGTCAGTCACACTGTAACTCTGTTGAGGAAGTCGGCTCCGCAGTTGGGAACACACCTCACCTGGGCTAACCAGCCCCGAGCGAGCGCAGCTGCAGCACGCTTCCGCGTCGAGCACCAGCGGTGACCATCCCTGGTGCCCGGGCACTGCCCCTACCCACTAGGGGCCCCGCCTACACCTGGATGCCTCCGGGGCGGGACGGAGTTAACGAGCCAATGGGGCGTGGTGGGAGGAAGGTCGCCAATGGGAGTGGGCGGGGGGCGGGAGGCACACGCCTCCGCTCTAATGGGGTGCCGGGGGGCGGGGCGCGCGGGCCGCGAGCCAATGAGACCGTGAGGTTGGGCGCGCCGCGGCGCTGGGACAGCAGGTTGAGGCGGCGCTGAAGCGCCCAAGTCCCGGAGGCCGGCGGGCGCCCAGGTGAGCTGTGCCGACTTCTCGAGCCTCCTGAGCCCTGGGTGCGGCACCGGGGCGCCGTCTCCGGCCGAGGAGGAGCGGATCTGGGCGAGGGGGCGCGCGGCGGCTGTGCTGCACCTGCGTCTGCCGGCTGCGGAGTGGGACGTCTGGATCCCGCGCGGCCGGGATCAGCCGTGAGGCGGGCTGTGCCCCCAGCGGGGCGGGACCACCGGAGCCCAGAGCGCTGGCTGGACGGGAGGGACTGCGGAGGCGGACCGGGGACTGGAGGGGGGCTGCTCAGATCTGAGGTCGGTTCGGAGGTGGAGGTCTGTCTGGGTCGTAACTCTCAGGTCCTCCCGGCCTCAGACTGTTCCCTCCCTGGGGGGGGGCGTTCCCATGACGGTGAACGGCGTCGTATTTGCGTTTGGTAGGTGTTAGGTGCCAGGGGACGGCCGCCCCCGCGTGAAAAGGGTAGTGGCCTTTGAGCCAGGTGACCGGGGGACAGGAAAATCTGGACCTGGTTAATGATTCGCCCTGTTCCTGGAGTGGGGTGGGTGGGGCAAGAGGAGGCTGGTGCAGGAGGGGACGCCTCAAAATGCTAAAGAGGGCCAGACTAGTTCCCCAGCCACTCCAGGAATGTGTGGCCTGCGGGTGGGGCTGGGCACAGAAGGGCAGGGCCGAAGGGCCACAGTCCTGAGCCGGTTGTTGTGGCAAGCAAAGAGAGGAGGAAGGCCAGACTATGATGGAGGCAGGCCTGGCCTGATCTCATGGTCCGTGTCCTCCCCACAGGACAGGGATGGTCTTGGAGCTTGTGGTAATGGAGCTGAAGGTGTGGGTGGATGGCATCCAGCGGGTGGTCTGTGGGGTCTCAGAACACACCACCTGCCAAGAAGTGGTCATCGCGCTAGCCCAAGCTATAGGTGAGTTCCCTGGGGTCCCAGAAGCCCCATCTTCCCTGCCAAGGAGGGTGGGGTTGACTCCACCCTTGTATTGCTCTGTTCCTCAAGCCAGGTGGATAGAGGGGTGATAGAGACTGACTCTGTCTTTCCCCCACAGGCCAGACAGGTCGCTTTGTCCTTGTGCAGCGTCTTAGGGAGAAGGAACGGCAGCTGCTGCCGCAGGAGTGTCCAGTAGGAGCCCAGGCCACCTGTGGACAGTTTGCCAATGATGTCCAGTTTGTTCTGAGGCGGACAGGGCCCAGCCTGTCTGGAAGGCCCTCCTCAGACAACTGTCCACCCCCGGAACGATGCCCAGTTCGGGCCAGCCTTCCCCCAAAGCCATGGGCCGCACCAGGCCGTGAGCCACACAGAGCACTGACCTTCAACCTAGGATGTCCCAAGCTGGTCCCCAGCCCCTCTATCCCTGAACCTACAGCCCTGGTAGGACCCACGCCAGACTGCTTTGCAGACCTGCAGAGCCTGGAACTCAGGATACAGAGGAATGCCGAAGAGTTGGGCCATGAGGCCTTCTGGGAGCAGGAGCTTCGGCGAGAACAAGCCAGGGAGCGTGAGGGACTGGCGCGCCTGCAAGCATTGAGTGCAGCTACTGCTGAGCATGCTGCCCGGCTGGAGGCCCTCGATGCCCAAGCCTGTGCCCTTGAGGCAGAGCTTCGGCTGGCTGCTGAGGCCCCCGGGCCTCCTTCAGCTACAGCATCTGCTACTGAGCGACTACGCCAGGACCTGGCTGTCCAGGAGCGGCATAGTGTGGAGATGCAAGGCACTTTGGCCCTGGTGAGCCGGGCCCTGGAGGCTGCTGAGCATGCTCTGCAGGTGAGCCCAGGAGATCTAGCCCCTGTCAACTCTCTGCTACACAGCCAGTCTGTTAACACTCCACCTGCTACATGGGGGTTTGTAGCAGACTGTGGAAAAGCAGGCTTGGGAAAGAAGGTCAAGGCCTTGTTCCTGAAGGTCCTGTGTGCCCCCAGGCTCAGGTTCAGGAGCTGGAGGAGCTGAACAGGGAACTCCGCCAGTGCAACCTGCAACAGTTCATCCAGCAGACGGGAGCTGCTCTGGCGCCACCTCCACAGCTGGACAGAACCATCCCCAGCACACAGGTCAGAGTAGTTCTGGGAAGAGGTGACTGATGGTCTGGGGCCACCCTAGTTCTCAACTGACCGGCTTTCTCCACAGGACCTTCAGCCTCCAACCAGAGAAGAGCCCCTCCAGGGAGTCCCCGAGAGCCATATCCTAGTGTCCAGCCTGAGCCCCGAGGGTATGTTTGTCTCCCTACCCCTATCCCTAATCCATGGGAAGGGCCCAGCTCTGGTTTCAGCCTGTTTAGCCTGTGTCTTTCTCACAGTTCCCCCCATGAGACAGAGCTCCTGGAGGTAGCAGTTCCTGCTCAAGTAGGGGACACTGAGGACAGATGAGCCAGCACAGCTGGAATGAGCCACCTGGACAATGGGAGAGTATGATCACAGGATTCTTTCCCTAAAGTGGGGAAACCTATGATATCCCAGGGTTTCTGCTTCAAGGGACAGGAGTGCTAGCCACGTGTTGTCCTAGTTTTTTTCAAGTCTCCCAAGTCCTCTGAAGAAGCAATGGACAAAGTTCGGAACTTACCAGGCCCCAAAGGCCACTCCTTGTTGGAGGAGAGAGTAGTGTGGACAATGCATTCATCCTGTGGGTGTGTGCCTGCTATTTGCTACACTGTATGTGTGCTGCCTTCCTTGCCCTGACAAACCTCAATAAACTACCTTTCAAAGGTGCTTAAGTGTGTTCTGAAGTTGTGCCACTGGGCAGTGTCTGTGGTTCGGAAATTGTCCACATGGCGGTTCCTGAGAAAGTAGTGTTTTTAGAAGCCAGTACTCAGTAGAGTTCAAAGCTGGGGCTCCCAGAGCCCTGTGTTCTGACTGTTGTTCCTAGGGGTGTTTATTTGTAACCCCTAACCTGGTGAGGCCTGCCAGCTCAGCCCTGGGCTGGGTTTTTATCTGAACCCTTCTTCCCTGACTTTCCTTGTTTGGCCTGTGTGCCACCAGCAGCAGGAACTGAGGATGCTTGGACAAGCTAGACCCGCCAGTCAGGTTTGCTGAGAACTTGTGGGGGCGAGTCCTGAACTCCTGGGTCAAGTCTGTGACTTCTGGGTTGGCCAGGCCCGGGGAGTTTTCCCTAGAAAACTTTGCCAGCCTCAAGGTGCATATGGGCATTGAGTTGTAGGGGTTGTCCCTCTCCTCCCAGAGTGGGTGTGAAGCCTGTTTATGAGCCTTCAGCCTTGACAGTGGGGCAGGGACACTACCACAGCCCAGCCCAGCTACTGCTTTGGCTCTAGAGCCGATAGTGACCTCTTCCAAAAGAGTGATCTCTTATCAGGCAGGCCAGGTGTTCCGAGCTCCTGGGACTAGAAATCTTTGTGAGCATCAGAACTTTGGGTAGAATTGGGTGACAAGTTGGGGACACCATAGATTATGAGGGTCTTTACACCATATTGAAGAGAAAATTTGGGATGGGCTCAGCTTTCTCTCCTGCTGGCTCCTGAGGCCGACTGAAAGGGACGTGGAACTCCTGCACTGGAGGAACAAGGAAGACTTTGGGGGGGGGGGTTAGTTTTTTTTTTTTTTCAAAACAGGTTTCTCTGTGTAGTATTGGCTGTCCTGGAACTCACTCTATAAACCAGGCTGGCCTCAAACTCAGAGGTCTGCCTGCCTCTGCCTCCCAAGTGCTGGGATTAAAGGCGTGCATGGCCATCACCCAACAGACCACATTCTTCCCTGAAGCAGGAAACAGGGAAGGGGACAGGCCAGGCAACAGAGGGAGGCTCCTGATCTGGTGTCAGCAGGCCGGAACTTCCTGCAGACTACTTCTGTCTGCATTCCAGCCTGAGCCTGCTGCAGCCTAGACCTGCCTGACCCGTGGCCCCAGACAGGCAGGGCCAAGCAAAAGGTCACATAGATCCTAGAGTACAGAAGCCACTAGGGCTGTATCCTTGGTGGGAAGACAGGTCTGAGGAAGCTGCTTCCCGAACCTAAAACCCTGCCCACACTCAGGTGAGCTGAATGGACCTCTCGGCACTGGTCCTCAGCTCATCATGGTTCATCTCCCAGGCTAAGCATGCAGTCTACTGGATGTACAGAGACCACCCGACACAGGAAGCTAGGCAGGGGTAAGCTATAGCCTCCTCATTTGAGTCTTTTCACATGTGCCCTGTGTCATGACGAGCACCCGTTTCTCCTGAGGCCTCTGCCCAGGCCAGGTCTGGTCTGTAGTACGCTGTCACTGGTGGCACTGAAGAAGCTACCAAGCCCTCTTCTTCACGTAGCCACTATGCTTTGACGGGGAAGGCAAGGCCGGTAGAGATCTGCTCGTCGATGGCTGTTTCAAGTGGACAGACTCCAAACAGTTGCTAGACTGCTTTGAATCACCAGACAAGTCTGAATTAATGAAAAGTTTACTTTGGAATTTGTAGCTTTACTTTGGAAACAATGGTGTGATGTGCGCTGAAGTGAGGAACAGACAAGCTGATCACAAATGTCTGTTCCGTGACACGGCAGGACCTAGCTAAGTGAGCTACCCTACAAGGGTGATGTTAGGACCTTGCCAGCTATCAGTGTGTGGTAGGCAGTCTCCTTGTCTGGGCGATCCAGCCAGAAGTCAGGGCCTATTAGGTCTCCTAGTTCTGAGGATCTCCCCAGTAAGTGGTTGTCCAGCAAGCAGTGAGAGTCAGCTTTGCAGTTTCTCAACCCAGAGGCCACATAAGCCTCCCCACATCTGCAGAACACTGAGTTTGATACCACTGTGATGACAAAACAGGGTCCCCTTCAGAGGCCAGTGTCAGTCCGGAGAGGTCTAGACTAAGCTTGGCCCTCCATCTCCAGGGACTGGACCAGCGGATATCCTAGGCCTATAGCCTATAGCTTCCCTGGATATCCTTTTCCACTTAAGGGTGGAGTTGAGGACACCTAGCAGGAGCATCCCTGGGAGAGGCTTGTCCCAGGAGCCCACAGAGATCCATGGTACTCCCTCACTGAAGTGGCAGAAACAGGCAGAAGCACTCAAACTGTCGCTATCTTCCTGTAAGAAGTTCCAGAGGTGGCTCTCGGGAGGTGGGTCCTTAGGCTCTGGTCCTGTTGGCTGAAGTTCACACCTGTGCCTGCCCAGCGATTCCTTGGATGACTTCGAAAGTGGCTGTTCTGGGGTCTGCACAGCCTCGAACCCAAGACACATAAGAAAGTTTCCTTCAAAGGGTACCTGACCCAACCTCAGTCCCACACGTGAAGGGCAGAGAAGCCCCCAGTGTGCTCCCACACGCAGGCCTGTCTGTAGGTGCAAGCCTCTCCTAGTGGCCTGCTACCCTGCCTCTCTGAACCCAGGTGCTCTTCCTCCTCCCCCACAGTGCTGCCTGCCTGCCTGCCTGCCAGACCCGGGTCACTGAAGGGCCAGGGGTTCGCGCTGCCCAGGGACAGATCAGCCGCTGTCACACGCACAGTGGGTCCGGAGCAACGCAGTGTGCGGTGGGCAGTGGCTGTCCTGAGCCTGGAAGAACTGCCCCGGCTGGCGGACAAGTGGAGGGGTCGCCTTCCCCATCCCCGCCTCCGTCCCCTCCAACTTGGACAACAGAGCCACTCCTCTCTTGTCCCGCCCAATCCCCATATCCCCCAGGGAAAGGCAGCCTCGAAGATGCTCCCCCATCCGCCAACCTTGTAACCATCCTGTTTCACCTGCGACCCCGGCACAGGGCCATCGCCAGCTCTTGAATCAACTTCAGTGGCGGCGGAGGCCACTCTCACACCCAAGGCGGGCCCCAATCGGGCCCAGTTGCCCCGCCCAATATGCAAATAATCTATCCTGCAGCCAATGACCGGTCGAGTCGGGCCCACCCTGCAGGGATGCAGCCAGTGAACACGACGGGGAGGCAGCACGCCCCGCCCGCCGCCGCGCAACCCTTCGCGGGCGAGGCCGGCGCGTTCCTTTCTGCACGTCGGCTTGGGGAGGGGCCGCCACCTGCTGGGCGGGGCTTGCGGGACGGCCTCGCCGTAACCCCGCGGCTAGTCGTTGGTACAGTCCAAGGGCTGTCCCCCTTTCCCTCAAGCGGTGGTACCGTCCGGGCTCACTTGCTACTGGGCCTGAAGTTGGGACCACTGCTGACAGTGGAATGCTTCATCGGCCCAGGGCGAGGAAACAGCTGGACAGACAAGGCGGACCCTTTGAGGCAAAGAAGAGGCTGCCCCGCCTTCCAGCCTGATGTTGGGGCGGACCGGTTATCCCTCGTCCAATCTAAGGACAGCCTCTCTTCGGGAACTCGCAACACTCCAGGCGCACGTAGACCTGGCAGTGACCCAGGAGTGGCTTGGATGGCTAGGGACACCATGCCCTCGGGAGGCACGTACGCTCCTTCTTTTCTCCAGTGCCTGTAGATCATCAAAGATATGTAGGTCCGTTTGACAGTGAGCAGGGGGCTGTTTCTGGCTGACCTGCCCGGAGATTGCCTTTGCCACGAACTAAGCGACCAACTCTGGAGGGAGAGTCCCGCGGAGCGCTGGGCTCACGGAGGACTTGCTTCTATGTTTTGAGAAATAAGCGAGAGTGCCTCCTAGGGAAACTGTCACCTTCCTTAGGATAAGCAAGGCCAGTTATCGGACTCCCAGGAGGAGATCCAACGAGATGGGATGAGGGTGCAGCCAAAAGAGACTCACTTCCCTCCCTCCACACCTCCCTCACCCCAGATTGTTCCTGTGGTGGAATCATGGGGCATTTAAAAGCTCATAATCACTCAAGATGCGGCTGCTGTTCTTTTGCTTATGAGGCAGAGATCCTTTTTTCTTTCTCCTTTCCTGTCTTCCTCAACCAATCTTCCACGCCATCCTCATATCCTTACAACCTTTCCTTACTCTAGACAACTCCAAAAGGCCCCTTTGTCCACCACAGATACCCTGGTCCCTGACTCAGGGGTCAGTCTCCTCCTCATCTCAGCCTCCTGTCCTTCAATGCTCTGCCCTGCTTTTGTCCTCTCTGTTTCTTTAGCCTCCCTATATCCTTAATATCATAAAGTCTGAGCTGGAGCCTGCCCGCTGTTAGAAACCAAGCCTAGGCATCTAAGTACTGAGGCCCTTTCAGGGAGGTATCTGACCCAGGCCAAAGCTCAAGGGCTTGGAGTCAGGGGACAAATTCAAATTCAGAATCCTGTGCATTATGGCCATCTAGGGATGTAGCACAGAGAAGCCAGGAGCTGACTCAGTTTCCACAGAAGATCAGAAATTGAAGGATCAAGCTGGATGTGTTGATGGTACCCCTGTTAGCCCAGTAGAGAGATTATACCCCTGTAACCTTGATCAGAGGCAGAAGCAGAAGGATATGATGCAGGTTTCAGGCCACCCTTAGGGGTGGTGGTGGTTGAAGGGTTAGCAAGACTTGGACCATGTGGATCCTGAAAAAAATTCCTAAAAGTCATTGGGAATCCTGAAAAGGTTCATGTCTTGAGAGCAAGGCCCAGGTTCAGAGGACAGATGTCAGGGACGAGGAAGGAGAAGCTTAGTTCCTTCCTGGTTTTTCCAGGATGTCTCCCACATGTGCCTCAGAACTTCCCATCTGAAATGTATTACTTATCATCCTGTGAGATGGGTATATGGTACCATCTAAGATATGTGTCTAAATCCTATTATTTATGGCCTATAACTTTGACTTTGCAAAAAAAAGTGTATGTGCATGGGATGTCTTTGTTGATGGTTAAGGGAAAGATTTTCCCCCTTATTTTATTATTTTTAGACAGGGTCTCATTGTACCTGACTGACCTGGACCTCGCCATGTAGACTAGCTGTCCTCAGACTCACAGAGACCCACTTGCCTTTGACCCCCAAGTGCTAATATTAAAAGCGTATACCAGGGCTGGAGAGAAGGCTCAGTGGTTGAGAGCTCTTGCTCCTCTTCCAGAAGACCTGGGTTCAATTCCCAGCACTCACAGAGTGGCTGCTCAGAATTGTCTATAACTACAATTCTAGTAGATCAAATACTCTTCTTCTGGTCTCTGTGGTACATGCACGTGGTAAACAGACAAACTTGAAGACAACACACACACACATATAGCAAGGTATACTCCCACATGCTAGGCCAAGGATGGATTTTTGAGACCATTATGAATGAACTGAGAGGCCCTCAATCCAGTGACACTTACAAATGACAACAGAGAGAACACCGACACAGAAGAAGGTCCAGAGCCAAGGGAAGCCTGGAGCCCACAACTCAGGAAAGCAGTCAAGATTTTCCCACACCCTTCCTGGCTTGAACTCCGACATCTGGTACCCAGAACTCTGAAAGTAAATTCTGTTTCTTTTAGCCATCCAATCTGTAGTCAAAGAACACAACTGGTCTGAGGAGGCAGCTCCTTGTCTCTTCATCATGGAGTTTCGAGACAGGGTTTCTCTGTCGCTTTGGAACCTGTCCTGGTACTCGCTCTTATAGACCAGGCTGGCCTCGAACTCACAGAGATCCTCCTGCCTCTGCCTCTGCCTCCCGAGTGCTAGGATTAAGGGTGTGCGCCACCACCTCCCGGCCAAATCCCTTGTTCTCACCCAGTTCACACTCACTACTGTTCTTGCTTCAGCTTCCTTCAGAAATCCCTTGAGTGCTCGGCATTCCTGTCGCTAGGGATTGGGTAAGGCAGAAGGCAATGCCTAGGCTCAATGTTCCCCAGCTCTGCATTACTTAGTATTCAGATGACAGGGGAAGGGCTAAACCCTCTGAGAGAGGCTGATTTGGACTGGGCCGAATAGGGGCAACACTCAACCCAGTTACACTCTTCAATGTATTCAAGAACATGCCATTTCTATGTCTATTCATGCAAGACATAGGAGCAGTGTGTGCCAGCATACATTAGGAATTCAGTAGGCACCTCCCGGCACAGGTCTAGATGAGCAAGTTGCATTCCGATGTGTACACTAGCAGGAACACGTGAGAAGCGGCCAGTAGATAACTCATGGCAACTCAGCCAGTAGTTAGGTCATAGCATTGATGTGAGGGCAGGGTATGTATGACAGTCCACTATGCTGGCCGCCACCATGTGTAGGGACAGGTGAGAAGTTGTTTTCTAACACCAGGGTTTTTTTGGGGTGGGGGTGGGGGGGCAGGTATACCAGCAGGTAGGACGTAGAGATGATATTTGTCTGTGTTCTCAAAAGGTGCTGGTGCTGGCCATGGTTGGTCCATACCTGTGTTACTTGCACTTTATAGGTGGAGAGGCAGAAGAATTGGGAGTTCAAGACTGCCTTTGGCTACATGGTAAGTTTAAGGCCAGCTTGGACTACATGAGGCCCTGTCTCAAAACAAACAAAGGAAAAAGGTACTATTTATGTTGGGTTTGGCCCAGGTTGGCATGGGCTGCTCCCTACAGACACCTCTTCTCCCACACTTGATGATAAGTGGATTGGCGTGGCTGCAGAGGTTGCGTCCTGCTCAGAGATGCTGAGGAAGAGTTCTTTATGCCTTGCTATGGTTGCATTTGCTTATTATAAAAGTTTTTCTTTTTCTGCAGCTTCCTCCCCCAACAAAAGCAACTGCAGAGGGAGGGAAAGGGGGCTGGCTTTTGTCTAAGGGGGCTCTAGTTCTTTATAGGCTGCCTGTCTTCCCCCTTCGTAGGAAATTCAGTGGGCATTTACAGGCGCTCCTAGATCTGATGATCTTCACTAGGTAGGCAATGTTTCTACAGAGGGACCAATAAGTGTAGAGAGCCAAGCTGTGAGGGAGGAAGAAGTGTTTGGTTTAGGGTGAGGGTGGCCTCCCAGGCCCCCCCCTTTTTTTAACCATGCTGGATCCAAAATGAAGCTTTCTCCCTGTATTCACCCAACCAGTCATCACAGTGGCTCTACAGCAAGTATGACCAACATCCCTATCTTACAGCAAAGGACACTAAGACACAAAGAGGGTAAGAAGCTCACCCAAGACTACACAACTGATAACCAGATGTACCTGAGTCCAGATCCCCGTCCGTCTGGATACAATTGCATGAGTTTCTCCCACAGAAAGGAGAGGACTTGTTCCGAGGGGCCCTCTTTGACACCACCCTTCCTTCCTTGTACTCTGCCAGTAACAACGTTTTTAATTATTTTCAGGTGTGTATAGTTGTGTGTGGTGGTATGTGGGTACATACACGTGAGTGCAGGTGCCCTCAGAGACCGGGGCATTGAACCTCCTGGAGCTGGACTTGAAGTTGCACCACCATGTGGGTGCTGGGAATTGAACTCTGGTCTTCTGGAAGAGCAGCAAGCATTCTTAGCCACTGAGCCACTTCTCTAGCCCCAGCCAGTAGCACTATTGATGCTTCTCCCACTTTGAACTCCTTGAGTTGTCTTTTCTCAGATACTTCTACTTATCTCTCCCTTCCCAGCAAACCTACTGCAGTGACTGCCCTGGCTTTCCCTCCCTGTTCAATCTCCCTAATTTCTCTATACTTCGTCCAGAAAGCCTCGCCCCTTGATAGGGCTAATACTATCAGAGGCTCAGTAGCCCCTACCTTACTCCCAGCACCATCTTTTTTGCATTAGAGTTTCATGTGTAGCCAAGGATGTTTATGAACGCCCTATAATGACCTTGGATTTCTGATACTCCTGCGCCTACTTCCCAAGTGCTGGTATTGCAAGCACTTACCACCATGCCTGGTTTATTTTGTGCTGAGGATGCAGCCATGGCTCTGGATGTGCTAATCAAGACCCCTACCAACCTAACCAGACCCCCAGCCTCCAAGTCCCCCATTTATTTATTTATTTATTTATTTATTTATTTATTTATTTATTTATTTATAGACAGGGTCTCTTTGTAACCCTGGCTATCCTGGAACTTACTATGTACATCAGGCTATCCTTGAACTCACAGAGATCCACCTGTCTCTGCCTGAGATTAAAGGTGTGGACCACCATACCCTGTCCCTGGTCCCTTCCCCCTTCTCGATGCATGTGTTTGCTTTTCCTCTCCTTGCTCTCTTCAGCTCCTCACCCTTGGATTCCTCTGCAGAATACTGACTCACTCTTAGCACTGGAGGTCTGAGGTGGTGCAGGTCCCCACTACCACATTTTATCCCCAAGGCGACCTTTTGCCCCTCTGCGCTCTGGGGATACCCTAGCTTCCCATTTCCACATTCTTCCTTTCCTCTTCTCCCTGCCCATTCACGTCCACTTTCTCAGGAAATCCACAATCTCTGTCTTCTATTCCTATCAAAGGCCTTCCCTTCTAAACCACAGTGGTCCCTGAGTCACAGAATGGACAGCGGAGTCCAGTGAGCCAGTATTGCCACCTGATCAGGACCCAGCCCTCTGAGCCCCTCAGTCTCTAGGTCAGTCTCATTTTTGTGGTCCGAATCTTCCCCTCAGTCCTTCTTAACTCTTTATTGACCCTGGTCAGTCCTCTCGTATTTCTGTCCCTAATCCTACTATGCTCCATACTTTCTCTCCCCTCCCATGGCCTTAGGCGAGCTAGGCAAGAAAGTGTTTTACTAGCGAGTAGAACACTCTAGTCCCATTTCGTCTATTAATCACCTCTACTATACAGTTAAGTTCTCTACAGTGTTCACGATTTACTGTGCCTCGTCTCGCCGGACTGAAGGAATGGCGGTGACCGTAGATACAGAATCCATCCTGAGTTACAAGCCCCAAGAGATCACCAGAAGCTTTCCTCCGGAGCTCCCTCCGGCAGCCGCCGTCAGCGGCTAAGCACTGCGGCCAGGAGACGGCGCTCACGGGAGGGCGGGACCGTCGGGGGCGGAGACGGCCGGGGGCGTGGCCTGGTGCCACTCACACCCATCCGGGCGGCGGACGGGGAGTCGGACCGTACCAATTGCCCTGGGGTGGAGGGGACAGCGTGACCCGGTACACTATGATAGCTCGGACAGCAAATGACCTGCGAGACACCGGTCTCCTCTCTCGGACAGTACTTCTGAGATAGTCACTGTTCCGAGGGGACAGGGCCGTCCCGACGTCACGACATTCTCGGCGGGGGGTTCCTCCCCGTTTTGGCCTCAGTAGTTTCCACCAACGGGCAGGGCAGAAAGTTCCGGAAGAGTGTCGGTGTACTTCCGGGTCGGGGAGCGCGCGGCCGCGGCTGCAGTCCGGCCTAGTAGCGGTCGCGTTCGGACAGAGGCGGGATCGTCTGGGAGCGTCTGGGAGGCTCGAGGTTCCCGGGTACGTGAGGTAGCCGCTCCGGCCTGGTGTCCCCCGTCGCGTCCGTCCGCGCGGGCTACCTACGGTGGCCGTGCGCTTTGTCTGCGGCCTTCGGGGCGGGCGAGGCCTACGTCGCGCTGGCCGTGGGTCGGTCCGGAGGACGGGAGGGCGGCCGAGGCCTCGAGCAAAGCCCCGTGACGCCCGGCTGCGGTCGGGAGGTCCTTGGACGTGGTGCTGGCCACCTGTCTGGTGACGCGAGAACCTGGCCTGGTGCATGAGAAAGGTGTGACCCCTAGCTACCTTGTTCTCTGCCCTGACTGCCCTAGCCCGTGTCAGCACCGTCTGCACTTGCCCAAATTGTGGTTGGTGTCGCGGTTATCACATTCCTTAGTTCGAAGAGCCCTCGCAGCGGTCTCGAATAGGCAGCGCTGTTTGCTAGGGTTTTACCGTCAGAGTTCCGAGAGAAGTCAGTTGTCAGTGGTACACTGCTGCAGAGTGGCGGAGTCAACATTGCTCTTTTAAACCTTCTATATCCTCTGTCCTGTATCTGAGACCCGTGTCGCCCCATCGTATCTTCGAGAGTAGTGCTCCACAGCAAAAAAATCACTAACGTGTCTGGTGATTTTGGCTCTGAGTTTGAGATTGGGCTTGACTTGCAGCTCAGTTCTTTCTTCTTTCCGTCGACTCCTCGGTTTTCACTCTTTGGGGAAGACTGTTGAGTGAAAACAGCAGCCTGTGGCTCTCAGCACTGAGAGAGAAGCCTAGAGTTGTATGCTGAGGTTCACAGAGTTAGTTAAACAGGCCCTCTTCTCTGGGAACTGGAGCCGTGCTCTGAGTCATCCTATAGGAAAGAGGTCACCGTCCTAGACGGGCCATAGCTCAGTATCTCTGTGTCTCAATCTGTCTTTTTATTTAAGAGGTGGTGTTTCGCAGGAGTCTGTGGCCAGGACTCCGTTCCAACTTGATAAATTCACCAAGCATCAGGTAAAAGTAAGATAGTTTATCAAAACTCTTGTTGCTTTTCCGTTCGCATCCAGTAGCAATGTGTGACCATTGACGTTCAAGTTAGCATGCCCTCATTGTTTAGAGAACATCAGCTCTCTACTGGGCCTTGGCAGTCCAAGATCAGGCCTTTGTCCATGTAGAAAAGGGTTGCACTTTTCCCTGTACCTTTGAGCGTACAGCCCATGTGTTCTCTTGAGGCTGATGGGACAAGTAAACTTGGACTTGTAGGAACCAGAAGTGAGACCCCGATCTCAAGCCTACCTTTCAGCTTCTTTATGCTGTGTTTGGGGTTCTTTTTTTTTCCTCCTTCCCACTGTGGATACTAGGCTTGGAGGAAAGCGCGTGGTACCATGGCATAGGCTGGTGAATTCTTGAATGAATTCCCTGTGGGAAGTGCTTCCTCTGGAAGTGACTGGGAAAAGAGGTGAATATCATGGATGAGGAAAGATCATGTATATGGTTAAGTTTTTATTTGGGAAAACCAAAGTTTGAGAGCTTGGTACACAAGGAAGGTCATGCCCAATGACAATTACGAAGTCTTTTATCCAGGTATTCCACATTGTTCTTACAGTGGCTTGCAAGGGAGGACTAGCAGGTATTCCCATAGACAAGTCAGGAGAGGGAAAGCCCCAGCATCTTCTGCCTTTCAGCCTGGGCCACCAGAATGCCGTAGTCCCCAGGAACTTCATTTGAGTTTTGTAAGCTGATGGGAGTCAGCTGAGCAGAGGCCAGTGGGCCAGCATGGCTAGTAGTGACATGCTCACTTGGTGGCAGCAGGCAAATGGGCTACTCCTCACTGGAGTCCTTGTGATGGTCTGCTCTCAGTTGAAAAGCACTGCTCTGTCTCAGCTCAGAGGTCCATTTGACTCATCTTTGGTATTAGGACTCTCCAGGAATGTTCAAGTGAAAATATTGGTAGTCCTTAGGAATTAAAATCTTGTTTTGCATGTGGTTCTGGAAATGAGTCACTTTTTTTTGTATGAGGATATTAGTATCTTGTATTATAAAAACATTTTATATATTTATTGTTTTTGTTTTGTTTTTAGCTCTGCCCATCTTGGAACTCACTCTGTAAACCAGGCTGGTCTTGAACTCAAGAGATCCACCTACCTCTGCCTGCTGAATGCTGGGATTAAAGAAATACACCACCACTGCCTAGCTATATGTTTTTATTTTTTATATTTGCAAATGGCTTTATGGCTAGGATCCTGTGTATTACGTCTCACAGATAAAATTCCACATGTGTGGCGATGTTTAAGGCAACTGGGAAATTACCTTTCAGAAGGGACTCTGTAGCCAAGGAAGTTGGGAATTATTTGACTCTGGTCTCTTTCAGAGCTGAACTCCAATGTGTAGACATGGATGACAACAGTTTGGATGAGCATGTGGCTCACAGCCCTGGGCCAGATGGACCCTCACGAATTGGCCCCTCAGAACTGGCCAGTGATGCTGGTAAGTCCCCACTGCTGGCAGGGTGTCTGCAGAGGATTAGCACTTGGTACTTTCTCCAGGTTGCTTGCTCCCCTTGGAAGCTTGAATGTCAGCTTTCACTTTGAACCTTTACCAAAAAAAAAACAAAAAAACAAAAAACAAAACTTTGAGGGGCTAGAGGAATGGCCTGGTGCTTAAGAGCACTTGACTGCTCTTCAAGAGGACCCAGATTCAATTCCCAGCACCCACATGGCAGCTCACAACTGTCTGTATCTCCAGTGACAGGATAGGACACCCTCACATAGACGGGAATGCAAACAAAACACCAATGCACATGACAATAAAATTAAGATCTTATCTTTTCCGAAGACAGGGTTTCCATGTGTAGCTTTGGAGCCTATCCTAGAATTTGCTCTGTAGATAAGGCTGGCCTCAAACTCAGAGATCCGCCCCGCCCGCTTCTGCCTCCTTAGTCCCTGAGTGCTGGGACTAAAGGCATGCACCACAACTGCCCAGCTAAATTAAATAAAATCTTTTAAAAAATAAATCGTTGATTAAGTTATAGAAGTGTACTACATTCATTCTTTTTGTTTAACTTTTTTGTATTGTCTTGTTTTTGAAATGGCGTCTGTGTAGTCCAGACTGTCCTTGAACTTTTAGACTTATGTGATCAGCCCACCTCAACCTCCCAAATAGCTGGTAGATTGTGGTAAGACCACAATCACGTCATTGTGGTTTTTTGTTTTTGTTTTTGTTTTTTGTGTTTTTTTTTTTTTTTTTTTGTGGGGGAAGAGGTATTAGGGATGGAACCTAAGGCCTTGTGCATGCTTGGTAAGAAAGAGTCTACTGCTGGGCTGTAGTTTATGTTTTTTGAAATAGGGTCTTGCTGTGTAGCATAGGCTGGTCTTGAACAGCAATCCTTCAGACTAAGCCTTCAGACTGCAGGGATTACATTTTGTTTGTTTGTTTTTGTGTTTGGTTGGGTTTCATGTATCCCAGTCTGGCTTTTGCCTTGATGTATAGCTAAGGATAATCTTGAGCTTCTGTTTCTTCTCCCTCCACCTCTCAAAGTGCTGGGGTTACAGATGTGTACCGCTGAACCTAGTTTTGTGTGGTGCTGGAGATAGAAACCTGGGGCTTGATCATGCTAGGCATACTCTACCAGCTGAGCTGTATTCCAAGCCACGGTGTCTTATTTTTAATACAAACAGCATAAGTGCAGAGTAAGAGGACTCATTTTGCCCATCATATGCCTCTCTAACGTCTCCACCCCAGCTCTGGTAGCCTGACAGTCCTTATAGTTACCTGTCCATTCCTAGAGCAGTTCTGGCCGATTGATGCTTGGTTTGTGACGATGCCCTCACAGGCCTGTGCTTTTCACTTTGTGATCTAGAAGAAAGCATCAATGGCCACAGTGGAGACTCTGAAGATGATACAGGCAGTGAGCATGAAGATGACACAGATGGGGAGGACACAGAGGGGCTGTCTGAGGAGGAAGACCCAGAAGATAGATCTGGTAAGATGGTTGGCGTTTGAGCCAGTCCCCATGAATTTCTTAGTGAGGAGACAGCTTATGTGAGACCATCCACCGCCGTCTACAGTGGTTGTCACCTGCCACTGGAACCACTGACTCCTGCTACAGTTTTTAGTGTTTTTAGGGTCTTTTTTCCCCCTTTTAATTTTTTAAGACAGGGTGTCTCTGTGTAGCCTTAGCTGCCCTGGACCTCACTCTGTAGACCAGGCTGGGCTTGAACTCAAAGATTCTCACCTGCGTCTGCCTCGCGAGTGCTGGGATTAAAGGTGTGCGCCACCATCGCCCGTCTGCAGTTTTTAGTTTTGAAGTTTAGTTTAGTGAAAGGATCCTGTGGGTGTCTCTTCTGGGAGAGACAGAACATTGAGCGGCATAAACTGTGAGATGATGTGAATAGACTGGAGTTCTAAGGTGATGAGCAGGAGGTCTGGGTAGCCCCTGCTTATCTCACAAGAGCCAGTTACTAGCATTATCCATGTCCGGGATAGCTTAACATGCCATAAAGGGCATGCAGCCTGGGACCTCCTTTAGGACACAGAGTGTTAGTTCCCATCTTGTGGCTTGTTTTCTGCTTATTCAACAAACTCATTGTGTAGCATTATTAAGAAATCCCAGGCTTATGTACACTGGTGAAAGTTTGTAACTTTAAACTTCTGCAAAGAACAGTGCTTGAATGGCACACCTCTACTCTGAAAAACCTTCATGGCCACCTGGCCTATGGGCAGCCTATGAGGACTCTATGTGGTTGGTTTGGTCCCACCCACCTGTGGCCACCTTTTTCAAAGTGTCTCTTAGTTAGGGTTTCTAGTGCCAAAATAAAATACCATGTCCAAAAGCACCCTGGGGAGGAAACAGTTTAATTTCATCTTACGGTTTGTAGTCTATCATCTAAGGATGGCAGGTCAGAAACTCAAGTCAGTAACTTATTTATTCAAAGGATATGGAGGAGTGCTGTTTACTGCCTTGTTCTCTAGAGTTGGTTCAGTCTGCTTTCTTATAGCAGGCAGGACAACCAGCCCATAGGTGACACTCCCCAGAGTGAACTGAGCCCTTCCACATCATCAATAAAGAAAATGCCCCACAGTCTTGTCCATAGGACAGTCTGGTCAGACATTTTCTCTACTGAGGTTCTCTCTTTCCAAATGAATCTGGCTTGTGTCAAGTTGACATAAAACTAACCAGCACACAAGCAAAGGGCTAAATTGGACCGGGATTCTGGTCTCTTCAGGTTTCCTTCTGACGTGGTTCTGAAGCCAGGAGGTCACAATCCCAAAGCACCTACTATCACCTGGATTATATCACTTTGATTATATGCCTAAAGCTGTCAATGTTAGAATGTTCCAGAAAGGTAACATAATCATTATAACCAGTACTCATTATAAAGGAGTAGAAGTGATTGGTAACTTTGTAATTATACTGACTGCCCAGTTTTCCAAAGCTAGCTAGAAATGAACTCACACTACAGCCAAAGCTGGCCTCAAATTCTTGACAGTTTTTCTGCCTTAGCCTCCTAAACAACTAGAATTAGAGGCACGTTACTACCATGCCTGACCAGGTGTGTGTGTGTTGTTTTAATTCTAAGTGTAGGCTAGAGAGCACGTCTGTCCTGGCTTAAAGTTAGAGATGTACCTATTTCCAGCACTGAGGCAGGCTTGTCCTATTCTCCGAGGACTGATTGGAGGCGGGACTCACTGAGCCAGGATTCCTGTATGCCAGAGCTCATCATCTAGTGGTGGAGACCGGCTGTGGAGCAGTCAGGGAGAGATGCCCAGAATGGGATCCTGGGGGTGGTGAGGACCTTCAACAGCTGGACGTAAAAAGGTTTTCGAGAAAGACATATCTAAGCCACAGCTTAATGGGCAGGAGCTAACATATGTCTTTATCACAGAAATAGAAAAGTAGCTAAAACAGTATCCAAGGGAGGTGCCAACAAGTGCTAGTACCAACAGTGTAGTAGGCAGTTAGCCTGGATACCAGGTGCTTCTAAAGATAGCATCTCCAAGAATGCCAGGGCTCAGATGCCAGTGTCCATTCTGAAAAGAGATAGGATTGGTGAGCAGAGAACAGAAGGGCTGTTTTAGAATAGAATCTTTGGGCTGGTTGGTAGTGGCGCACACCTTTAATCCCAGCACTTGGGAGGCAGGCAGATCTCTAAGAGTTCAAGGTCAACCCGGTCTACAAGAGCTAGTGCCAGGACAAGCTCCAAAGCTACAGAGAAACCCTGTCTTGAAAAACCTAAAAAGAATAGAGAGAACCTCAATTGAGAAAAATGTCCCACCATTGTGGAGGTTGGGCTGGGAGCAGAGTATTGATTGGTGAGTAACCAGATGATGTAAAACCCGAAGCCTCAGCTGAACATTGTGAAGGATAGGAGAAGGCCTGTGTGTTCCCAGTGCCAGTGTCTGATTCCCACACTGTGTCCTGCTGCTAAGGTGGACCTGCTTTTGCTGCCGTTAGTGTCTTTCCCAATTTGCATAGTATTGATCTCTTAATATCTTATTCTGAGAAATGAGGATGACTGACGCCCCATACTTAGTACCCACTTTTTCTAGCTCTCCCAGCAGTGTCACTTATTGCAGCATGTGTGGATTGTTTTGAGTGAACAGAGCCTTCCACAGTTCCTCTGCTCACTAATCCTATCTCTTTTCAGAATGGACATTATTTGGGCTCTGGCATTCTTGGAGACTCTGTCCAGGCTAGCTGCCTACTGCACTATTGATACTAACATGTGTTAGCACTTCCTGTGGATATTGTTCTAATTATTTTTCTGTAATAAGACACCATGACCCAAGGCAATTAATAGAAGACTTCGTTAATATTAATAAAAGTTGGGGCTTACAGTTCAGAGGGTTAGAGTCCAAAGTGGGGAGCAGGGTAGTAGGCAGGTAGGCATGGGACTGAAGCAGTAACTGAGAGGTCACCTTTTGAAATATAACCATGAGGCAGAGAAAGACACTGGGTAATGATGGACATCTTTTGAAATTTCAAAGCCTGCTCCCAGTAACACACTTCTTCCACCTGAGGCCACACCTCCCAATCCTTCCCTAACAGTTCTACCAACTGGAGAACAAGTATTCAAATATATGATTCATTCTCTTTCAACAACATTCTCTTTAAAAATATTTATTTGTTTGTTTGTTTGTTTATTATGCATACAATATTCTGTTTGTGTGTGTGTGCCTGCAGGCCAGAAGAGGGCACCAGACTTCATTACAGATGGTTGTGAGCCACCATGTGGTTGCTGGGAATTGAACTCAGGACCTTTGAAAACACAGACAATGCTCTTAACCGCTGAGCCATCTCTCCAGCCCCTCAACAATGTATTTTAAGGGCATTATTTGACAACCCAAATGAGAGCTCAGTGAGGGAAGCTGCTCAGGTCCTTGGCCGTTTGTACCCTTTTTTTCTTTACCTTCAAGTCAATAAGGTCTGTAGTTCTCAGTGCACAAAACATTGCTTTGTAGACTATGGAAATTGGTCTAAACAAGATGGCCAACTCCCTACATTCAAATTGCATAAGAAGAATCAGATTACCTGTTTGGATTCTGCTGCCATGAGCTTTTAATTACACAGGAAAGCTGAAGTTATATATGTCATTCTGCTTTGTACTTAATATTTCAAAATGTTATGGGCATCTCTCATCAATTTTCCTCTGGTATAACAAATGGCCACTAACTTAGCTAGGAACAGAATGTTTATTGTTTGTGTTTCCATGGATCAACTGGATCTCTTTCTCTTCCCTCTCTTCTCTCTCTTACCTTTCTCTCTCTTCTTTTCTCCCTCCCCTCCCCTCCCTCCCTCCCTCCCTCTCTCTCTCTCTCTCTCTCTCTCTTTCTCTCCCTCTCCCCTGGTTTTTCAAGACAGGGTTTCTCTATGTAGTCCTGGCTGTCCTGGGACTTGTTTTGTATACCAAGCTAGTCTTGAACTCAGAGATCCTCCTGCCTCTGCTTTCCAAGTACTATAATTAAAGGTGTACTCCACCACCCCCTGGCTTCAACTGGCTTCTGTTATTCAGGTATCACCAAGTAGTTTCATGGTGTCAGACAGGCTATGCTTTCATTCTGAGCTTCAATCCTCTTCCAAGCCCCGTCTCTGCCTGCATGAAGCCCTACTTTATTTACTAGCTGATTGTTGACAGATCATTCTTAGCTACTGGGGTTAGCCCCTCCCTTGGGAGTGCATGAAAATGCTTACCTGTGTCCTACCAGGTAGAGGCAGAAGGATCACAAGTTTGGAGTCATCTTCATCTACATAGTCAGTTTGGGATACATGAGACCTTTTCTCAAATAAAAAAAGAACAATAGGAACTGGTGGATTGCAAAGTGGATTAGAGTGCTTACCACCAAGCCTGATAGCTTGAGTTCAATCCCTGAAATTCACATGGTAGGAGAGAAGCAATTCCTATAACTTACCCTCATCTTGCCCAATAAGTAAATAGTTTCTTTTTTCTTTTTTTTTTTTTTTGATCTTTTTAAAAGAGCTCACCTGATGGGATTTCAACCAGCCAAAGATAGTTCTTTTTTGTAGGTTGGCAGCAGGGCATGGAGAAGGGTAGCCTGGTACCTTTGCTAACTCACCCACGCAACCACAAAGAACTGAAGTGCACACCTTTAATCCCAGCACTTGGGTGACAGAGGTAGGCATATCTCAGTAAGTTTGAGGCTAGCCTGGTCTACATTGTAAGATCCAGGACAGTCAAAGATAAACAGAGAAACCCTGTCTCAAAAACAAAAACAACAACAACAAAAAAACAACAAACAAACAAAAAGAGACCAAATTCTGAGGCCTAGTGAGAATCTGCTTCTTTGGTCCCTGTGATTTATGTGTTTAGTAGTTCACAGAAGGATGTTGCTAGCTTTATATTGAATGCATCTTCAATGTTCTGCTGGCTAGGCCTCTGCCTCATACTGCTGAAAAAATGACCACATCTTTTATAGCCACTGACCCAGTTAGGATCTTCTGGCTGTATCCTACAAGGAAGGAGGAGAGACCCAAGAAGGAGGTCTCATCTGACTGCAGATATTTGTTGTCCTTGTGTTGAAAGACTTGTGCAGCCATACAAGGGTTCCAAAGTGGTGTTCTTAGAGGTTTAGTCAGTAGTTTGTCATGTGGTATGTTCCCCCCAAGTCCCCCAGAGCTAAGAACTGAGGACTAAACCCAGGACCTTGTACTTGCTAGGCAAGTGCTCTATTGCTGAGTTAAATCCCCATCCCCTAGTGGCTTAGTTGCTAGCTCCATCTTCTCTGAAACCTGTGTTAGGTCCTGACACCTAACTTCTTGGATGTTCTGTCTTTAATCTGAGGCTCAGGTGTGAGGACTTAGTGTAATTACTTAGCCAGTATCCCTGTCCCCTTAGCTCAGAGCAGCTTTGGTCAAAAAGGCTTTGGGTGAGGAGTCTTGGTTAGCTTGGCTATTCAGAGTGGGCACTTTGTGAGTGTGGCCTTGCGGGTAGATGGGAGGCATGTCCTGAGAGGAGCTGGGATTCTGACTAGAGGCTGGTTTCCTGAGTACATCTTGGGTCTGCTCAAGGCCAGTCCTTGAGTATGCACTCGTGCCTATACTTATTAAAGTTTAATATTTCTCTTTACCCAAGGTTCTGAAGATTCAGAAGATGGCATAGAAATGGCAACGGCAGCAGTGGAGACTCAAGGGAAGCTAGAAGCTAGCAGTGCACCCAATTCTGATGATGATGCAGAGAGCTGCCCTATTTGCCTCAATGCATTCAGAGATCAGGCTGTGGGCACCCCAGAGACATGTGCCCACTATTTCTGCTTGGACTGCATCATTGAGTGGTCCAGGGTGAGCTGGCTTTACACTTTACTACTACCTATAATGGCTAGGCCTGGGCTACTTTTACCTGTAATGACTAGGCCTGATTCTCTACAGTAAAGCTGAACATAGGACTGAGTCCTGGGCCCTCAGCAATGTCTGGAAGGCTTACGCTTGGGGTATGTCTATGGGTGGCAGGGCTCCTGAGAGGAGGACTCTGAATTTTCTGAGGATCGAGACACAGATCCTGAGGCCACCTCACATAGTGTGAAACAGCCTCTTTAGATACTAAAATACTACGTGTGATTACTCAGTTCTGACAGTCAGTAATGAAGAGACAAAATTGTGTCAGGCTGCTTATCTCCCCCATGAACTTTCAGGAGCATTGCCTGACTCTTCTCCCACTGACAAAGAGCTATATGTATGCACAGGTGTGTGATGTGTGCCTGTGCTTACATGTAGTTGCTAAAGGATGCCATGTATTCTGCTCTGTCACTTTCTATCTTGTTTTGTTTTGTTTTTCGAGACAGGGTTTCTCTGTAGCTTTGGAGCCTGTCCTGGAACTAGCTCTTGTAGACCAGGCTGGCCTCACGCACAGAGATCCACCTGCCTCTGCCTCCCAAGTGCTGGGATTAAAGGCGTGTGCTACCACTGCCCAGCTTATTTTATTCCTTTTGAGACAGGATGTATTACTGAAATTAGAGCTAGATCAGCAGCCAGTAAGCCCCAGAAGTTCTCTCATCCTCCATGGCATTGGCATTAAAGGTCCATGTATAATCTTGCCCAGGGAAGATGTAGCTTCTTGATCCTCACACAACAGTAGTAGCAGGACACAATAGGGAGGTGACAAATCTGGGTGGCCCTTTATTTTGTACATTTATCAGAATTTAGTGACGTACACAGCTAAAAAGGATATGTTTTATCATACATCAGGTAAGGCAACTTGAGCTGAAGTGTCAAGTAGAAAATGTTTGTAGCATGCATCTGGTTAGCATATCCTCAGGAAACAAGTACTGGAAATGTACTAGAGACCCTCAAGGTCCTGTGGCGCTTCACACAGGTTTGAGAGAGGATGTGGGACAGCAGCAAACAGGCTGCAATGCTGTCCCCTTGTTCTTTCCTTTCCTCTCCTTTTCCTCCTCAACATGCCACCTATACAGAAACATGCATTCAGCTTGCTAACCTTTCTCCCTCCCTAGCATGGTGACTTCAAAACACAGTGTTTTCTTCAAGTTCTAACATCTTGTATAGGAACTTAGCCAAGACCAAGGCTTTCCATAAAGATTTCTGTGTAAAAGAAATTATTATTTTATATTTATTTTTTGTTACTGTTGCTTTGTTTTGTTTTTTCTTTTCCCGAGACAGGGTTTTTCTGTGTAGCCTTGACTGTCTTGGAACTTGCTCTGTAGACTTAAGTTGGCATCAAACTCACTGAGATCCGCTTGCCTCTATCTCCCAACTGCTGGGATTAAAGGTGTGCACTACCACTGCCCGACCAATAAAAGGATTTTTTAAAAATTTGTTTCATATGCATTGGTGTTTTGCCTATATGTATGTCTGTGTGTGGGTGTCAGGTCCCCTGGGACTAAAGTTACAGACAGTTCTGAGCTGCCATGTGGGTTCTGGGAATTTAACCCAAGTCCTCTAGAAGAACAGTCAGTGCTGTTAGCCACTGAGACATCACTCCAGCATCCAATAAGAGGAATTTTTAAATTTTTTTGAGACATACTCTCTGTAGATCAGGCTGGTCTCAAATTCACAATCCTCCTTCCTCCCAAATGCTGGATAATGGGTAGGTGCTCTAACATTTAGCTTGAAATTGCTGATTGTTAAATTCTTTATTTTGGAGATAGTAATGATAAGTGAAGGTGATTGTGCAGTATTCTGATGTAATCTTTATTTCTTACAGAATGCCAACTCCTGTCCTGTTGATCGAACAATATTTAAATGTATTTGTATTCGAGCCCAGTTTAATGGTAAAATCTTAAAGAAGGTAATGTTGTTACTGCCTACTCCTGCTTGTATCCTTGTGGGAAGGAACATGATCTTAAATGGTGATTTGCTTTTTTCAGTGGAGAGGCTGTCAGTTTAATTAAGCTTTAAAAGTAGTAACTAAAGCACACATTTTGGCTCTGAGCTTTGCTCAAGGCTAGTAGAGCTCTCCATATTTTCTGGGGCACAGGAGTCATGGTGGAGATGTTAAAGGTTCTGGGCTTCTATTCCTCACCCCCTCTTATTACAGAGCTTCTGTTGGTGTGTTGGCCTGTCTTCTTATGAGTTTACAGTCATGGTAGGGGAGAGGTTGCACTAGGATAGGTCAAAGAACCATGGGAGCTAAAATGTAGAAAATACTGTACGGATAGAAAGATAGGTGTTTCCTCCTCTCTCACAGAAAGCTTTGGTATATTTATTATTTATTGTCCTCTTCTATCCCCCTTCTCTATCCTTTCCTTTATTCCCTCCCTCCCTTTTTCTTGTCTCTCTTTCTCTTTCCTTTCTGTTCCTCCTCCTTTTTTCTCTCTTCTTTCTTCTTCTCTCTCTTTCTCCTTTCATCCTTTCTGCAGATCTCTATAACCCTGGCTGTCATGGAACTCACTATGTAGACCAAGCTGACCTCAAACTCAGATTTGCCTGCCTCTCTCCCAAGTGCTGGAGTTAAAGACGTGTGTCTGGCCCCTTGTGGAGCTCTTTTACTTGCCCTGCAATGGAGAGAAAACACAAGTTACCATATGTCTTAGTTAGGGTTTCTATTGCTGTGACAAAATGTGACCAAAACACAAGTTGGGGAAGAAAAGCTTTATCCTTCCACATCGCTGTTGATTATTGAAGGAGGTCAGGACAGGAACTCAAACAGGCGGGAACCTGGAAGCAGAAGCTGATGCAGAGGCCATAGAGGAGTGCTGCCTACTGACTTGCTTGTCATGCTTGCTCAGACTGTTTCCTTATAGAACCCAGGACCACTAACCCAGGGGTGGCACACTACCTACTACAGTGGGTTGGCAAGAAGATGCCATCCAGGCTTTGCTCATAGGCCTATCTGGTAGGGATATTTTCTCAGTTGAGATTTCCTTTTCTAAAATGATTAAGTTGCCATAAAACTAGCCAGCCTAGTTGGGCCAGTGGTTTTACTCTAGATTAGGTACATGTTGTCCTTTGAATTGACCACTCAGATTCTGAAGGTATAACATTCAGTGACCAGCAGTTCTGTCTTCAGATTCCAGTGGAGAACACTAGAGCCTGTGAGGATGAAGAGGCTGATGAGGAAGACCCCACCTTTTGTGAGGTGTGTGGCAGGAGTGACCGTGAGGACCGACTTCTGCTCTGTGATGGCTGTGATGCTGGGTAAGGGCGATGGTGCCTTCTACCTGCCTTGCAGGCTGTTAAACTGGTCAGAAGAGCAGGGTGGAAAGTACTGAGGGTTCCACTGTGGTGTGGAGTTCTAGTAGGGCCCTGTGACTCTTCAGTGGTGACCCTGATAGCTCTCATGACTCTTGTATCTATACCTCCTTGAGGCTGCTCAAAGGCCATGCAGGATATCAAAACCAAAGAAAAGAAAGACAGGAGAATAGGCTTGCCTTAGGAGAGAGGGCAGGTAGGCTGAAGGGTTGCTTTGGGGATTGCCTCATCTTGCATCTTTTTTTATTATTATTATTTTCAGTATGTGTGTGGTCTGCATGTGGATGTGTGCATGTGAGTGCAGGTATCTGTGGAAGCCACAGGTATTGGATCACCCTGGAGCTGGAATTATAGATGGGTGTAAGTTGCCTGAAGTGGGAGTCTTGTATCCTACAAGAGCAATATGTGGTTTTAACTGCTGAGTTCTCTCTTCAGCCCACTCCATCCTCCTTTTCTGAATACTTGAAGTCACTCTGTCATTCCCAGCACAGTAGAAGAGTCAAGAATATCTACTCTGTGCTTGTGACCCTGTCTTCTGGGGCTCTGCTGGTGTTCTTTGCTCGCTATTTGATCTCTTTGAGTTAAGATGGGACTGGCCTCCACAGATCTTGCTGGATCTTTGGCTGTTGTTTAGAAAGGGTTTTCTGCTATAAAACCATGACCAAGAGTTAATAGAAAGAATACTCTGCCCCAGTGATGAGGCTGGTCAATCTGAAATGTTTCCTAGGGCAGGAAATAGCAGTGCCAAGGTTTGTGCAGAAGACTTTCTACCATCCAGACTGGAAGCTGGGGGCTGTTTTCTGGGCTTGCCTTCACTCTGCTTTCATGGGAGTTCTATGTGACTCCACTGGCTGTGCCTTTGTGTGTGGTGTTTACCACAGGAACTGAGTTCCAGCATCTCAAAGCACGAAGGCACAGGGAACTCCTGCTCCCTCCCACAGGATGGTACACTGGATACTTCACAGCAGTCCTTGGGCCTTCCTGCCCCACATTGCTGACATACCAAGGACTTGGTCTCCCTCCTTCAGTGCTGGTGCTCCATGCACTTGATGTCCTTCTTTGCGAAATTGTTTGAATGCATGTTTTGCTACAACTTCCTGAATGTCTCTGCCTTACTGAGTGTAACTCTTCAAGAGTCCTGCAAGCATCCACATCCTCTTCCCTCTTAATTTTTGTATTTATTTATTTAGTTTGAGACGAGGACTGACTATATAGCTGTGGCTGGCCTGGAATTGGCTATGTAGACCAGGTTTGCCTGCCTCTGACTTTGAGTCCTAGAATTAAAAGCATCTTGACTGGCTTGTTTATGAGAGAGTCCTGTTTCCCAGATCAGGTTCCAACTACTATACTAAGCTAGAACCTTCCACGCTGGCCTTTCTTTCTTTCTTTTTTTTTTTTTTTTTTTTTTTTTTTTTTTTTTGGTTTTTCGAGACACGGTTTCTCTGTAGCTTTGGGGCCTGTCCTGGAACTAGCTCTTGTAGACCAGGTTGACCTTGAACTCACAGAGATCCGCCTGCCTCTGAGTTCTCTGTATCTTAATAGTTGAGTTTCAACTCAAAAGTCTAATTTCTCACTCATTTTGACATGGAATCACAAGGCTTTCTACAGATGCTTTGGTTTGTGAGCATGTGTATATGCTTTGATATTTTGCATAATAAAGTAAAGATTGTTTTTGAGTTTAAAGAATTATAGCTCACTTTAAAGGTCCATGTTCATAGGGAGACAGAAGAAAGTGGGGGAAGATCTTAGGATAGAACTTACTTAGGTTTCCTTATGACTTTTCAGGCTTTGTGTTTTTATATGATGTATTCTGGAGAAGTAGGCCTCCTGTCTTATGTGTGATACCCCAGTGAGTGTCACATGCGTGACTATTCCTTGTGGAGTCAGGTTTCTCTGGTTCAGTCTTGTGGTCATTACAGGGTAGTTATGTCAAATTGAATTCATGGTTGAAATTTCAGAAAACAGCTTCGATTGGCTTGTGTATTCTTGCTTACTTCAGGGCCAGTGTGTATTCTGCTATGTAGAAAAGTAAAAGGCTAGGACTAGAGAGTTGGTTCAGGCCTTAAGAGTGCTTATTTCTCTTGCAGAGGACCTGCATTTGATTCCCAGGTTTATAACCACCTATGTAGTTTACAACCAACCATAACCCCAGGCATTTTGTACATAATATAAATCTTAAAAAAAAAAAGAAAGAAAACTTTTTTTTTTTTTTTTTTAAGGAATGAAAGGTAGAAGGTGCCAGCACACACTCCCCAAAGTTTATTTCTAGAAACTTGATGGAAACAATTTAAGAAAAAGACCTGAAGCCAGGCACGGTGGCTCACAACTCTAATCACACACTCTGAGTTTCAGAATGATCCTGTCTGAAAAAAAACAAAGGACAGGGACAGAGAAAAGCCTAGGATGAGTTAGAGGGTGCCGTCTTGAAAAACCTGTAGCTTAGCTCTTTGAAGCCCTCCATGCCTTGTCCTTGAGGGTCTTTTTTTTCCCAAAAGATTTATTTAGTTATTATGTGTACAATGTCCTGCCTGCATGTATGCCTGCAGGCTAGAAGAGGGCACCAGATCTCATTATAGATGTTTGTGAGCCAACATGTGGTGGCTGGGAATTGAACTCAGGACCTCTGGAAGAGCAACCAGTACTCTTAACCTCTGAGCCATCTCTCCAGCCCCAGCACTGTACCTCTTGTTCCCATAGGTACCACATGGAGTGTTTGGACCCTCCTCTCCAGGAGGTACCTGTGGATGAATGGTTCTGCCCAGAGTGTGCGGCCCCTGGTGTTGCTCCTACTCATGGTAATGTGCTATCCTTTATTTGGGTCTCTCTTATTGTCAGTTTTAGAAAAGGACCATGGAGAAAATCTGGACTTGTTATAAGGAGAACCTCCATCAGGGAGAGGGCTTTCTGTGGACCCGTAGGTAGGAGCTTTGGAGGCCATGGCAGGTTGTCTTTTTATTTTATTTTTTACTGGTTTTGTGGGGGTTTGTTTGGGGGTTTTTTTGTTTGTTTTGTTGTTTTTTCTTTGTTTTTTCAAAGTATTGTTTGTTTGTTTGTTTTGTTGTTGTTATTTGGTTTAGTTTTGTTTTAAGACAGAGTCTTTCTGTATAGTTGTGACTGCCCTGGAACTTATTCTGTAGACCAGGCTGGTCTTGAACTTGCAAAGATCCTCCTGCTTCTGCCTCCTAAATGCTGGGATTAACAGATTGTTAGCTGGGGACTTTCAGTTTTGAAGGTCTATTAGGGAAAGCCTACACATGACCCAGCAGCGTGTGGCTCTCTTCCAAGATGCAGCTCCTGTGAGTGATGAGGAGGTCTCCCTGCTACTGGCTGACGTAGTGCCTACTACCAGCAGGCTTCGGCCTCGAGTAGGCAGGACCCGGGCCATCGCTAGGACACGGCAGAGTGAGAGAGTGAGGGCAACTGTGAACCGAAACCGGATCTCTTCTGCCAGAAGGGTCCAGGTAGGTGTCTGGCACTAGGCTGGGGCAATGCAGGGTGGTCTCTGGGCTTGGGAACTGAACTGAAGAGGTTCCACTGGCAAAGGACCCATAGCATTCTCATATGCCAGGCCTAGCATGCATGCACTCAGTCTGGCAAGAAAGCAGGTGAGTGTACTGAAGACACTGTACTTCACCTCTGTGCCAGCAGGACCAGTGGAACTGCCTTATCAGACACTTTGATGGATGGGATGATGATTTGGGGAAATTCATTGTACTGTGAAAAAGGCCGATCACTGGCTCTTCCCCATGTCTGGCTCCTGGCACTCAATGTTACATATCTGTGACCTCATTTCTGGGTACTGAGGGAGCTTATAAGTTCTCTCTATGGGCCAGGTGGTAGTGGCGCACGCCTTTAATCCCAGCACTCAGGAGGCAGAGGCAGGTGAATCCCTGTGAGTTCGAGGCCAGCCTGGTCTACAAGAGCTAGTTCCAGGATAGCTAGAACTGTTACACAGTTACACAGGGAAAACCCTGTCTCAAAAAAAAAAAAAAAAAAAAAAAAAAAAAAAAAAGTTCCCTCTATGAAGTCATACTCCCATGGTCAGTATAGTGACATCGTGGTCCAAGTTCTAAATGGGTTGCAGGACTGGGAACTATCTCCTGTCCCATGCCCTGACTCTGTAATCTATACTTTTGCACTTAAGTCTCAGCTCATGCTTGCCGTTCCTCTTTTGCTTTGTGTTCTAGATGCAGGGTAGTGTTGGGGGCTGCTATTTCTCACTCACCTCTTCTTTTTCTATCTGCTGGCGCTTTGCCTGTTCCCTGCTAGGCACTCATCACCGTATACCTGCCTCATTTGGGGCTTTCCTCTTAACTCACACCTGCCCCCTTTCTTCTTCCTGCTTGGACCTCCATTTGCTCCTTGATAGCGGCTGAGTGCCCTAGTCCATTCTTGCCCTGCCTTTTCCCTCCTAGAAACTCTTCTAGGAACTACTGTCATTTTGACCATGCTGTCCATTCTTGGTAGGAGTGGAGGGAGGTGGTTCCAGTGCCAATCTGTTCTGCCTTTCTGGTCAGTTTGAGCCACATTCAGGGACTGAGAGGGAGTCTGCACTGACACTGTCTACTCAGATGGCCTGGCTCAGTGTCCCATCCATGGAAAGGGTGGTCATCCACTGAGTAGCACTGTCCCTTATATGCAGCATGTGCCAAGGTACCTCATGTCTTCTCTGCTGGATGAAACTATCGAGGCTGTCGCCACTGGTCTGAGCACTGCTGTATACCAGCGTCCCTTGACACCTCGTGTCCCTGCAAAACGGAAAAGGAAGGCAGGTAAGCTGGCATGATGGGCTTGCCTCCCACCATCAGCTCTGTTCTGGGGTCCAGTTGTATGGTCATTTCTGATTGCTCCTGCAACTTTCTCAACCAAAAGTACACCTGTCACATATGTGGGTTCCACGCTGACAAGACCATCTAGACTTAGCTAGAGAACACTAGGGAAGAAGAAGCACATCTGGACTGATTTGCTAATATTAATCCCTGCTTGAGGTTATATTTAGTGTTGACATGGCTTTTGCATTTTCCTAAACCTACATATACCTGGAGCTAGTGTAAACTGTAACCAAACACTGTGACACACTACAGAGGAGACCTAGAACCCCTGACACCACCTCTGCATCCTGATCTTACCGTACTGACCTGACCGTCTGTTTCTGAATATTGTTTGATGCTCCTAGTATATATACAATATTCTGCCTGCATGTATACACCAGATCTCATTACAGATGGTTGTGAGCCACCATGTGGTTGCTGGGAATTGAACTCAGGACCTCTGGAAGAGCAGCCAGTACTCTTAACCACTGAGCCATCTCTCCAGCCTTGGAACTTGCATTTTAAACTAGGCTGACCTCAGACTCACACAGATCTGGCTGCCTCTGCCTCCTGAGTGCTGGAATTAAAGGTGTGCCCTACCACACCTCGCTCAGTTTGTTTCCTTCTAACTTGTTGCTGGTCTCATTTTGGCTATTTCTAATTTAGGCAACCTAAGGAGAAACCTACATCTGGGTACCGTGCTGCATGCCTTTGGTCCCAGCACCTTGGAGATAGAGGCAAGTGGATCTCTAGGAATTTGAGGACTGCCTGATCTACATAGTGAATTTTAGACTAGCTATCATTACATAGTGAGACATTGTCTCAAAAAAAAAAAAAAGTAAAATAAAAAACCAACAACAGGGCTGGAGAGATTGCTCAGAGGGTAAGAGCATTGCCTGCTCTCCCAAAGGTCCTGAGTTCAATTCCCAGCAACCATATGGTGGCTCACAACCATCTGTAATGAGGTGTGGTGCCCTCTTCTGGCCTGCAGGCACACACGGAAGGAATGCTGTATACATAATAAATAAACAAACAACAATAAAACTGCAGAAAAGTAAGCAATTCACAATCCCATATCCTTAGCTTAGGAATTATCAGGTGACTTCTAGCAGAAGAGAGTCAGACAGAGGGGTCAGGTCAGTAAGGTAAGATCAGGATGCACAGGTGGCCTCTGAGAGATAACTACTCTAGTGGATGGCCCCACACCCATGCAGCTCCAATTGGACTTGGTGGGTTTATTAAAAAAAAAAAAGTTTCTCATGAAGTTGAGAGGGGTTGGAAGATAGGGATTGGATCTGGGAGGAGAAGGTGTGAATTTTATCAAAATATATTATAGACATATGAAATTCTCAAAGAACAATATATACATTTAAAAAGAATAAAGTTGCTGAAAACTTCATGCATCCTGGTAATTTTGTGAACAGATGTTTTCATTTTTTCCTGGCAGTATGGAAGAGTAAAGAGATTAGATCACCTGCTTGATCCTATGTTTAACTTTAGAAAAAAAAAGTACCAAACTTTCTAACTCAGAATACGATCTCTTATGTATATCTGAAAGACCTAGTTACTCTGCATATTATGAATGCATTCTCAGCAGCACTCAAGTTGGGTTTCAGTTTTGCTTACCAGAGGGGTGTGTATGTGTGCATGTGTGTGTGTGTCTGCCTATTTGCATGTCTGTCTTTAGAATCCTCTTCAGGAAGCCCCTCCTTTCATCAAGAGCAGAGTTTAGAATCCGGAGTCGTCTCTGTGTTCTGAGCAAGCAGCTGGTCATTGTCTAGGTCTGTGACATGGCTCTTCTTAAGGTCTCCCACCTGCAGCTGAGGTTGAAGGTCAGGCTTTCACTTCTGCGTTGCACATCTGTGTCTCCTGCTTCTCATATCACATACTGTTTCTCGGCCGTGATTGCTAACTCATTTGCTTCATCAAATTATATAGATTGTGACCAACATTTGATTAGAGGTAGGAGTTTGTTTCCTTTTCAGTCCCAGTGAGGACAGTCAGGCACCCCTCCTTAAGGTTTTTTACTTTCTATGTGTATGAATGTTTTATCTCTGTGAACCACATGCATGCCTATTGCCTACAAAGGCCAGAAAAAAGTTTTAGGTCTCTTGGAACTGGAGTTACAGTTGTGAGCCCCATGTGGGTACTGGAACTTAACATGGGTCCTCTGCAAGAACAACCAGTGTTTTTAACAATGAACCACCTCTTCAGCCTTGGTTGTAGTTTTATTTGTGAACTTGTTTCCATATCCCCCTCCCTTTCTTTTTGTAAAACAGATTCTGTCTTCATAGCTCAAGCTGGCCTTGAAACTCACAGCATAGTCTTCCTGCCTTCCTGAGTGCTAGGATAGTTTATTTAGGACATTTTGGGGGGGGCGGGTAAGAGGCGGGAGCTCAAGGTCATCCTCAGCTACATTGTGATTTTGAGTCCAGCCTGGCCTACAAATGAAATCCTGTCTCAAACTAAAAATGAAAGTGCTTATTTGAATTAAGATCCAAGTCAGATTTGTGTTGGGCTGTGTTTGTTAGCCCCTTCTCTTTACTCTTCACCGGCTCCTGTCTGCAGACTGTATGCTTGAGCTTAGACACCTGTCAGGCCTGGGTAGGAGGTCAATGTGTTATATTTTTGTGTTGCAAGAGGATTCTGGGTCTGTACCTTTAATCCCATGCTTTAATCCCAGTACGTGGGAGACAGAGACAGGCATATCTCTTGAGTTTGAAGCCAGCCTGATCTCTATAGTTTCATGCTAGTCAGGGTTTTATGTATTTAACAGTCATAGTAGTGCCCTGTAATATAAGTTCGGTGAGCCCATTCTCCTTCCAACTGTCTTCCTTTAGTACTAGTGTCCCTTCCACTGTGATGCTGTGAGATACTGCAGTCCTATGAGAAGAGAGACAGTGTATGGCCCAAGTGTCTAGGCTACTTCATAAGGGTCACATGAACTAAAACATGTAGTACCATGGTCACTTAATAATCAAAAAGTGAGAAATAGAGGTTGATCAATACCACATGTACACTTCAGGAAAAGACTGATTTCTGACCTGGACAGTGTAGGTTAGGATAGCCTGAGATTTCATCACATTATTCCAAATAATACAGTTTAAAAGTTATGAATTTCTTTCTTCTTGAAGTTCCAACTTGGTATTTTTATTTACCGTTGACCGTAGGTTATGGGAGCCATATAAAGAGCAACCAGGGGAGAGGGGTTGCTGTATTCTCTGCTACTGGGGGTTTTCCTTTCATACCCTGCTACATCCTGGTGAATTCATTCCTAGCTTGTCAGAGTCAGAGAATGAAGAACTATAGCAGCACCTCGAGGGTGGGTTTAAATCCTTTTGCAGTTGACTTCTGTTTTTAGAGTGTGTCTCCAGAATTGTTCAGAGCACTTGTCTTCCAGCCTCTAGGGGGAGCTCTCTCTGTTTGGACCATGAATGGTCACATTATACTCATTGTTGTCTTCAGCACTTGGTTATCATGTGGGTTTTTTGTTTGTTTTTTGTTTTTGTTCCTTTTTTTTTGGATTTATGTAGTTTATATGATGGTTCTTTAAGTCTGATCTACTCAGTAATGAAAGTCCGTCCTTGCTTGCTGTTTGGATCCTGCTCCTTCCCCTCCAGGAACACATTACTTTAAAATGTCACAGGTTTATTTTTCTGGTTAAACAATTTAAGCCTAGCCAGGGGCACACACCTTTAATCCCAGCACTCGGGAGGCAGAGGCAGGTAGATCTCTGAGTTTAAGGCCAGCTTGGTCTGTAGAGCAAGTTCCAGGACAGCCAAGGCTGTTATTCAGAGAAACGCTGTCTCAAAAAAAGAAAACAAACACAAGCAAAAATGATAATGCTGATGATGATAAGCAAAGCAAAGTCAGTAGTTGTAGCCCAGGGTACACACAAATTGGCACATGCCTAATTCCTGAGTTCTGCAGGTGAAGGCAGGAGGATTAAGAATTCAAGGTTATTTTCCACCGCACAGTAGCACAGTAGGAACATGCCTCAAAAAATGGTGGGTGAGATATCTTAGCAGGTAGAGATGCTAGCTAACAAGTTTGATTTCAATTTCCAGATCCCATGTGGTGGAAAGAAAGAACCAATTTTTGCAAGTTGTCCTCTGATTTCGATAACACATACATGCGCAATTAAAGGGGTGGGGTTGTGGTTTGAAGAAAAATGGCCCCCAAAAGGAGTGACATTATTCGGAGGTGTGGCCTTGCTGGAGTAGGTGTGATCTGTTGGAGGAAGTGTGTCACTGTGGAGGATAAGCTTTGAGGTCTCCTATGCTCAAGGTACTCCCAGTAAAACAAACAGTCCACTTCCTGTTGCTTTCTGATCAAGCTGTAGCCAACACGATGTCTGCCTACATACCACCATGCTCCCCACCATGATGATAATGGACAAAGCTTCTGAAACTGTAAACCGCAATCTCAATTTAAATATTTTCCTTTGTAAAAGTTGCTGTGGTTATAATGTCTCTTCACAGCAATAAAAACCCTAACTAAAATGGGTGCTGGGAGATGGCTGAGTAAGGTTAAGAAAGGGCACTTGTTGCTCTTACAGGAGACCTGGGATTAGTTCCCAGAACCCACAGGGCTGCTCACTGCCTGTTACTCCAGTTCTAATGGTTCAACACCCTCTTCTGAATGCCCAGGTATTGCATCCATGTGTGCACACCTAGACTAAGTAGATACACACACGTAAAATAAAAATCTTAAAAAAGATTTTTAAGCAATGCATGTGCCACATCTGTAATCCTTGAGAAGCTAGATAGAAGAATTGCCATGAGTTCTTGACCAGCTGCAGACTGAGACGAGCAATAAGACAAAAGTAAATAGGGGCTGGAAAGATAGCTTTGCAGTCAAGATCACTGACTGTTCTTCCAGAGAACTTGGATTCAGTTCCCAGTGCTCACAACTATCCGTAACTCCACTTCCAGGGACCCTAGTATCCTCATACAGACATACATACAGATAAAACAGTGCACTTAAAACAATAATTAAAAATCCTGCAAGAAAGAAAAAAGTCTTTTAAAAAAGAAAGTAGGGCTGGAAAGATGGCTCAGAGGTTAAGAGCACTGACTGCTCTTCCAGAGGTCCTGAGTTCAATTCCCAGCAACTACATGGTGGCTCACAACCATCTGTAATGAGATCTGGTGCCCTCTTCTGATCTGCAGCATATATGTAGGGAAAATGCTGTATATATAATTATTAAATAAATTTTTAAAAAGAAAAGAAATAAATCTAAGTTAAAAAGTAGCAAACCAGGCATATAGTACATGTGGAACAGCATGTACTACATGCTGGAGAGGTGACTCAACAGTTAAGAGCACTGCCTACTTTTCAGAGGACTCAGGGTTCAAATCCCAGCACTCACATGACAGCTCACAACTGTCTGTAACTCCCAATTCCAGGGGTTCTGACACCTTCACATAAAATAAAGTTAAATAAATTATTCAAAAAAAATAGTTTAAGGTCATCTGTAACTACATACTGAGTTCTGTGCCAGCCTGGATTGCATAAGACTGGAGTTTGTCTCAAAAAAATAAGAAAGTTAAATTGGCTGAAGAGTTGGCTCAGCTGTGGACCTGAGTTCAGTTCCCAGGACCCACATTGAGCAACCCACCGCTACCAATAACTAGTTCCAGGGGTTCTGATGCCCACTTTAGTCCTTCAAGGTCACACCCATGCAAGCACACACAAATAAAACATAAACTGTGGGTGTTGTGTGTAAAGCTCAACCCAGCACACAGTCCTGAGGTGCCCAGACCCTCTCCCTAGCTCTTTGGGCTCTGTTCCAACAGAACTCAGAGGACCTGGTCACCCTGGTCAGGAAGGGCTCTGTGGATCCTGAATTGTAGACACTGAATGTTGTCTTTTTAGGGAGACGGAAGAAAGTGCTGGGAAGAAAGAAAACCCGGTCCCGGTCATCTGTGAAAAGTAAGAGTGGAGGTACAAGAGCCAAGAAACGGCAGCACCGTGTGAGGAAGACAAAAGGGAGGAAGCTGAAGGTGAGGCTTCAGTAGTGTCCAGCTTAGCCAGTTTTGCTGCCCTATATGGCTCTGCAGCAAGAAGCACCAAAATGGCTGCTCTGAGGTTGTTCTGTGCTCAGAGGTGGGTGGGTATGTTAAGAGTTAGTATGATTTCCCCTGAAACATAGAGGAAGACTAGCAGAGCTCAGGACCAAATCACTTTCTTGTGGTCAATGGCTGGTCAGATCAGAAGGCTTTCAGTCCTGTGCTAGGAGCAGGTGTAGACAGACTGAGTTGAAATGCTCAGGGCAGATAGCCTGGGGAGGTATAGACAGTTGTTAACCTGACATAGTCACTGTCTTTGTCCTGGAGAGTCTTCTATGTGTGAGAAGCCAGTCTCCAGTGGATCCACACACCTTGGCCACGTGTTTCCTGTGTTTTTATGTGAATTTATGTTTGTTACCCGTAGCCTGATCATGTTCTATAATGTATGCTTGTATATGAAGATGTGTATAGCCAGTAGTTTGAACATCCGTTCTGGAGAGTCAGAACAGATTCTTGTTGCTGTGACTAAGTATGAGCAATTTAGGTAGATACTGCTGGTCACTAGCACTCAGTTTGTGTCCTGAGAGCATGGCAATGTCATTGCCTCCTTTCTGATTTTTAGAGAATGCTAGATTCCATTCTAAGCTTACTTTCTTCATCTGCAATAACTGTGATTCCTTTTCCCCCTAAGAGAACATCTGGGGGCCACGGCCCATGGCAGAGGTATGGAGAGATTCACTCCTTCAGGAGAGATCCTAGCTGAGTGTGTTCTGTCCCACCCATACTCAAAATCTAGAGGAAGTGAAATGTGGCCCCTTGATTGTCTTAGGAATAATTTACAATTGTGATAATGTTAAAAGTCCACAGCTGTTCCTTACATGGATGTTAACGCTGTTCACGTGCATGATGCCAGTCATTCATTGAAATTTTTTCTGTCACTTTGGTTTAGAATGAGATCACAGCTCGTTCTCGCATTGCACGAACTCTAGGCCTCCGCAGGCCTGTCCGTGGCACCAGCATGCCTTCAGTGTACAAGCCAGTGGATCCCTCTCTGGGGCTGATGAGGGCAGATATTGGAGCAGCTTCTCTGTCTCTGTTTGGAGATCCCTATGAGCTGGACCCTTTTGACAGGTGACTACAATGGTGACTGTCCCAGTGCCCCAGCTCACCCTCAGATTTGGTTAGGTTGCTTGTGAACTTACGGAGTGGTCTGCTTTGTTAGTGTCCCCTCCAGCAATGAAGAACCGTCTACAGATCCTCCTTCCCCTCTGAGTGCCAAGAGGAGAGTGCTGTCCCGCTCAGCCCTGCAGTCGCACCAGCCTGTGGCCAGACCTGTTGCCATGGGGCTTTCTAGGTATGGGGTAGCAAGAGCATCTGGGATAGATAAGGACACTGAATTGCTTATCCTTTCTGTGTGCCCTTAGTGATGTGGCTGAGCAACTCATTGCTGTGATGTGCTTAAGGTTGACTCTGAGTGCTGCGTTAAAACTAGTTGTCTCTAAGCAAGCAGCACAGATACTGGCCACACTGACCTCAGTCTCTGAGAGAGAAAGGGACCTTGGGCAGGGCAGAGTCCTGGTCCACAGTCACAACAGGTAGAGATAATCTCCTTCCAGCTTTTACTTAGTGGTAGAATGGGCAGACATACATTGTAGATGACATCCCCATATTCCTGGTCACCTCAATTGGGGCTGGTGGGTGGGGGTTCGGGCCAGAGGAGTACAGAGGGACCAAGCTTGCTTACCACTCTGGTCTGTGTTGACAGGAGGCAGCTCCCGGCAGTGGCCCCAGAGCCCAGTGTGGAGGAGGCCCCTGTTCCTGACCTGTTGGGGAGCATCTTGTCTGACCAGAGCCTTCTGATGATGAGCAGTGCTGATGTTGTCATCCACCGAGATGGCTCTCTCAGTGCCAAGAGGGCAGGTGAGCACCCATGGACTGCTGACCTTCCTTATGGGTTTCCTAGAAATGGATGAGTTGGACAGGCTCTCTCTTAGGTTTTAACCTGAGTTGGGTGAGACACTGCTAACAGCATAACCAATGTGAGTTTCTGTCAGGGTCCTTCCGTGTCTGAGTACAGTTAGGTGAGCATGACATTTCCAGGACAGTTCACAGTACCCATGAATCAGTATGGTCAAGAGTGGGCAGAGCCTCCATCTGCTGCTTCTTGTCTGTGTCACACTAGATGAAAAGAGAAAGACTACATGGCAGTGAGGGCATTTATGATCCCACAGGATGGGCAGTGGTACAGCTAAGCCCATGACATTCCTGTTGTGGCGTAGCAAGAAGTATCACTCTGTAAACAGAACAATTTCACTGTCACTTCTGGTCAGACATGACAAACCATTGAACTGCATACAGGAGGTGGGAAGGGTTGCTATCTGACTTTTGTTTTTTAGCTCCTGTTTCTCTTCAGCGAAATTCTGTGACTCAATCCAGAGAAGAGTCCAGGCCCAGAGACAACCTGCAGCCTGGGGCACTACCCTCAGGGAGCGTATCCAGTGGACTCATGGGAGCCAGGCGACAGAACTCAGGGCTGAGCTGTGGGGACAGAGCAGCCCTGCACTGTATCCCTGGCTGCACAGTGGAGATACCTGTAAAGTTGAACTCATCAGTGACCCCACGTTCAAGTCAGACTGGGAACCTTTCAAAAGAGAGCAGGCCTACCTTGAAACAGAATAACAGTCCCAGGCTTAATGGTTCTAACACACAGGCATTGCCTCTTAGTTCTGCCTCATCTAAGATGACTGTCCATTCTAACTTTCCATCTAGAAATATAGCTCTTGGGCACCCTCAGAAAACAGATCCCAGGAGACCTGATTTCTCAAAGCTACCCAGGATACCAAAGATCCACAGAGACCGCAGTGACAACACACAGGACCAGGCCCCAGCCAGTGGGCAGACTGTGGAGCTCCCTAGCACTTGCATTAGCCGCCTGACTGGCAGGGAAGGCCCTGGGCAGCCAGGGCGAGGCCGGGCTGAGAATGAGCCCAGCGGCAGGGGTCCCCAGGAGACTGGCTCACACACAGGTGGTTCTCGTCCTTCTGCCCCCAGCTCCCATGTCAGCGTAGCCACGCTAGGGCCCTCAAGAGGAAAGGGCATTGGGTCTACCTTTGAAAGCTTCAGGATCAACATCCCTGGGAACACAGCACATTGCAGCCAGATGTCCAGTCCTGGCTTCTGTAACACATTCCGGCCAGTAGATAGCAAGGTGCAAAGGAAGGAGAACCCTTCACCCCTCTTCTCTATCAAGAAGCCAAAACAACTCAAGAGTGAAATCTATGACCCCTTTGACCCCACTGGCTCGGACTCCAGCCCTCCTAGCAGCAGCCCTGAGAGCCTTGGCCAAGGCCTCTTGCCCTCTGAGATCACCAGAACTATCTCCATCAACAGCCCAAAGGCCCCAGCCTCCCAGACTGTGCGCTGTGTTACCTCCTACAGGGTAGAAAACATCTTTGAGACTGACACAGAACCTGAGCCCCAGCCCACTGGTGAGCCTGTGTCTGGCATGCTGGAGTTCAAGGATATGGAGCAAGAAGGACTCAGGGAGACAGAGCTTACAGAGATCCAGGGCTCCGCAGCCTGTTCTCAGCGGCCATCCCCATCAGACCCTTGGGACGATGAGGATGGAGTGTCTTGTACACCCTTCTTTGGCTCTGAGGAACGAACAGTGACATGTGTGACTGTCATGGAACCAGGTGTTCCGCCAAGCCCAGATGCTCCACAGATAACTACGCACAGGATTGTGGAGCTCAGGGCCCCATCCCGTTCCCGCTCCACCTCCAGCTCCCGCAGCAGGAAGAAAACTAAAAAGAGGAAGGTTTCCAGAGAGCACCAGAGGACACGTTCCAGCACTCGTTCTGGTTCCAGGGACAGGACCTCACGTTCAGCATCTCCAGTGGCTGAGGAACACACCAAGAGGCACAGGTCCAAGGCTAAGAGCCGGAGGTCTTCCAGTGACCGTGCTAGCAGCCAGGACAGAGCAAAGAGGAGGAGGAGGGAAAGGGACAGGGAACGGAGGCATGGTCCCTGGAGTCATGGCAGGTGCTGGAGGAAGTCCAGGTCTCGCTCAGGGAGTCCTGGCAGTTCTTCTTGTGAGCGCCATGAGAGTAGGAGACGGAAGAGGCGTCATTCAGGATCTCGGTCTCGAGGCAGGGACTGTTCACCCCACAGCAGCCTGGAGAGGGACCGGAAACACAAGCATCGGGAGCGGAGCCGAGAGCGGGTAGATAAGGAGAGTGTGACTCGGTCTCGGGAGAAAAGGAGGCGGCGGTCTCGGTCACCCAGCCTGGAGCATAGGCCACGGAGGCCACGTTCCCATGAGAAGCGGCCCCATTCCCCAGAGAAGAAGGGGGCTATGAGGGAAGTTTCCCCAGTCCCCACTCTACAGGGGGAACCAAGGCAAGATGGAAACCACCCTGCCAAGCCTCCAGTCTCAGAAATAAGTGTCCTGCCAGAGGTGGTTGTGGCTGACCCAACCCCTCCAGAAGTCCCTCCTGTTCTGGCAGAGCCGGTTGAATGTGTGCCTGAGGACCTAGACTATGGTGATTCTGTGGAGGCGGGCCACGTCTTTGAGGATTTTTCAAATGAAGCCATCTTCATTCAACTTGATGATATGAGCTCACCTCCTTCCCCTGAGAGTACAGACTCCTCCCCTGAGCGAGACTTCCCAGCAAATCCCACGGTGCCCCCAGTCAGCCTTCCACAGGACACTACTTTTCCTACCAGCCAGAGGGAGGTGTTACTGGTTCACAGTGAAGATATCTCAAAGCCTGCACCCCAGGCATTGACCCCTTCAGACCAGTGCCTGCTCAGGCAGGACACTGTAGAGACCATTGCTACAACTCTTGGCGCCCCAGGTGTGATGCCCATGGGAAAGGACAGTCCTTTGCTGAGTGAGAGAGGATGTGAAACAGTTAGGCCCAAGGATGCTGTGGCCCAGGCGCCCCTGCTGCGGTCCAGAAACCTGGTGAAGAGAGTCACCTGGAACCTGCAGGAAGCAGAGAACAGCACCCCAGCCCTGGACAGAGTTCCAAGTGAGTTGGCCCTGCCAGTGGCTGAGCTCCTAGTGGTGGTTGTCAGGGGTGTAGAACAGGCAGGGAGACAGCCACCCCAAGAGCCTCTTCTGACTCTTTGGGGCCCCCAAGTGTGTCCAGCCTCTTAGAGATTGATCTGCAGCTTGGCCTTAGTTCCCACTGCTAGTTCTCTGAAAGTGTTTTGGCCAGGGTTGACCACAAGGCACCCACCTTCCTTGTCTGTTGGGTCCTCAGGGACGCCACTTCAGAGGCCACAGAGGCCCCAGGAAGGAGACTGGGATGCAGAGGACAGGGTCCTCATAGGAGTTCAGCAGGCACCATTCTCCGACCTGCCCCCTCCCATCCACGTGCTCCAGGAGTCTGGGTTCCCTGATGCAGATCCCTCTCAGGTGGGTGCTGGGCTAGAGGAGCATGGTCCTTGTGCTGGGTATTTTGGGCTGCCTGGTTAGAGCTAAGAACTCATGGCACTACTTCCTTTCTATACAGCCCCTTGGTACTTCCAGGGCAGAAGGGCTGCCAGCCGTTGGGCCTCTACACTCAGCAGGAGGTATTCTTGCCCAGGTTTACAGCCCCAACATGCCACCACCCCTGGCTCAGCCCTCAAGCATCTTGCCCTATGCACTGGTCAGCCAGCCCTCAGTCCAGATGATCCTGCAGGGGACCCTCCCCCTCGCAGGCTGCGGTGCAGCACAGAGCCTGGCCCCAGTGCCCACTATGCCAGCCACAACCTCACAGCTAGTTATTCCAACCACCAACAACAACTTAGAAGAAAAGACTGCTACTCCCAAGTCAGCTGCTGAGAAGACCAAAAAGGAGGAGGTGAGTGCTGCCTGTCCTTCCACAGCCCGTCTCCTTCGGGTCTGGTTTTAGCTATAATATCCAGGCCTTGGGGCTTGGTCAGGGTGGTAGAAGAGCAGCGAGCCCATTACCTTTAGTGTTCTTGGGGAAAGGGACATCCCACCAAGGGGTCCAGAGGCCAGTTTTGGCCATCTTGCCGCAGGGTCACACATGTCCTTACTCCTAGTACATGAAGAAGCTGCACATGCAGGAGCGGGCTGTGGAGGAGGTGAAGCTGGCTATTAAGCCCTTCTACCAGAAGAGAGAAGTGACCAAGGAGGAATATAAGGATATCCTGCGCAAAGCTGTGCAGAAGGTAGGCTGCAAGTAGACAAACATGTGCCTCTTTGACAACCTTGAAGTTGCAAGGGACACATTGTGACACGGGATAGCTAGATCTGTATGTGACAGCAAGTTGCCATTTGTTGTTTGCATGGACTCCTGGGTCTGTAAGTGTGGAGTCAGCCAGCTGGGCCAAGTGGCTGAAGCCCGAGATCAGTCCTGTTTCCTAGTAAGTGCGTCCTCACCTCACACAGTGTTTGCTAAAACTAAAATAACAGATGATGAATTTAAAATTCCCCAATCCACCCAGTTTCTCTGGAGGAACTAAGTCCCTGAGGGATGGGTAGATCTTTCTGTAGGAACAAGTCTCAGCTTCCTACTGACCTTTGACACGTGTAGAGAAACGTCATCAGCTCTGTTTAGTTACAGGTGTGTGTGTAGGGGCAGGGGATGCATGTGCCCTTAACAAGACCAACGGCCCTGGTGGAGAGGGCCGGGGCAAGGATCCTTGGGCTGGGTTGATCTCTGATAGGCTGAGAGCATTTGGGTGATTGTGTTCTTTCTTCAGATCTGCCACAGCAAGAGTGGTGAAATCAACCCTGTGAAGGTGGCCAACCTGGTGAAGGCCTATGTGGACAAATACAGGCACATGCGCAGGCACAAGAAGACCGAGGCTGGAGAAGAGCCACCCAGTCAGGGTGCTGAGACCTGAGACTGGCCACTGTGGGGAAGTGACCCTAGTAGGAAAGAAACGGCTACCAGCACTCCTGCCTCTGAGCTTCCCATGACACCTGTCTGCACCTGTCTTGCTTATAATTGAAAACTGGACTTTTTTTATTTGTATATTATAGATACACTGTTTCCATTGTGTTCTAATTTATCAAAAATGGCTTATCTTTAGAAACTTTTCTGTGTACTCAGTGCTTGGAAGGTGAAGCTTTTGGTTTCAGAAACCCTGACAACCAGTGGGAAACCACCTGCTAACACTCATGAACCTCTCTGCTATAGCAGTTTTCTTATTCTAGTTGCTTTTGCTTCTGCCAGGAGACAAGACATTGGGGCTGTGGGTTTCAGGGACTCAGACCCACCATTCCCAGTATACCTCGCAGTGTTAGCATGCTCCCCATGCTTGTTTTAGAGCATTTGGATCCAGTAAGGGGTTCATTATAAAGATGAGTGCTACAAAGGAGGCTTAGTGTGCAGGGATGAGGTGTCTCCTTCATGGGTTCCCACCAGGTCCAGTAAAGATAGCATACAGCCAGGGAGTCAGTCTGACTCGGGGCGGCTCTGGTTCTAGACTTTCTTTATTGGGATTTGCAGTTCTGGGCTAGTCACACTGTTCCAGGTCCATGAGGAAGTGTTCGATATCATCGTAGAGGCTGTTGGTGCTAGACAGGCACAGGCCAAGACTGCTGCTGTCCAGGGAGGACACACCCTTACGCTGCACACCTTCCAGGTGTGCTTTGCATAGCCATGGCTCCAGCTGTGGGAGGGACATCTGTTAGGGCTCCTACCCAGCAGCCCACACCCACCTGTACTTGCCAACCCAAGCTCTACCTTAACCAGAATCAGGCTCTTCTCCTTGGGCCTCCCTGCTGACAAGTCTTGCCCAAAACCCAGGTAGATGGTGTAGTGCGGTGATCCTTGCCGCCTCCGGGCCCGGAACTCTTCCAACTCTGTAGGAGGTAGCTCTGGTGAGCATGTTAAGAAAGGCTCCAGAGGCCCACAAGGACAGCACCCCAGACCTCACTGACCTCGGAAGAAAGTGCTGAAGTTGAAGATAGGGGTGTGGCAGTTGCGTTCCAACAGCTGGGCTGGAGTGGAGGGGTTGGTGGAGCCCATGGGGCTGCCCACCTCCCAGTACACCTTGCACTTGCCCATGCGCAGGGCATACAGGGACAGCCCCCGCAGCTCCAGCTGAAGGCCTGGTGACACATGCTGCAGAAGTGTCTCTGTGTAATGCAACTGCTTCTGATCCGGGAGCTCAGCGGGGCTGGGAAAAATCACAGGCTGGGGCTCTGAGTTTATCGCTGAGCTCGTGGGGCTATACAGGAACACGCAGCTGGGATGGCCCACCATTGCCTGGAGCACTGTGCGGCCCTTGTACATGATGGTCACGTCCAGGGGCCCTAGATTGCGCTCTGTGTACAGACCAAGCTATGAGTGTGAGTGGGGCACATTGCCCTACACCCCAGGACCCTGGCCCCTCCCACTGAGGTACAGCTGTGAGGGCTGAGTGGTGCAGTGTTCTGCCTGGGAGAACAGCTGTGCACTGGCGAAGACCTGTGCAAGCACCACAGCTCTAGCCCATGCCAACGGGTCCCCAGGTCCTCACCAGTCATCAGAGTTGGGTGTTGAAGCCTGGGGCTGGGGACGGCTTCCACCTGCCACGCTGCATGAAGCTCCTCAGAAGCATGTTCTGGCTCCCGGCCTGAGGACAAGGTGAAGCTCTGCCTGTCCATCTTGCCCCTCATAGTGCCCTAGCTTCCCACCCCTGTCATTCAGCAGCCTTAGCTTTCCTCCTCTCCCTCATACAGCCTTGGGCAGATGGAGTTCTCTAGTCCAGCCCCAGCTCAGTAACAGTTCTTCCTGCCTCTCACCAGGCTCCTGTGATGGGACTGGGTCTGCCCCAGGCTCAGGTTCTAGTGGGTGGTCCTCCAGGAGGCTGTGCTGCAGAACCTGAAACAAGAGGTCCCCAGCACCACCAGAAAGCAGAGGGCTTGGAGTCTGAAGCTCAGCATTTCCTCTTGCCAGGAAGGGTCCTAGGGACACAGCCTGCAAGAGAACGCTTAGTGGTAGGCAGCTGCCCATCCCCCACACCTAGAAGGAACGGACCAGACTGTACCTGTGCAGGTAAGGCATTGCGGAGGGCCACCATTTCCCCATTTTCTATGACTGGGCCTTCTGAAGAGAGGGAGAAATTTGGATCTAAGATTGACTAGTTATGATGCTCGAGTAGTTTAAAAAGTTCTCTTCCCCATACCCTTTGTCCCCAGACACCAGACATCTCACTCAGCCCAAGGCTCTGACTGAGGAGGAAATGTGCCCACCCACCCATCCACCTTGGAAGGAGTACAACTGGGCCTACAATCAGCCTTTTTCCAACCAGCTTTAAAAACTACGAATCCAACCATGAAGCCACCAAGACAAAGTAGTCCAAGTCCCTTCCTCCTTGGTCCGTTCCTATTTGTGGCATTCCTCACCAGTAGAGCCAAGCTCCAGGCTAAGTTCATACACTTTGTGCGGGTCAGCAGGGTCCGCCGAATTGTCTTTACGCATGATAAAGCGACGTGTGCTATTAAGTGCACAGCGGAAGTTGGTTTTCCAACCTGCTCGCTCAGCAGCCTCGGCCTCTGGGGGTGGTAGGTTCCCTCCACTAGGTGGCCACCTCCCTCTGGCCACAGCCCAGGCCTGAAGGAGAGGACAGAGAATGTGGGTTGAGGAGAGACTCCCTGCGAATTCTGAGAGATTATACCGAGGGCAGGACTAGGCACCACCTTGAAGATCCTTGCGTCAGCTTCATCCAGATCCCTGCGCCCGAAATGCTTCCAGGGCACACGGAAGACTGTGTGAGCCTCGTCCAGCCACCGAAGGCCCTCATACTGGCCGCTACTGACCTCACCCAGTAGCCACTCGCCAAACAGCATGCGCTGGGACCCCCTGCAAACAGGGCAGCAACGCTAGGATCAGGGCCAAGAGCAAGGTAAACAGGACCCAACACAACCAGGGTGGCCATGTTCTCACCTCTCTGTGGCCATTGCTCCTACAAAGACAGTCTGGGAGAATCAAAGTAGGTCCTACTCTGGGATGGGCTGCAGTCACTGCAGCAGTCGGGTATTAAAATGAGGTAAGAGTCCCTTGGGTGTCACTACGGTTTGAGATTGTAGCCACGGATAGTGTGGCCAAGTGTCACAAATGTGATTATATGTGTTGGTCACAAGTGGTAATTTAAGTATCGCAAGTGTGACCCAGGTGTAGGGTGTTAAGGGTCACAAATGCGGTTTGAGAACTTGTAGCCACCTAGGTTCCGAAACAAAGTGTGGATTTCTCGGCCAAGGTGGCTATGGATATGACGACAGATGTAGCGGGAGCGCACACGTGAAGTCACAGGTGTTGATCCAGCGTCCAAGCCTGGATGGGCTGTCGCAGGCCGGACCCTGCAAAGACACGGCGGTAAAAGGGGGCGGGCCCAGGCCAGTAAAGCGAAACTGCATCCCGGGAAAATGAAACCTAAATAGCCGAAACAGCGTGTGGGCAGCTGCGGGCTTCCCTCTGTCTCAGTGGCTACGGGGCGCAGTCCTCGACCTCCATCCTACCCTCACACAGACGCCAACCAACCCCACCTACAGATCTTCCGATCGCAGATCCTGCCGGCCCTCTGCCCTCCTGCGTCCCCGAGCCTCTCTGTACTGCCCTTCCCCAACCGCTCGCTACTCCGTGGAGGGGACAAGAATTTCCTCCCGTGGCACTAACTCGCTCCCTCCCCGCGTGGACTAAGGGTTCCTTCCACATACCTGGTGCCGGAGCCGCCGGGACGGTTTTATCTCAGAGAGAAGAAGGCGGCCAGTGCTTTTATAGGACCCGGTCAGGGGCGGGACGGAGTGCAGCAGGGTGTGGCCTATGGGAGCCCGATGCCATTGGCTGTGGCACTCCACTCTCGTATCACAGTCGCCCAGGCCCTTTGTAGATCAATGAGAGGCTGACCCTGTTTTGGACAGTACCGGCAAGTCTCGGAGGAACAGCTCCCCAAGTGGGAGTGTGGGAAAAGTCTTTCCCTCCACACCTCCTCAGAAAAATATGGCGGGAGAAGGCAGGGATACCTACAACGATCCCAAACAAAGTCAGCAACTTTTTGTTCTGTTTTGTTCTGTTTTGCTCTGTTTAACTGGCAGGAAAGTATCAGGAAGTGTAGTCTAAAGAGAGGCTTCACATTGAGAATGGTACAGATAAGAATACTCCAGCAGGCGGTGGTGGCGCATGCCTTTAATCCCAGTACTCAGGAGGCAGAGGCAGGCTAATCTCTGAGTTTGAGGCCAGCCTGATCTACACAGGAGTTCCAGTACGGCCAAGGCTACACAGTGAAACCCTGTATCAAAACACACACACACACACACACACACACACACACACACACACACACACACACGAATATCCCAAAGCCACTACTTGTAATACCATCTCAGGAGAGGTTGAGGATTCAAGAGTAAGACCCTGTCTCAAATGTAAAATTTAACCACTGTGTTGCATCCAACCTTCATTAGAGAAACTTCCAGTTGTAATGAGCAGAATCCTGTAAGTGGCCCAAGAACAGAGAATGAGAGACGGTAGAGTGTGTATCCAGAATGAGCCATCTCTATCACCCCCTCCAAGGCCCAGGGAACAGCTCTCTCCCATGTTCAAATCCCAGCACCCACATGGCAGGTAACAACTGACTGTAACTCCAAGATCTGACACTTTCACACAGACATACATGTAGGCAAAACACCAATGCACATAAAATAAAATAAATTAGAAAGGAAGGAAGAAAGACAGCAGTTGAAATAAAACCAAAAAACACATTGTATAAACGGGTAAAACTGACAGTTTTTTTAAAAAAAAGTATTCAACTACTGGAAAAAATAAAATAAAAATGTTTGGAAAGGAATTCAGGATGACTTTTCATGACTGCTTTGCAGGAAGAAGTCCAGATTGTGATGTACCCTTCCCCAAGCAGACCAGAGAGCTGTGTGTAACCTCCATAGCCCTGGTCTCCCTCCACCTACTGCCATGATCTGTAGGCCCCTGTATCTCAGGGTTTCTGTATGGGGCAGAGTGAGGTGTTCATTGCCAGAGCAGTCTTTTTATTTGTTTGGGTTTGTTGTTTTGTTTTGAAAAGGGATTTCTCTACATAGCCTTGGCTGTCCTGGAACTCACTCTGTAGACTCTGTTGGCCTCAGATTCACAGACATCTGCCTGTCTCTGCTTCCTGAATGCTGGGATTAAACATGGGTGCCACCATTCGCAACCAGACTTTTGAACCAGGCTGTGACCCTCAGGAAGGTTCCAGAGACCACCCTCTCCCAAATGAATGTACAATGTGGCGTGGGCCGTTCTGATTCTTTCACTTCGCTCAAACGAAGTTGTCCACATCGGGCTAAGCGCTGAAGTCTCCAGCGAGGACTTCCCTCTTCCCTGCTACAGTGGGAGAGGAGCTTGGGGGCAGGGAGGGAACATCCGGAAGCCGGCAGCTGGGTGTTCACAGCAGGTGTTTTACCCCAGCGCTCCCTCCCTCCTTCCCGCACACAGAACGGAGTTAGGGGTCGGGGTGGGGGGTGCGGTTAGGAGGGATAACCCGGCTCCAGAAGAGGAGACATGAGCGCTTGGGCTTTGTTGAACGACCTTCCCTGGCACTCGCTTTCGCACACCCGCCTTACGACTCCGGAATTTGAAAGTGCTGTTTTAATTTGCGGAGGAAAAGGGAATGTCTTGGAGTGGAGGTTGGGGGTGCTGCGCTAGATATAAGTGTGATCGATATCAATGCCAAGGTGAAGACCCTTTTTCTGGTCAGGGTCATCGTCATCGCTGCCCTCACTTTCCGTGGCACTGGCGCTGTCCATGTCTGCGGTGGGCTCGTTGAGGACCACCACGTCAGCATCCTCTCTGATGTCCTTGCCGAACCACACGGCCTTGTAGCCACCCTCCCCCTCCGGCCGCCGCTCCTTAGTCAGAATAGACTTCACGGCCAAAGGACTGTCCCCAGCCTGGACGGTTTTAGGAGACCCGGGAGCTCTGAGCTCGGGGCTAGGAGGCGCAGAGCTGGGGGGCGTGGGGCTGGAAGACATGGGGCTATGGGACCCAGAGGGCGGCTGGGAGGGCTCAGGGTCTGACTGTGGCTGCGGGTCGGAGGTAGAGGTGGACGACCAGTTGGTCTTGTGGTCCGGGAGGAAGGTCAGGTTGTCATAGTTATTCTGCGGAAGAGGTACCTACGGACGCGGTGCAGCAAGAGCAGAGGCGTTACTCCCACCAGTGCCTTCCAAACCCTCCTCCCACTACTTGGCTCCCACCCTTCCCTGCCCCCCCCCACACCTGGTATCAACACATCCATCCCATACTACCTCTGCTCCTTTCCCCAGCTGTTCCCATTCATCCCTCCATGTCCCTTTTCTGTGACTCTTCAACCCTGGGTTAGTCCCCTTTCTACTCTGCCTAGCCCAATACCGCACCGAGGCCCTTACCTTAGCCTTGCCGCCACAGCAGCAGTTGAACCGGTGACGGTAGTGCTTATGGATGAGGATGACCAGGGCGATGAGGGCCAGTAACAAGAGCGCACCTAGCACCCCGCCCAGCACTGCCATGTCCACCGTGGAAAATTTCTGGTCACCCATCGCACCTTCTCCTGCCAAAGAAACCAAGGCCACTTACTTTGGGAACACTCCCAAGCATCCCTTTCTAACCCCGGGCCAGAATGAAGTACCAGGAAAACAAGACAGGCATGGCTTGGCTCACCCTCTAGAGCTGAGGTTCTGAGAATGGGTGCTACTAACCCCACCAGGTGGCAGGAAAGCTGCCTGCGATACCAAGGCCCCTGGGGGCATGACTGCCAGCTTCTGACACACCAGGGTGGCCTTCAAGGCCACCCTGTGCACAGTTGAATGTGAACTTTGTCTTGTGTGGCCTCGGCTCCAGTTTTGAATGCATGACAATTGACACAGTTTTTCAAGAACACTCATGAGAAGCCTACCTTGTATAACTGCCTCTGGGGACCATTCCTGTGGGACACTAACCATGTCTGGCCCCTTGTGATCCTGAACACTCAGGGCTGTGTGCGTACAGCTCAATGACCAGTATGAAAACCTTTCAGTGGGAACCTCCGTGTGTGTGTGTGTGGTGTGTGCATGTTTTAAGTTTATGTAGTGTATGTGTGTCGGTGCTGCATGTCATGGTGCATGCTGTGGTCTGAGGATGACTTGCAGAACTCAGTGCCCTTCTTCCACTACCTGTGTAGGACCCAGGGGTCACTCTGCTTGTCAGGCTGCTGACCATCTTGCCAGATCCCATCTTTTTTCTTTTTTCTTTTTTTTCCGGACAGAGTTTCTCTTTAGCTTTGGAGCCTGTCCTGGAACTTACTCTGTAGACCAGGCTGGCCTCAAACTCACTGAGATCTGCTTGCCTCTGCCTCTGCCTCCCAAGTGCTGGGATTAAAGGCGTGGTTCACCACCACCTGGCATTCAGCTGTTTTGTTTGGGTTCTGGGACTAAATTCATGCCCTCATGCTTGGAAGGCAAATACGTTATGAATGAGTCATCTCCCCAATCCTGACCTTGTGTGTGTGTGTTGTATTATTGTTTTGTTTTTTAGCAGTATTGCCTCACTCTGTTGCCCAGGCTAGCTCTGAATTCCTAGGCTCAAGTGATCCTCCTGCCTCAGTTTTTCCATTAGCTGGGATCACAGGCATGCATCTCTATGTCCAGTCATAACTATCCATAATTATTATTTTTTTGAGACAGGGTTTCTTTATATAGCTCTGGCTATCCTTGGACACCCTCTGTAGATCAGGCTGGCCTTGAACTCAGAGATCTGCCAGTCTCTGCCTCCCCAAGTGCTGGGAGTAAACATGTGCACCACTACCACTGACTCATAATTATTCTTTTTTTTAAATATTTATGTATTTATTATGTATACAATATTCTGTCTGTATGCCTGCAGGCTAGAAGAGGGCACCAGACCCCATTACAGATGGTTGTGAGCCACCATATGGTTGCTGGGAATTGAACTCAGGACCTTTGGAAGAGCAGGCAATGCCTTAACCTCTGAGCCATCTCTCCAGCCCAATTATTCTTTTTTTAAATATATTTATTTATTTATTATGTATACAATATTTTGTCTGTGTGTATGTCTGCAGGCCAGAAGAGGGCACCAGACCTCATTACAGATGGTTGTGAGCTACCATGTGGTTGCTGGGAATTGAACTCAGGACCTTTGGAAGAGCAGGCAATGCTCTTAACCACTGAGCCATCTCTCCAGCCCCCATAATTATTCTTTTAAAGACAGGTTCTCTGTGTATAGCTGTGGCCAGACTGGAACTCACTATATAGACCAGACTGGCCTTGAACCTACAGGCTTTCACTACCCGTCTAGTGCTGGAATTAAAGGGATACATTAGCATACCCTGACAGCCATAAAATCGTCATTTTTATCTTGTACCTTCCTAATAGTGTCCCCACCTTAAGACCCTAAATACAGATTGTCCTGGGAATTATGCGACGCACTGGCTCGAAAATCTGCCTCTGTATCCCCATACCTTCTTCAGCTCACCCCATCTGCCCCACTGGGGCCATCTGTCTGGAACTAGACACAGACTCCTTGGAGGTGGTCAGTGTGGCCAGGCCAGGCTAGCCTGGGTGGACCCTGTGGTAGCACAGCCCTTGAACCCCTGTCTGAGTTAGGAGGGCAGTGATGGTGACTCCAGAGCAAACATGTGGACTACCTGAGGGTGATGGGTTCCTGATGGGCGTGGTGGCTGTCGGCTGAGAGGTTCCTCCTGGCTTGGGGGTGTGCGTTGGGTCCCCTCTGGATGTGCTTGGAATGACGGAGGTACTTGTTCTTGAAGTAGGGGCTGTTGGCTGAGAAGTTCCTGGCTTGGGGGTCTGTGTGGAGCCCCCATTGGGTGTGACTGGCTTTGAAGTGGTGCTTGTACCTGTAATGGGGATCTCTGGTTGAGGGGTTCCTGGCTTGGGGGTCTGCGTTGAGTCCCCATCAGGAGTGGTTGTCTTGGGGGAGGTGCTAGTTCCAAGAGTAGGGGTCCCCCCAGGTGTGGATGAGGTAGAGCCGGGTGGGCTTAGAGTTGTGCCTGAGGGTGGGAATGGGCCAGCACTTCCCCCAGAGCTGGTTGTGGCAGATCCTTGAGAGGTCCCAGAGGTCGTGGGTGTTTCCAAAGTGGTGCTACTTGAAGACCCAGTTGTTCCTCCAGCTTCTGGGGGCTTGGGGAACTCTGGGGGTGGCATGGACAGAACTTGGGTTTGCCTCTGTCCCCAAATACGCCTGTTCCAGAGGAGGAGCCACCTTGCTTGGGGGCCCTCAGGCTCACCTGTGGAGGGGGTCTCCTGCTCTGACACTTGGATCTCAACGACAGTGGTGGCTGTGTCCTCAGTCACACTACTGGTAGCTTCTACCTGGGGCAGGAAAGGGGCTTGTTCCTCTCGGGTCCCTCTTTACCCTCGGACCCCTCTTTATCCCTCACCTTTGGTCCCCGTATTCCCCACTTCACCTGTACATAGAAGACTCCTGTTTCTTCCATAGCCACAGTGGTCAGCATGACATCCTTTTCCATCTTGAAATATGAGGAGTTGGTGACTTGATATGTAATGGCCAAGTTCAGGTCCTGGGTGAGACTGCAGTGAGGCCTGGGCCTGGGTGTCCTACTGTCCATCCCAAGCTGCCCACACAGAGAACTTAGAGAGTTCCTAGGTGGTCAAGAAGGAACTGCATACCGGGAAGTCTATGTACTGAGCCTGGATCCTCAGGGTCTCAGAAGGGGAGGTCCTGTCCTTCACTGTTATGCCAGCCGCAGAACCAAGCACCACTGTACCATGGTACAGGCTCTGAGAGAACTGGAGTGGGTTCTCACGAGCCTCCACAATGGCCTGGGTCACTGAGTAGCGGGCCCTATCATCCTGATCGGCCTGGGGAGTCAGGGGAAACAGGAGTAAGCAATGGGACTTGTTGGAGCTGGGCTGTATGGAGCTGGGGCTCAAGGGAACACGGGAGAGGGATCTGTTGTACTCACTCTGACCACCAGGGTGAAGGTCATGGGGCTGGGGATAATTTTGTTCATCGTGAGGTTGCCAGACTTTTCGTCGATGATAAATGTGTTATCCGTGTTTCCTGGGAGAATTCGGGGTGGGGTTTGGTATCTGGTCCCTCTGTTGTAGGGCCCAGGTGCTATAGGGCCTCACTAGAACCCCCACTCACCTGTCACAATGCTGTAGATGATGGGCTGGTTAATCCCCTGGTCTCCGTCCACAGCATAGATCGGACCAGGACTCAAGATGAGAGGAGATGACTGTGGGGACAGGGATAGCCTGAGGCTGGAGGACCCCAGTTCTTACTCTTTTGTGTCCCTCAAGGCCTGGAACACGAACTGGAGCGTGGGGGCAGGGGGCCGTTCCTGCTTGAGACAGAGCTGCAACCACAGCAGGATTCAGGGGCAGCGAGAACTTAAGAAGGAAGACTGGCAGCCTCCATGTGTCCTCTGCACCATGGAGGATACGGTAGCCTTAGCCGGACCCCACCTGCCCAGCTGGCCCTCTGGCCCCAGAGGAGACTCTCTGCTGGGCAAGGACATAGCAATTCTTCATCAGCGTCAGCCCAGCCCCTGAAGTCCTCACACCCAGCTGACATCACAGGGTCCGCCCTCATCACTGATTTTTGTCTGTATGTCCCCAACCTGAGGCTGGGATAGTTAGTGAATGATTATTCATCCATATTAGTTTCCAAAAGAAAATTATAAAATTGCCTAAACCTCTTGGGGAGCACAGCACCACCCTACCCTGACTTGGTTCTGGGTTCAAGTCAGACCCTGGGCTTTCTTACTCCCTATTACCAGTAGGTGTCCCGTGGAGACCACTCCATGGTACTGGGCGTTGATGCAGAGGTAGCCATCTGAGAAGGAGCAAGGCAGGAACCAGGGGGTCCGTAGGTCAGCCGGAAGCACGTTTATGATCAGGGTGGCACTGGCCGTGTGGGTGTTCTCTGTGATGTTTTCAGTATCCTGTAGTCACAGCCAGCACTGACAGGTCAGGCCCACAAGGACTTGGACAGGGCCTGAAACATCCAGGACTCAGGTAGCTGTGATCTGTTTACCTGTGCAAGCAGCCTGAAGCTCATGTTCTGATTCTTAGAGAAATCCAGGGTCCGGCTCAGTATCAGAGCAGGGTTGGTTAACCCCGCCAGGGAGAAGAAGCTGCTGGCATTCTGAGAAGGCAGAAGAGGTCACAACATGAGCCTCTGAGGCCTGGAGGCATCAGAAGGAAAGGGTCAGTAAAGCGTGGGGACAGGGGAAGCACTGACAGGGGTCACTTCCTGCAGAGTGTAATATAGTGTGTCATGTACGTCAGCATCTTTGGCCGCCAGTTCTGTCCCAGGGATGACAGTTGTACCCACTCTGGTGTCCTGGGGATAGAGAAGAAGTTGATTCAGCCATGCTGTGGTTTCTGCTGACTCCCTGATGGGGTCCCCCAGATACCCCTCTGTCTCCCTTCCTTCTCCACACTCAGAAGGCACCTGCTGTGACTCCACTGGACTCACCTCTGTTACATTGTATTCCTTGCTTGTATAGGGAAACTCTGGGGGATTATCATTGACATCCAGGATAATCACATACACAGGCAAGTATGTCAGCTGCAAGAAAGTTACTAAAGTCAACCCCTGCCTGAGTAGCGATGTTCTGATGCCCGCATCATTCCTTCCTTCTTCATCAGTTCATTCATTTAATCCTTCACTCTTTCACTCAGCAGACATTGGTGGCATCGACAATGTGGTGGCCTATGGGTTCCTGTTCTAGGAGGAACTCAGACTAGAAAACCAAAACTAAACAACATCTCAGAGCGTGGCAGCCAGCGTGCGGGGAATGTGCTGAAGAGACATTAGGGCAGTCCTGGGGACACAACCGGCAAAATGTCAAAGGAAGAAAAAGGAGCAGTCTCGTCGCCCAAAAACAGGTCTTCAAAAGAACGGCAGAGAAAGAAGCCTTCAGGTTAAACTCACTGGCTGTGTCCCGGGAGAGAGACCTTCCTGAGACCCAGGAGGAGAGAGAGGTTGAGGACAGAGAGGAGGAAAAGGTGTTCTTCTCCAGTGACAGATGTCAGGGCCATGGTCATATGGTCATTGTGTGTGTGTGTGTGTTTGTGTGTGTGTGTGTGTGTGTGTGTATGAAGTGTATTTGTATGTTGAGAGTGGAGCCCAGAATCTCAACCACATAGTAGGCAGGTGCTTTACCACTAAACTATACTTAAAAATGAATTTTTAAAAAATTATTATCTATTAGAGACATGGGCTGAGATATGTGTGGGTAACATGCCACGGCACAGGGTAGGAGTGCAGGGTGTGCTAGTTAGTTGTTCTTGGCGGGGCAGAAAGTGTGTGGGGCCTGTCCTATCTGTAAGCATCTTTTAGCAAAAGGCTGAAAATGTGGTGTAGGCTGAGGGCTGAGGGCGAAGATGCCTGGGGTGGGGCAGGTGGACAGTGTGGACTCGAAGGGCGAGGTGTCCCCTGAGATGATGTGTCCATGCTGGTGGGAGCAGGCTCAGGGAGTGTCTACACTAGGCCAGTGTCTGCACAGCCTAGCCTTGCCCGCCCAGCTGGGAAATTAGCTTTGAGTCCCAGTAGGAAAATGTGGAAGTTTCTGTGTGAAGCTGGGCAGGGTCTGGTTAGGACTCTCCGGGGACTCGCTGCACAGAGAAGGGGTGAAGGGGACCAGGAACAAGAAAGCAGCAAGTGGATTCACTAGAAGGGTCAGAGAGGAGCTCTATCGACCAAAGCCCCCGTGGAACTCACGTAGGAAGAGCAGGGCTGACTGTAAAGGAGGCCCAGCCAACAGAGTCCCTGGGTGTGTGTGTGTGGCGGGGGGGGGGGGGGAGGGTGACAAGAAAAATGGGGTAAGGGGCTGGCCGGTGAAGGTGTCTCCCAGGTGAGGGGTGAGCGGCAGACTTGGGGTCTCAGGGTGCTGACTCATACGTGGCCCTAAATTAGCAGAGTTTGAGTCTAGAACTCAGGGCAGAGTCTGGGCTAAACGAAGTGTGGGAGTGGCCAATAGAGCGCTAATGCTCAGACTCCCTGGGGTAAGGTCATGGAGGAGTAGTCTTGGGGTATTCTGACAGGTCAGGGGTGGTCAGATAATGGGGCTGCCTTACCACTTCATTTCCTCTCTTGCACTCCAGGTCTGCCTCCAGTACAGGGTTTTCCTGAGGATAATGAAACCAGTACCCTATGAGTCACCAGCCCCATAGGAAGTACAGTGCCCTAGGCTAGGGGAGCGGGGCTAGGAAGGCCTGTACTTCTTCAGGGCCCCTGTCATCGATGGCAAATCCTGAGTGTTAGGGGGCTTCTGGCAACTGTGTCTCTCAAGAGTCCTACCCCCCCAGTACCAACCAGCCTCACTACCTGGGGGACATAGAGCCCACCATTAACCCCTCCTCCTAGGGTGTCTTTTCCAGGCTAGGGGAATGGATGTTCATGTAGATCCCCATGTGGACACATTCCACCCTACAGACTGTACCTCATAATCAGGAGACACGCTGAGAAACAGCTTATCGTCTTCAATTTTAAGTCCTGGAGAGGATGTGGACCCCAGGGTCACCTGCAGGCCATCTGGGACCGAAATGTTCAACAGTGGCTTGGAAATATCACTGTTCTCCTCAATTTCAACAAACGTCTTGTCCACAGAGCAGACTGGAAAGTTGCAAAGGAGAAGTTGGTACAACCCACCCACTCTGCTAACTACCCACCCTGCCCTTGTCCAGCACATACCTTGGGTCTGGGCCGAGGTCTCTGGAGGTTGGCCAAACAGCACTATGAGCAGTGGCAGCAGCAGCGGAGGCCACAGGAGGGCCGGAGCCCCCATGGTGGCAGCTGTCAGCTGGAAGAAGGGTCCAGCTGCCTTCTTGTTCCAGGGCTGGTACAGTTCCTGCCTGGGCGACCTTCGCCCCTGCCAGGCACCGCCTCATTTTATGACCCTTTACTCATGGCCTCTACCAAGGGGGCTCCCGCTGGCCGGCACTTAGAGGGGACATGAGGTCATGTTTCAGCCTGGACTTCTAGGAAATTAAGCAGGGACTCAACCCACAGACATTACACGAGGTTTAAAAAGCATGAGAACCACTGGGAGTGGGGAATAGGCCTAGTAAAGCTAGGACAAGGCTGGGGCCATCGGTCTAAGGAGGCTGAGTCAGGGCTGAGGAGCTGAAGCAGGCCTGGGAGCTGAAATCATTCATAGATCTGGGGAGCTGAGGCAGGACTGGGGGCTGAAGCAGCCCTATGGGGGTGTAACTATAGGTCTGGGGAGCTGGGACAAGGCTGGGGGGAGCTGGGGCAGGACTGGGGGAGGCAGAAAAGATTAAGGTAGGACTGGGGAGCGGGGCAGGGGGAGCTGGTATAGGGCTGGGGAAACTGGAAGAGAAATAGAAGGAGCTAGAACAGGGCTGGGGAGCAGGGTACAAGGACAGGGACATGGGCTGAGCCATTGGCCTTGGGTCTACTGTAACCCCAGCAGGATAACCCTCTTCTTGTCTCTCTCTCTCTCTCTTCAATGACCTTAGCAAAATTCCTGAAGCCACATTTGTTACCTCCCTTCCCTGTTCTACTCACAAAGCAAAAGTGTCCCAGCATGCTCCTGCTTGTGTGGGAAACACAGCAGGTCCCCCAGGGCTGGGCCTGGCAGGGCTTGGCAGGGCCTTGGTAATAGGATGCAAATGAAACCTTCCAGCCACAGCTGGGAGTGGGACTAGGGGGAGCCAGTATCTGTGGAAGACAGAAATCCTGGCCTCCATTAGACTTGCTTCAGCCTTTCTTGCTTTCTCCTATCTCCCCTACAAGCCCTCAGAAGTGGGGAGAGGCCTCTAGGTGGAGCCAGGAGGATGGTAGGGAGTGCTGAGTTGAAAGGGCCCCCAGAGCCCTCACCATCTGGGCCTTTGTTGGGCGGCTCTGGATGCATGGAAACCTTCCTGAGGCTCCAGGCCACTGTCAGGACTGAGTGCTTTGTCTCATGATGGGTGATGACATCGCTATCCAGGCTTCAGGCTGTGCCAAGACCACATAGACATGTAGAGCCAGGATGTACACAGGTCCTTTCACTCATGAGGGACCCCTATCTGTCCTGCCTGTGTCTCTTCACCGCTCCATGCACCCTGACCACAGGGCTGGACCAGGGTTGGGATCTCTGATCCCTGGAAATTTTCCTAAATGGACCACAGGGCAGGGTGGAACACTGGGGAGTTCAAATGGGAAAAGAGGAATCCAGCCGATGCCAGAGATAAGGAAGAAATGTCCGAGCTGACCTCCCAGGTTCAAAGGGCAACTGGGTGTGGTCCTAGTCATTGAATGAGGTGGCTGGAACTGTCCACACTCAGTCTTACTGAGCAGGGACTGCCTTGATTTTATCAGACATCACACACTGTGAGCTAAAGACCAGGGTCTAAACTCCTTCTTTATTGATACCAGTGACAACCAAACCCTAGCTCCAGGCAGGCTCCTGGAGACTCCCCTTCCTCCCTCATCGGGGCTGCCTGGTTGCTTCAGTCCACTCTGAAACTTCGACAGCGGGCTTTGGTCCAGGAGGCAGCCACGGAGACCAGGACCCATCCAGGGAAAGCCTAGGGAGAAGCCTGTGGAGGGAGATAGGTGGTTAGGGTACTGGGACTGACCATTAGAGCGCTCACACCCACATGGCTAGGGAACAGGAAGGATGCTTTAGGAGTTCAGCTGAGGGTGGACTGCTCACCAGTCCTGTAGGGCCTGAGTGTTCGACCACAGCAAGCAGAGCTGGTCCTCTGAGGGCTTGGACCGGGTCAGGCTGTTCTCTGGGATATTTTCTGTGTCCTGCTCACTGCCCCCCACCCCAAATTAGAATTAGTGGTAGTACTGGAATGAGGCAGGTTGCTGATAGGGGACTATGGCAGGCCTGCCCCATACCAGGAAAAGTCTAAACTACGCCTGCTCACCTGCGCTTCCCCACCAGACCCTGCAGCAGGCGCTGCAGCCTGGCGCTGTCCTGCAGGCGACTGAGCTCACTAGTGAACATCCCGTCTGAATGTCTTGAGATCCTGGGGAGGGGAGGGACGAGGAGGGTCAAAGTTCGCCCGTGCGGGCATGTGGGCGTGACCGTGGTTAGGTGACCCCCCCAACACACACACACACACACACACACACACACACACACACACACACACACACACACACACACACACACACGCCCCGCTCACCTGGGGGGCGCCGGGAGCGCGGTGGAACCAGCGAGCAGCAGCAGCAACAGCAGCAGCGGAGGCTTGGGCCATGGATGCTCCATGGTCGGGCTCCGTGTGTACTGAGCGGTGCAGCTGCAACCTGGGCCCCGCGCCCCTGCTTTATAGCTGTCCCGGCGGCAGGTGGGGGGCTCCGGCACCGCCCCGGCTCCGCGCGGCCGGCCGCGCCCCATCGATTGCGGGAAGGTCAGGGCCACCCCCACAGCTGTCGTCCGGCCACCTCCCGTCCAGTTGGCGCCCCTCAGCTGACTGGGAGGGGGAGTAGAGGGGTTAGTGCTACCAGGTAGACACTCCATCTGGGACCACGGGCAAGGAGCAGGGTATGGCAGTTCAGGACAGGCAGAGGGATCGCACTGCCAGGCTCCTTCAGCCTCAGTTCATCTTGGCGCCAACCCTAGACCCTGGAACACTCTTCTCAGGAGGGGGCTGTAGGTGTTTTGAGAAGCCTAGAAAGGGCCAGTAGATGACTGAGTGGGGAAGAAGACCAGAGTCCAAACGCCCCGGAGAAACCAGGGCAAGGGATGGGGACCGATGCAGAGAAACCGCCTTTAAGGGCAGACAGGCACCCGAAACAAAAATGGGAATCCTCTTAGGCCCTGAGGCTGCATTTTTAGATGGGAGCAAACAGCCTATTCGTGTTGGAATCAGGAGGTAAAGCTGGGGTAGAATAAGAGAAAAGCAGGCCTTAGAGGTTGTATGGGAGGGAGGAGCTATGGATGGGAATGGACTTGCACAGCATCTCCATCCCTGGCATCCGGGACAAGTGGTAGGACACTTGTCTAGCGTGCACCAGGACCTGCGGTCCACCCAGCACCGAAACCCAAACCAAAAGACAATCATTAGAATCAAATTACAAAACTAGCTAACTGTTATGAACTAGCTCTTGAGTAAAAGTCATGTAGTGTTTTTTTTTTGTTTGTTTGTTCTTTGTTTGTTTTTTGTTTGTTCGTTTGTTTTTTGAGACAAGGTTTCTCTGTGTAGCTTTGGTGCCTGTCCTAGAACTCGCTCTGTAGACGAGGCTGGCCTCAAACTCACAGAGATCCAGCTGCCTCTGCTCAAAGGTGTATGTCAACACACCACGGCCAGGCTTTGCTCTTCTCTTCTCTTCTCTTCTCTTCTCTTCTCTTCTCTTCTCTTCTCTTCTCTTCTTTTCTCTCCTTCTTTCTTTATTTTATTTATTTATTGTTTGTTATGGGAATTATTTGGTTTGGTTTTGGAGGCAGAGTATATAGCTAGGCTGACTACGTTGGCCTGAAACTCTCAGCAATCTTCTTGCCTTAGCTTCTCAAAAGCAGAGATTGTAGTCACGGGTCACCAAATCCAGCTCTGCTTGTATTTTGCGGGGAAGGGATTAGGTTTTGAGCTTTGGAGTTCTTCGCTTTGAATCTTTGAGACAAGATTTTATGTACACCAGGCTGGACTTGAATTTGTTACATTGTTTAGGATAGCTTTGAACTGCAGATCTTCCTAATGTTCGGTACCTCTGGAGCCCTGGTACTGCAGTTGGAACAAGGCTGGTTTTCTGCAGTGCTAAGACTGGAACTTAAGGCTGCACACATGCTAAGCTAGCACTCAGTAAATGAGCTCCCCACCCCTAGCCCTAGCCAGGAGGCTTTAAAAACAATTAGTGGGCTTCACATTTTAGAGAAGTTTTCCGTTTACAGAAAAACTGAACTGAAAGCGTGGCATTCAGTTCCCTAATGCCCTCACATACTCCCTCCACCCGGAATCCCCTTCTATTAAGAAGCAGGGAGTAGAGGGTTTTGGCTCTGTGGTTAAGAGAGCCTGCTGCTCTTACAGAGGCCCTCAGTTCAGTTCCCACACCCACACAGGGTGGCACACAGGGTGGCTCTCAACTGCCTATAACTCCAGCTCGGGGCATCTGATACCTTCCAGCTTCTACAGGCAGTGTGGTCCTGCTCCCCACAGACACACCAGTGGACACAGGAACAAACTCCCCCCCCCCCCCCCCTAGAAACAGGGTTTCTCTGTGTAGCCCTTGTTGTCCTGGAATTCACTCTATAGACCAGGCTGGCATCAGTCTCAGAAATTCACCTGCCTCTGCCTCCTGAGTGCTGGGATTAAAGGTGTGCGGCACCACCGGTGGCCCAGCTATTTTAAGAAAGGGAGGGGGGGGCGATGTGGCAGGCAGCCAGATCCCAGCACTTAGGAAACAGAAGCCGTCAGATCTTTGAGTTTGAGGTCAGCCTGATTGACAAAGTGAGTTACAGGACAGCCAAAGCTAAACAGGAACACTGTTTGGAATAAACAACAGAGTGTGGGGGGTATGGGGGAGGAACACTAGTGACACATACTTATAGCCTAGCTTTTGGGAGGCAGAGGCAGGAAGATTGCAAGCTTCAAGCCAACAAGGGTGACTTGATGAGACCCTTAAACGTAAACAAAACACCCTGGCACTGGAGAGGTGGCTTTGTCACAGGTTCTGTGTAGCCCTGACTGTCCTGGAACTAGCTCCTAGACTGGGCTGGCCTCGAACTCACAGAGATCAATCTGCCTCTGCCACCACCGCCTGGCTTGAACCATGGTCAACACAGCATCAAGGCGGGCAGTTCTCACCAGAAGCCACTTTGGGGGCTGAACATCCTGTCGGTTTGGACAATGTAAACTGGCATGAATCCAGCTCCATAGCATCAAAGACAGCAGCGTCACAGCCCTGAGAGCTCCCTATGGAGCCTTCTTCATCCTGCCCCCAGACTCCCACTCTTGTCATTGACACTGGTAATAATTGCTTGTTCCAGAGTGTCGGGGCTGGCTTCTAAATTTTATTTTATTTATTTATTTATTTTTATTTTTTAAAAATATTTTTATGGTTTATTTAACTTTATTTTATGTGCATCGGTGTGAAGGTGTCAGATCCCCTGCAACTGGATCTTCAGACAGTTGTGAGCTGCCATGTGGGTGCTGGGAATTGAACCCGGGTCCTCTGGAAGAGCAGTCCGTGCTCTTAACCACTGAGCCATCTCTCCAGCCCTGGCTTCTAAATTTTAAAGATCGTGTTTGCTTATTTGTGTGAGTGGGTAGGTGGGTGGGTGCGTGGAAGTCAGAGGACAGCTTGTTGGAGTTGGCTTTCTCCTTCTTCCCTGTGGGTTCCAGGGATCAAACTCGGGGGGCAAGCTTGGCAGCAGGGACCTTTACCCACCAAGCCACCTTGCTAGTTCCACACTGGCTTCTTTCATTTGGCAATAATCCTTTACATCTCCTTTGAGTCTTTTCACGGCTCAGCCGCTCAATTCTTTCTAGGGCTTAGCAAATGTTCCCCTGTCTGAATGGACCAGTGTGTTTATCCACTCACCCAGTGAAGGACGTTTGTGTTGTTCCCAAGTTCAGGCAACTATAAACAAAGCTGCTGTAAAATGTGTGTGTGCGCGTGCATGTGCATGTATGTGGTGCATGTGTGCGCGTGCGCGTGTGTGCGTGTGTGTGCTAGAGCCACAGACACAGCTCAGTGGTAGAGAGCTCACCTAGTATGCATGAGGCCTAGGTTCAATACTGAAGACTGCAGAGGGGGAAGCATATGTCAGTCCTGACCAATGGAACCATAGAAATTACGTTAGAATCAAATCCCTGTGTAAATAAGCAGAAGCGAGGAGACAGGTGGTTAGTGAGCAGTGACCTACAGGAACGGGGCGGGGGGGCGGGAGGGAGTCCTCTGCCAGCCAGCCAGCCTAATGTGCAATGTGCACACGGTCTCATCAGGGAGTTAGTTAGGCCAGGGGAGAGTGTAGGATAATGGTTACTAACGGCTACTACCCTGTGATGGGGACCACCACACACTGAGGTCAGGGGAGGGTGACAGGGGCCACCGCACACTGAGGTCAGGGGAGGGTGACAGGGGCCACCACACACTGAGGTCAGGGGAGGGTGACAGGGGTCACTGTACACTGAGGTCAGGGGAGGGTGACAGGGGTCACTGTACACTGAGGTCAGGGGAGGGTGACAGGGGTCACTGTACACTGAGGTCAGGGGAGGGTGACAGGGGCCACTGCACACTGAGGTCAGGGGAGGGTGACGGGGGCCACTGCACACTGAGGTCAGGGGAGGGTGACAGGGACCACTGTACACTGAGATCAGGGGAGGGTGACGGGGACCACTGTACACTGAGGTCAGGGGAGGGTGACAGGGACCACTGTACACTGAGATCAGGGGAGGGTGACAGGGACCACTGTACACTGAGATCAGGGGAGGGTGACGGGGACCACTGTACACTGAGGTCAGAGGAGGGTGACAGGGACCACTGTACACTGAGATCAGGGGAGGGTGACGGGGACCACTGTACACTGAGGTCAGAGGAGGGTGACAGGGACCACTGTACACTGAGATCAGGGGAGGGTGACGGGGACCACTGTACACTGAGGTCAGGGGAGGGTGACAATACACTCTGGGTCGTGTCGTTGGAGTTACCCCAGTTCAGTAGCACTGGGAATGGTCAGTGCCCATGGTCTGAATGGCACAAACCCCTCACGCTGGTCAGCAGTGTCTAGTGATGTGCATGGGTCGCATGGCCTTGAAGCAGAAGTCCACAGGTGGCAGTCACAGGTGTTGGAAACTTGCTCACCACCCGAAAACCAGCCGTTCAAATGGACTCTCTTACCAAGTTAGCTTCTGTCTCTCCTGCAGGTAAAGACAGACATTTCTCACGTGCGCTTACGAAGCCTCACAGTTCCCAGGCATCAACTCAGTGTCCTTCCTGAGGCCAGCAGTCCCAGGTTTGCTTCCTGTCTGCAGTTTACAGTTTAATTCTTGTCCACTTCCAAGCAGTTCGGAGCACAGGAGGACCAAGCCCTGGTACAGAAAGTGCACAGAACGTCTGCTTCCCTACTCCCCGTTGTCAGGAAGGCCACACCTATATTTTCCACATCCATGCCTTCCCCTAATGCTTACACAGTATTCAGAGGCACAAGACTACAATGCAAGGCTGACCAGACCCTCTTTTACTCTGGTTAAGGATTGTGATGGGTGTATTGTTCTTTAGGGACAAGCGTGATCACACCGATATATGGTGATATTTTGTTTGTAATATAGCAAATAAAGCTTGCCTGAAGATCAGAGTGCAGAACTAAGGCACTAGCTACCCATAAAAGCCGGGCAGTGATGGCACACACCTTTAATCCTAGTACTCTGAAGACAGAGGCAGATGGATCTCTGTGAGTTCAAGGCCACCCTGAGCTACACAAGATTGACTCTGTCTAAAAGAGAAACAGAGCTCAAAGATCAAAGGTGATCCCAGAAGTTGGAATCACAAGCCTTCAATCCCAGCACTAGAGAGGTGGAGACAGGAGTGATATGGCTGGGCAGGGAGAGGAATATAAGGCAGAAGGAGTCTGAGCTTTTGTAGAGACAGGATCGCCCCTTCTGCCTGAGCATTGGTAAAGGTAAGAACTTTCTAGTAATTGGCTGTTCTGCTCCTCTAATCTTTCAGCATTAACCTCTGTATCTGACTTCAGGCTTTTATTATTAAGAATAATTATAATTTGTTGTGCTACACTGGTGTTATTTTCTCTCTCTCTCTCTCTCTCTCTCTCTCTCTCTCTCTCTCTCTCTCTCTCTCTTTGAGACATGATTTTCCTGTGTAGCACTGGCTGTCCTGGAACTACCTCTGTTGACCAGGCTGTCTTCAAACTCAGAAACCTTCCTGCTTCTGCCTTCCAAAGTGCTGGGATTAAAGGCGTGCACCACCATTGCCCACCTGACACTGGTGTCATGGTCACTCACCGTGCTAGTGACCAAATAGGGTAGACAGGCAGCTGCAAGGCCTTCGTCTTCCTCCACCTGCTTACCTTGGACACCAGGACAAAGACGATGACTGTCCTTTGTTTTCCCAGGTTCTCCAGAGGCAGACAGATTGAATCATGTGCCCCTGTGCCTGCAGTGAAATGGGGCATGGTCCCCTGTAACAGGGCTGTGTGGCCAATAGTGTCCTGTTTGAGGTTTGTTCTTTTCTGGAAACTTTTCACCACAGAACAGATCACTAAATTGTTTGATCCAGGCCTGCCAATGGAAAGGTGACTGACACAGCTTCCCATCAGTCACTCTATAAGGAGTCTCTCACATCATACTTACAACGTCCTTGGTCATCCGACGTGAGATAATGAGGCCTGGGACTCACCGGGTTGCTGACACGACCTGTCCCAGCCTGTCCCAGTCTGGATAAACTACAACTCCAAGGGGTTGTTGCATTACACACCATATGTATGTACATGTGCATATGGTGTGCAAGTATGCATACATGTTTTCCATGTGTCTGAACACATAGGTGCCTGTACATATGGAGGCCCAAGACTGATGTCAGGAATTAACCTTGATCACACTTCCGCCCCATTCACTGAGACAGAGTTTTACAGACCCAGAGCTTGTCAATATGACTGTCCTCACTAGCGAGCTTGCTCTGCCTCTGCTCCCCATGGCTGGAATCACAGCCCCTCACCGTGTATTTATGCAGATTCTGGGGCTCTGAAGTGAAGTTCTGGTCCTCACATTTGTGTGGCAGCACGTTAACTACTTAGCCGACTCCCAGTCCCCTCCATCCCAGGCCTCTTCCCCGCCCCCTCCCCCATCCCCCACCTCCCCATTTATTTCCGTCGTTTATCTTGTCCTAATGAGTAAGAAAACGTCTCACATTGTCCCCTCCATCCCTCCCCCCGCCCCGTTGGGGACGGAACCCAGGGTCAGGGGACTGGACATGCTAGACAAGAACTCTACCAGTCAGTCACATTCCCAGCCTTAGTACTTTGAGACAGGTCTTCCTGTGCAGCCCTGGCCGCCCTCAAGCTAGTAATCCTCCTGCCGTAGCCTCCTGAATGCTGGACTCACAGGTGTGTGCCACCACACCTGGTTTAGTGTGGCAAAGTGTGCAAACTGCTTTTCCTGATTCAGTTGAGATGATCAAGGGTCAAATCATGTCTATGTTTAATTAATAAAATGGGACTTGAGGCGTGTGGGGGGTTTTCTTTGTTCTACTAATATGGTGTGTTGTTATATGGTTGCATTTCATCTCTAGAATTCTTGCAGTCCTGGGAAAAATCTTCCTGGGTCATGGTGCATAATTCTTAAAAACTGTAGTGGGATTTTGCTGAGAAATTTTTTAAATTATTTACTTTAGTGCATTTGTGTTTAGACATGCATGTTGGGTCCCCTGGAACTGGAATTATAGACAATTGTGAGCATCTATGTGGGTGCTGGAAATTGAACTCGGGTCCTCTGGAAGAACAGTCAGTGCTCTTAACCATCTCTCCAGCCCCCTTGCTGAGAATTTTTTAAAGGACTTATTTATTTTTATTTAATGTATATGTGTGTATGTGCACCACGTGTGCTCAGGTGCCTTCAGAGGTCAGAAGAGTATGTTGGATCCCCTGGAACTGGAGTTACAGACAGTTGTGAGCTGCCATGTGGGTGCTGGGCATTGAACCCAGGTCCTCTGGAAGAGCAGTCAATGCTCTTAACTACTGAGCCATCTCTCCAGCCTTTGCAAAGAATTTCTGCCTTTACTTTCAAAAGGAGATTTTTTTAAAAAAAAGAGTTTTCTTTCTGTGGTGTTATTGTTACTGAACTTTGAGAGTTCTTTGTATGTTTTATAAAGACTTCATATTGTTCTGTCTTATTTTTCGAGAAAGGGTTTTTCTGTGTAGCCCTAACTGTCCTGGAATTCAATCTGTAGACTAGGCAGCCTCAAACTCGCAGAGATCCACCCGTCTCTGCCTCCTGAGCGCTGGGATCAAAGGCATCATGAGCCACCACCATCCAGCAAGACTTCATAATTTGTAATTGCTATTTATACAAGTTAGCTGATGGCTATATAGTTTGGTAATATTGCCTCCCATCCTGTGGCTAAGAGTTTCTTAATTTTGACAAAGTTCACCTCATTTGATTCCTCATCTTTCTAGTCCCGGGTCACAAAGATTTTCTCCCATTTTTCCTTCTGAAGTTTTTAGCTTTAAGTTTAAGTTACATGTAAATCTGATTTAGGTCTGAAAATGTAGCTGAGTTGGTAGAGTGCTTGCCCAGCATATGCAAGGCCATGACTTCAGTACAGAGGGTGATGGTACAAATATCTGTAATCCAGGACTTCGGAAGTGGTGACAGGAGGATCGTAAATTCATGATTTCTCTCTCTCTCTCTCTCTCTCTCTCTCTCTCTCTCTCTCTCTCTCTCTCACACACACACACACACACACACACACACATGATTCATTTGAAATTTTTATATGTATTTATTTATATTTTATTTATTTTTTAACAGGGTCTCCTGGAGTCCAAGTTAACTTCAAACCAGCTTTGTATCCAAGAATGACTTTGAACTCCTGACCCTCCCAGCTACACCTTCCTTCCCCATGCTGGAGTTGCAAGTGTGCACTACCACACCCAGGCCTTTCGTTTTGTGTTTTGAGACAGGATCTCACCTTGTAATCCAGACTAGACTTAAACTCACCAGAGTTCTCCCACCTCGGCTTCCCCAGTTTGTTGCCACACCCTAACAAGTTGTGTGGGGGAAAAGCTGTGTGCTTTTAATTTTATTATTATTCCGTGTGTGTGTGTGTGTGTGTGGCCTCGAGTGCATGTGCATGTTCACGCACACATGTGAGTGTGAGCACACAAATGTCACAAAACTCGTGTAGGATTTAGAAGACAGCTTTTCTGTCTTAGATGCTGAGGTTCGAAGTCAGGTTCCATGTGGGTCACTGGTACCAAGCGCTGCTTTGGAAGGCTTCAGCAGGGAGGATCTCCCTGCCCCTTTTATCGACCTGCCAAGGATGGGTTAGAGAGGGCTGGGTGCTCTAGGCAGGGTACACTCATATGCTCAGCAGCGTGAGCAATCTGCCTGTGTTCTTAGAGGACTGGCCCAATTCCCCTAAAATATTTTGAATTCAGCTCCTTTTGTCTTGAAACACCCCCCCCACACACACACACACAGCATGCCATGCACCTGGGAGTGAAAAGTGCAGCCTGGGGAAGGAGAGAGAGAGAGCCCCAGTGTGAGAGCACTCTTAGATACTTCCTGTCAGATGTCACAGGTAGCCAGTGGTCCACACAGTCTCAAAGGCAAGGAAGCTGAGGGTCAAGAGGGTCCGAAAAGGTGAGGAACAACGGGACAACCACTCACCTGCCCCTGAGGATAGTTAAGGGTTAAGGTTTAGCTAGCTGCAGAGAAACCCTGTCTTAAAAAGCCATAATAATAACAATAATAACGATAATAATAATAATAGAAAGAAGAAAGAAAGAAAGGAAGAAAGGAAGGAAGGAACAGAAAGAAAGAAAGAAAGAAAGAAGAAAAGAAAAAATTAAGGCTGGCCCTGGGAGGTGACCACTTGTCATTTTCAGCGTGGTCCAGTTTAGAGTGACTGGGTTGGAGATGGCAACCCCAGGGACTTGGGAAGAGAGATGGTGAGAAATGTAGGGTCAGTCACGGCCTGGGTCGGAAGCGTTGCTCACGTCTGCCGTGTAGGATGGAGAGTGAACTAACTCTATGTGCCAGATTGTTCCCTATTGCTTAGCCTAAGGGTAAGGGGCAATCCCAGAACCACGAGAGAAAGAGGTGAGGCACTCACAGCCTGTTCTGTGAGTGGTAGAAACCAGAACTGATGTCTTCCTACTTGGTAAGGACACTGTCCCAATGCAGGAGTTCAGCCACATCCTCCAAGGCTTCTTGGAGAGGAGCTCCTGGCAGGTAATTTGGTGGCCTGAAAGGTCCTAAGTGTCTCCTGGCCAGGGATGGCTGGCTCTGTCGAGTCTGGTCCCGACAACCTGGCCTTCGCGTAGGTTCTTCGAAGCACAAATTAGCCCGGATCAAGCAAAACACCAGCCGCTGCTGGGTCTGTTTTATGTTACTCACTTCACCCAATTCTCTTCTGTTGAAATGAAGCATTCCTTCCTCTGCCAGTTTCCTAGAGTGCAGAAATCCAAGCTGGGACGGGGCGGGGCTGACGTGCTGGGGGCGGGACTCCGGGCAGCCCCTGCCTGCAAATCCCGGGGCTCAGCGACTTGCCGGAGTGCGCTCAGCTGTCAAGCCATGGGGAACAACAACACGGACGACGACGGTGGGCTGTTGGCCGGGCGTGGGTCAGAGCCCCTGGGGCCGAGCGCCGGACTTGGGGGCGCGGGTGTGGCGGCGCTGGTCGGGGGCGTGCTGCTCATCAGCTTGGTATTGGCGGGGAACTCGCTCGTGTGCGTGAGCGTGGCCTCCGAGCGCACCCTGCAGACACCCACCAACTACTTCATCGTGAGCCTGGCGGCCGCCGACCTCCTTCTTGCAATACTAGTGCTACCACTCTTTGTCTACTCCGAGGTGAGCCTCCACGTCCCAGCTCCACTCTCCTCCGTCCCTTCCGCCCTCGCCCTCCTCCCCTCCCACTGCCCGACCCTGGCGCGGTTCGGCTGCTTGGACCTTCAGCAACCTTGAGCCAGGGTGTTTGAAGGTGCTCCAGGCCTCCTCACTCCTGACTGCTCACCGTCTCCCGCTCTTCAGAATCCAGCGCCAGTTTTGCGTCTGTCCGGTTATGCTACCATCCTCCGGATCCCTTTCTATTCTCTGTGTGTGATCTGCTGACCCAGAGAGGGCTTGTGTCCCTGGAAGCAAGGATCACAGATACTGTCTTTCCCATTTAAGTCCTGGCTCCCAGTCCAGAAATACTGCACCGCTAATCCCTGCCAAAAGCCAGCTAGATCGACAGGCAAGTGTGCAGACACACCTCGCTGCCTATGACCACTGCCTCTTGGCACCATGAGCACACACACACACACACACACACACACACACACACACACGCCAACCTGTGCCAGCTCACCCTGTGGAAGACACGCAAAGCCTGCCACCACTCAACTGCCAGCAGCTTGGAGCAGTGAAAAGTGTAGTCAGAGAGGCCTGGGCAGGATAGTGAACCTGGGGGCCGCTAAGAGTCAGCACCTTCTGGAGACTTCTGGTACAGAGTCACCCTAGACCAGGTCTGGCTCTTAGGTGTGTCTTCTGTGGTGGAAACTTCTCTCTACCCGAGGTCTGGCCAGAGAAGAGCTGCTTATGACAGGAATGGGGAGGGACATAGTGGCCTTAACTCTGGGGGGTTGGGATGCACGGGATTTCTAAGGAAGACTCTGAGTTCTGGAGCTAGGGCAGAGGCCAGCAGCCATGCTTGACCTCAGGTCCTCCCCAGGGACAGACGTCACTGTGATGATTCTTAAGCTCCTAATCATCCCAGATCAGAATGAAGGGATTTGGGGATGAGTGGGTTGAGTTAGCTCTATGTTCCTTTGCCCTTGGAGAACACTCCCTGCAGATTCACTGAGAGCCCTAGACCACATTTGTCCTCAGGACAGTCATGTGTACCCTGTCCAGCAAGTGAAGGGAGCCATCCAAAGTCCCACAGCAGTGACAGTTGAAACTGTCACTGGATAACTCTAGGTGAGTCGTGGAGGTGGGTAGGATTTGTGTTCAATGGGCAGAGGGTCAGGCCTATGGGCTTCCCTCCAGCAAATGGTATCAATCCCCCTTGGATCTTCCCCAAGGAAAGGAGACCTGAGTCAAGAGGCAGGTCTGTCTGCCCCCTCTGTCTCCTCTAACACAAGTGTCCCCAATTGCCTCAGACTCGCACTGGGTGTGCACACCCCATCCCATCCCGTTTAATACACAGCCATTGCCTCCTTTCAACAAGAATGGGGGTCAGGAAGTTAGCGTCTGAAAGGTCAAGTTTTGTGTTTCTTTTCTACAACCTCTACTGGTTAGGTTCAGGGTGGCGTGTGGCTGCTGAGTCCCCGCCTCTGTGACACCCTCATGGCCATGGACGTCATGCTATGCACTGCCTCCATCTTCAACCTGTGCGCCATCAGCGTAGACAGGTGGGTACCCCAGACAACTCCTCTTCCACCCCCACCTCCCAGTCATCCGCCCAACTGCCCTCACCACGCCTGTGTCCCTCTAGGTTCATGGCCGTGACGGTGCCGCTAAGCTACAACCGTCAGGGTCAGCGCCAGCAGCTGCTCATCGCCGCCACATGGCTGCTGTCTGCCGCGGTGGCTGCGCCCGTGCTGTGCGGCCTCAACGACGTGCCCGGCCGCGATCCAACCGTGTGCCGCCTGGAGGACCGCGACTACGTGGTCTACTCCTCGGTTTGCTCCTTCTTCCTGCCCTGTCCACTCATGCTGCTGCTTTACTGGGCCACTTTTCGCGGCCTTCGGCGCTGGGAGGCAGCCCGGCACACCAAGCTGCACAGCCGCGCACCGCGCAGACCCAGCGGCCCCGGCCCGCCCGTGTCGGACAATGCTCAGGGCCCCCTTTTTCCAGAACGTCTGCCCCCTTCACCCAGCCTCCTGCAGAGCCCCATCGGCTCCAGCCAGCCTGAGCCAGGTCTCTCTCAGAGACCCTGCGGCCCTGAGTGTCCGCTCCCGGACGCAAAGCTCCAGCAACAGAACGCGCTGCCTTCCTGCAGGAGGGGCGCCAAGATCACGGGAAGGGAGCGCAAGGCAATGAGAGTCCTGCCGGTGGTCGTCGGTGGGTTCCTGCCCTGGGGCAAGAGCTGATATGTAGAGAGGGGTTTCAGGTGGAGAGTTCCGGGCTCCACGAGGTGGGAGGTGGGTGGGGTCTAGATTGGAAGGGTGAAAGGTGTGTGTGTGGGGATCCCGGGAGAGGGACCTCGAGTACCGGAGTTCAGGCTCACGCTGCCCACCCCCAGGGGCCTTCCTGATGTGTTGGACGCCTTTCTTCGTGGTGCACATCACGCGGGCGCTGTGTCCAGCTTGTTTCGTGCCCCCTAGCCTGGTCAGTGCCGTCACCTGGCTAGGCTATGTCAACAGCGCCCTCAACCCCATCATCTACACCATCTTCAACGCAGAGTTCCGCAACGTCTTCCGCAAGTCTCTCCGTCTCCGCTGCTGAAAAGGCCACTGCTGTCCTGAGGTCAGGGAGATCCAAGCCGGTGGGCGGAGTGCGCTGGCGTGTCTGATTAAACGAATTATTTCCTAATCATTTATGAAGGCTGGGGGTTGGGGAGGAGCAAGCAAAAGAGGAGGTATTTTGGTCTGGGTGATGGGGCCTGGCTGCTGCTGGCTCAGCTCCAGGAGGCTTCTGAAGTCTCTTCTGCCCCAGGAAGACTAGGAGAACTACTTCAGCTGGCTTTGTTTCCTCTCGACAGGTAAAGTGACCAAGTGTCTATCTGTGAGAGGAGCTAGAGGAATTTCTTGGGGTTTCTGTCCAGGCCAGCTCAGTAGGGAGGGCTCTGCTGTCATTAAAAGGGGCATGGGCACCATTTTAGAAGCTTTCTTGAGTACAGTATATATTGTAGCTTCCTGCCAGCCTCTCTCCAGAAGATACCCTGAATTTGCAAAGTTTCACTGGCGCTCCAGCGAGTCACATTCCCAGCCGTTAGTACTTAGTACTCCTCTGAAAGGGAGCCCTACACTCAGATCCACCCAGGCCGTCTTTACCCCATGGATATCCAGCAGCAGGGTGCAAGGCAGGGCTGAGGGACCCAAACAGCTCCTGTGCTAGGGCTCTTTGGCCAAGGCCCAGTGCAGCAAGAAGAGATGACTCCTGGCAGGGACAGCACACCCTAACATTTCTCCCTCCCCGATCCTGTCGTGGGAGAGATGGAAGTCAGGACTGCAGAGGGGGGCTTTAGGTTGGGGCCCACATCAACGGGCACAAAGTGCCACACTGCTCTCAGTACTGAGAAACGATGAGCTGAGTCCCACAGCGGTGTGCAAATCCTCCCGTGTTAAAATAGTCCCTGTTGGATAAGGGCAATTCCCCAGCACTGAGGGTAGTTAGTATGGCCTCATTGAGCTCCGAACACTTCAAAACTCCCGCTGGAGTCTCTGCTGACATCCCCGGGCAAGCATGCTGCTAGGTGTCAATGGAGTCATGGGTTCATATCTGCCCCCATATTGTCTAATGTTAGTGGAATTGGGACATCCTTAAATTTTACCTCTGGACAGGCTCCAGAGCTACAGAGGAACCCTGTCTTGAAAAAACAAACAAACAAACAAACAAACAAACCAAAAAGAAAAAAATTTTACCCCAGGAGACTCTAGGATACCAAGTGTGCCTGGCCTTTGCTGACTCCCACGGAAAAAATCTGCAGATTCAAACGTACGGCTGAAACTCATGTGAGTGGGGCAGAAGTCACGGGAGGCTTGACACAGCTTGGGGAACTGAGCCCTAAGTGCCATGCCCTGAGACCCTTTGGGTTTCTTCCTTAGAGGAAAGGGAAAGAAAAAATTGAATCGATTTCAAGTTGCATGTGACAGCCACTGCTCTTGGGCGGTCACCCATCTTGGTGTTCTGGGGCTTTCACACAGTGCCACTTCTTGGAGGTAGACACCCTGAATGCCCCCTGCAGGCTGTCCTGTGGTCAGCAGTGACTGTCTGAGGAGCTCTTGGACGCAGATGACTTTGCCAAGCACTTGTCTTTTTCCTGCTGTCACTGTACAAACTGAGCTATGCTGTGTAGCTTCGGCCTGCTCTGTATGGCCTGGGTGGCTGGTTGGAGCTGAGAGCTCCTTGGCCACGATGGTAGACCAACGAGAGGACGGTGGCAGGTCTATATCCCCACAGCAGTACATAGGACACAACAGAAACCCTTTGGCCATCTGAATACAAAGTGAGCTTTGTAACAGCGCCATCCAGGTGGGGGATGGGAGCTTTATTTACAACCTTATTAACAGATACGACAGATATGTACATGTGGCATAGGGCACCCCCAAGGGGAATGGTACACTCATGATCCAGGGATAAAAGAGCACCGTGATAGGTCAAGGGCCCTGGGCTGTGGCAGAGTGCCCCATTCTGAAAGTCACCAGCATTCCTTGGTCTCTGGCAGGAGTTCGTTTCCAAGGGCACAGTCTGTTTGTTAATAACTTGTCCGGCAAGTTTCCCATGGCCCCACTTCTCAGCAGCCCCCATAGTCATCAGAGGGCCTTAGCCTGTGATGGCCTCAGAGCAGAGCAGGGAGTGGCCTGGCTCAAACAGCAACTTTTTCTATTACACTTTCTTCAACATGGACTTCATCAGCCTGGACAGTGACAGATGTTGACTGGCCACAGACGTGCTGATGGTCTTTCCAGTCCTGAAAGGAAAGACACCCATGTTAGGAGGAAGGACCACAGGGACCCACTGTGGTCCAGAGCACCACATCACCTGTGATGGGCCCTGGATTTCACCGTGAAGGGGCTGTGAGCTATCAAGGGTGAGGTATCATTCAGATAACAAAAGACATGCACATAGCAAGACTGGAGTAAATTCATGTGTCCAGGTGTTTGTTGTTAGAATTATGAGGCTCTGGCTATCCTGGAACTCACTATGTAGAGCAGGCTAGCCTCAAACTCACATGGACCTTCCTGAATGCTGGAATTAAGGGTGTGGCCACCACACCTGGTGCTGCTAGAATTTAAATGAGAAGTTGGACAGTGGCGCACATCTGTGATCCCAGCACACAGGAGGCTGAAACGTGAGAACAGACAGAGCTTGAGACCAGCCTAGACTAACAATATAAACAAACAAATAAATTTGAATGTGATATAGCATAACTGTGAGGGTGATATTTGTATACATACACAAAAGAGGGCAGGAGAGAGGGGGAGAGAAAGGCCCAGCAGAGTACATCCTGAAGGTGAGGGGTCACCTCAGGAAAGGCCTGCCTTATGTTCATAATAAAAAGCTGCCCCAAGTAATAAAATCCACATAACCGAAGCAGTGTGGGTCAGCAAACTGTATGCACCAGGCCCAGACAACCACCAGACCCTGGCAGCCACCTACACAACTAGACTCTGTCCCCCTTAACTGGTATGAACTGGCATGGTGCCTTGGAGCTGTGGACCCTGGCCAGGTCCCCAGGGAATTCCAGATGCTTTCTTCTGTGAAGTGAACAAATGGGTCATTCATGGGTGAGGAAGCCCAAGGCACACCCCAGCGTCCACTCTAAACAAGCAGCAAGCCTCCATCCAGGCCTTTTAGCAAAATTGCATATATCCAAAACTGATTTTTTTTTCTTTTTTTGGTTTTTGAGACATGGTCTCTCTGTGTAACAACTCTGGCTGTCCTGGATGAGCTTTGTAGACCAGGCTGGCCTTGAACTCATAGAGATCTGCCTGCCTCTGCCTCCCAAATCTGGAGCTAAAGGCGTGTACCACCACTGCCTAGCAAAGGCTGATTCTTGAAATCTCAAATTCTGAATAAGAAAACAACAAAAAACAAACTAACAAATACTAAGTATTCTATCTAAATTTCATTGTTTGAAAAGCCAGAATTGGCCTGGCAGTGGTGGCTCACACCTACCAACACTTGGAAGATACTTGGTGGATCTCTGTGAGTTCAAGGTTAGCCTAGTCTGTAGAGTTACAGGACAGCCAAGGCAACACAAAGAAACCCTGCCTCTAAATAAATAAATAAATAAAATAAAAATGAAAGAAAGAAAGAGAGAGAGAGAGAGAGAGAGAGAGAGAGAAAGAAAGAAAGAAAGAAAAAGGAAAGAAAGAAAGCCAGAATTGAAAATCAGTCTTGACACTAAAAAAATGATTCAGTGGTTAAGAGCACTTGTTACTCTTGCAGAAGACCTGGATTCAATTCCCAGCACCCACATGGTGGCTCACAATTGCGTGTAACTGATGTTCCAGGGAATCTGGCACCCTCTTCTAGCCTCCAAGGATACTATACACGTGGGGTATGTACATAAAGATAAACTCTCACACACATAAAATAAAAACAAATAAATCTTGGGGTTAGAGAGATGCCTAAATGGTTCATTGCTTTTCAAAAGTTAAGCTGTTAGCCTGGGAACTTAAGATTCCTACATCTTCAAAACTTGTACTAAGCAAAAAATAAGCCCCTAAGTCAGTAGGGCACAAAGAACAGAATTCACACGTGGAGAGTGGCGAGGTCAGAATGGTGGCCACAACCACCAGGTACCACATGCTTCACGGCACTTCCTGGGATAACTATGGGCTGATGACTTGGGGAAAGTAAACATGACGACGTTACTAACTGCTCCAACGTGGTCCTGGTAAGAAGTGCCAGGCTTCTTAGCGGTTCTGATGAGGTTCTAAGCGGTCAGCTGACAGTCCACAGGCTGCTAGTGCCCTGTGCTAACTATGGATGCAGCCCAACACAAAACAAACTTATTTAAAACATCATGAAAATTTTTTTGCATCATTCCCACTTTGATAACTTGATTATATAGTTCTTGAGTATGGATTTTTAGCTGACAATATCACGTCATAATATCAAAAAATTAGACATCCAAAAAACCGCCTTTAATGCTAGGAGTGTAGCATGCCCGCTGAAATCTAGGCACTAGAGAAAAGGAGGCAACAGGACCAGGAGTTCAAGGGCATCCTAGGCTACATGAAACCTTGTCTAAGAAGGAAAAGAGGACTGGGGTGCTGGAGGTATGACTCAGCTGTGGAGTGCCTGCCTACTTTAAGGTCATTCTTGACTACACATAGAGTTCTAGCCTGAAATACATGAGACCCTGTCTCAAAGAGAAAAAAGAGCCGGGTGGTGGTGGCACACGCCTTTACTTTCAGCACTCGGGAGACAGAAGCCAGCCTGGTCTACAGAGTGAGTTCCGGGACAGGCTCCAAAGCTACACAGAGAAACCCTGTCTCGAAAAACTAAAAAACCTAAAAAAAACAAAAAACAAAAAAACAAAAACAAAAAAACAAACCCAAAAACAAAACAAAACAACAACAACAACAAAACCCCACAAAACAAAAAAACAAAAACCCTCTTTAATGTTCCCAGAGCCAATGGTTAAATAACATAAACAAAGACACAGTGGACAATGATTCTCACAGTGCGCTGAGGCCTGCTGAGCTAGGACACGGTGAGAGGCCCTGAGAACATGGAGTCCCTACCAGTGAGCAGGTCTAACTACAGGCACACAGATTCTCATGTGCCTTCTCCCCTCACAGACCCAGCTGGAGCCTGCAGAAAGGGGAAGGGATAGTCCCAGACCCAACAAGGTGTATGGGTGGGTGAGGGAGGGTGTTGGGGATTCTGAAGAGACTTTGTCCCTCTGGTCCTTAGGGACTTGGAGTGAGTCCACCTGTCTAGGCCTGGACAGGACAGCAGAGCAGAGGAAGGGCTGAGGCAATGCAGGCATGTAAGCAGGCACACTACCTTGCGCTGGCAGAATGTGGAGCAGTAGTTAACCTTGTGGCATCCGGTACACTCACTCATGGCCTCCCGGCCACAGTTGACACAGGACTGCTGCAAGAAGGACAAACAAGTATCAGCGTCACGGCGGGTACTAGCCTCCACGGCAGCTCCCATGACGAAGAGACAGTAGGCACGCCCTTATGGACCGTGTCCATCCCCGCGTCATTCAGTTGTACAGAGCTGGCCTCGCCCTTTGTCTGAGTTTGCCCTGTGCCAAGCATCAGAACATCAGAGTTTAGGTATCAGAACACGTATCAGTGTCCACTCCAAGGAGATTCCCTTCCAGCCGTGTGGATAGAGAAACCCAATTTGGGGAACGTTCTCATCCCTCGGGCACACTTCCTGACAGCCTGAGGACCCAGCCTGCAAACAGGCAGCGGAGCAAGCATTGGGCACACCACGGTCTCTCTGGGCCTCTCGAGCATATCAACTCTGGTATGGAGTTTGGGTCTTAGGATCCCCAGTGGTGACTAAGGCTTCCTTCCCCCATACTGCTGTTCAGGGTCATGTCACTGAAACAGCACTATCACCCAACACTTCGTGTATTTCTTTTCTTTCTTTCTTTTTTCTTTCTTTCTTTCTTTCTTTCTTTCTTTCTTTCTTTCTTTCTTTCTTTTTTTTGGTTTCTCGAGACAAGGTTTCTCAGTATAGCCTTAGCAGTCCTGGAACCCGCTCTGTAGACCAGGCTGGTCTTGAACAGACAGAGATTTGCATGTCTCTGCCTCCCGAGTGCTGGGATTAAAGATGTGTCACCACTGCCCAGCATTGTGTATTTTTTTTAAAGCTACATTAGTGGAGAACAGTTAATAAACTGAGGTGCTGAACACAACTTTCAGTGACTGACTTTTGTGAAATGCCTGATTTTGTATGGCATTTGGCAACTGCAAGCTGGCTATCAACAAACCCTTTCCAAACCAAAAGCCTGAGACTCGGCTACAGGACTGGGAAGGGTGTCTGTGTGGATTGCTGGGTCACATTGGCTGAAGGGACCCATGCTAGTAGGGCAATGGGCAGCAGCCTGCTGTGACCAACATATACAATATACAGATGTGACTGCTGGGCTCGCAATGCTACTCAGGTCTGCTCGACCGCTGTCTTTGTGGGTATGCTGGAAACACAACAATTACTTGTAGGCTCTTGTTCTGAGTTTCAGCTTTCTTCTGTGCTCTTCACTGTGAGCACCACCTTCCCACCTGCGGAACCTCAGCTACCTCACTCCCTTTAGAACTCATGAACTGGGCAGTGAGTCAGTTCCCTAAGCCTCTAGCACTGAACTGAGTCTCGAGACCGTGCCTCTACTCTGAATGAATAATACTGCAAAAAAGTCCACAGCCATGTAGAGTTGGAAGACCAGAGTCGGGGAAGGCACCATCGGGGAGGGGTGGGGAGGGGGTCCAGACACGTGGAAGCTAAGGAGGCAGCACTGGCTACAACCAGAGATCTCAAGACATCAGCACGTTCACTCTGCTAGAAATATGTGACCAGACAGATCAGTAGTGTGGGAGATAAACTGGTCGGAAGAGTCTTTGGTTACTCCTGATTCCCGTCCGGGAGAGCCCCAAGCGAACTTGAGCAGTGACCCAGTGTGCAGAAAAAGAGCAGAGAATGGCAGACACCCCAGCCTAGGCTGCAAGGATTGCAACTGAATACAGGGATGTGGTAAGACAGAATGTCTTCTTCCTGCCCTAACATGTGCGGCGATGACCTGCCAGACTCTTCAGAGAACAAGAGAGCAGGCAGGCCTACGCAGCTGCAGCTGGGGAGGACAGCCCTCCCCTCCGTGTGCTGGAGCAACACATGTGCCGACTGTGGAGAGGCAGAAGAAGGGGGCTATGATTGACACGCTCGTGGAGGACAGCCCTCCCCTCCTTGTGCTGGGGTACCATTGTGCCAACTGTGGAGCTGGCAGCTGTGTTCGGAGGCAGGAGAAGGGGCTATGATTGACACGCTCTTGGAGGACAGCCTGGGGTGGTCACAGGGACCCTCTGTACTAATTCTGCAGCTTTTCTGAAAAAAATGGAAGATGACCCCAAGATCAGTCTGTTTTTTCAGAAACAACCTCCCACCATGCCAGCAGAGGTGCAGCGACACCCATCTGTGCTGCCAGAGTGACCCGGAGAAGCCCCTTCTGAGCTCCCTAGAAAGCTATGGAAGCCTCGGAACCAGCGAGTGGCTTTCCATGAATGGGCCTCAGCAGACAATCACCACAGTGATCTTCAGCGAAGAGGCCATAGGACTGCCTCTGGGGCATGTGTCCAAAGAGCAGGCTCAGATATGAGGCTATCTCTAGGGCATTGTGGCCCCAGCACGTGGCTAACAACTGCCAACAGGCAGAGTCCTTGGTCTCTGCCTCAGAAGGAATGGGTACCTAAGCCCTGTGTCTCAGAAGACGTGAAATGCCCATGGCACCGCACCCGGGCCAGCTTCAGGGTCAGCTTACAATGTGGCAAGAATATGGACAGCGAGCAGCTATGCCACCCACTGCTCTAGGCATCCTCAATTCTAAATTACACAAATTATACATCACAGGTAACTGAGCCATTTCTCAGAAAAAAATCCAAACTTATAATAAGATGAAAAGATTACCTATAAAATGTTCACTAACCCTAAACCACTCAAGGAATAATCTCTATAATGTATTTGCCATCAGTTCAGTAAATGACCTTTAAGTCTAACTTGAACTTGGGAGCTGCACATGTTGGGGTGGTTCAATGCCTTGTCCCTAAACACCTAGTTATAGCCAGCCTGGAACTCACTTTACACACCGGGCTTGCCTTGAACAGAAATTTATTCTCGGCTTCTTCTGTAAAGGCTTTCAGCTTTTTATCACATTTACTTTTACACGCGTGTTTGGGCACACGTGACATGGTACACGTGTGGAGGTCAGAGGAGCTGGCGTTCTCTCCACCATGGGGGTCCTAGGAGCCACACACAGGTCTCAGACCTGGAGCCTTTATCTCTTAGTGCTCGTTTCACCTCTCGAGAAATCTATGAATTCAGTAATTAATAATTACAGTCCATTTTCAGTGTGAGCTCCTAGAGACTAGGCCCCTGTCCTCCATAGCTGGCAGCTGTCACATGCTTGTCCCAGCTCTCAGTTCATGCTAGGGTTGAGAAGTCACAGGCAGTCTGCTGTGGGGCTGAGTCCACGGACCAAAAAGAGAGGAATCTTGAGCCTCAGGACATATACTAGATAAGGCTTCATGTCCTGAACTAACAGGGCAAGCAACCAATTTAGGGGGGAACAACACAAGACACTAGAAAGAGTATACCTCCCCGAAGGGCCCAGCTAATGAGAAGTTCAAGGAGCAGAGAGCTGCAACCAGGGACTAGAATAAACACTATTTTGTACCAAATCTGCACGTCAGTCATTTCGCCTTTTGTCTTGGCTGAGTCCTGACTTTGCAAGGCCAAAACTAACAAACTAACTAACTAACTAATTAACTAACTAACTAAATAAATAAAATCTGCTTCACCCTTGTTAATCTCAGTCTCCTGTACTCTTATTTTGAAATGAAGGTTTTTGTTTCTCACATCTTGACTCCAAGGTCTTACAACTGAGTACTAAGTACTCAGATGACAGCCAAGAGAAAATGGAGCCGATTCCCTCCAATGCGAGTCTTCATGTGTTCCTCAGATCTCTGACCAGCCCTTCTGCTTAGATCCTCAGATACATCTGTTCACAATACCCCAGGGCAGGTTCACTCAATCTTCCTGTGGGACAGGGAAGCAAAGAGCCCATGTAGGACAACAAGCCCTCCTCCATCCTAATCCTGCCTCCTTCACCAGCGGTTTATAGACTGTTGATCTAAACCATCTTCAGCATGTCAAGCACTTGAACTGCTTCTGTGGATATGCTTGTTGGTGAAGTTGCAGGAGAAGTGGGTAGAAGATAGACATGTAATTGCTGCCACATCTCATTTTTCTAGTCTACTAAAAGCATATAAGACATACACAGACAGTCCCAGCCCTGGGGAGGCAGATGCAGGGGAACTGCAAGTTCCAGGCAGGGCCTGGGCCACATAGCAACCAAGAAAGAAAGGTGTGTGCGCACTTGTCTAAGAGCCCCACGTCACCAGGTGGTGGTGAAGTGTGAATGAGACGGTGAGGACCAGACTTCATGGTGCTTAGGCCCTAGGCCTAGAGAGAAGTGGGCAAAGATTGCTGGCCAAGATGAACTACAGCCAACACCCACAGCTGTGCGCCGTGGGCTGCTCTGACTATCCGTAGCCCTGGTCAGAAAGCAGCAGTACTGGGGTACTGTCCACAACTGCGTCCCATCTAAGCTCTGCCTGATGGCTGCATCTTCAATGCAGGACACATAGCAAGGCAGTGTAGATGAGGCAAAGATGGGGTGCACTACCTGGAATCTTGGGCTTGTGTATCAATTCTCAGGGTGATTTCCACTGTCAGTGTCTATTTGTCAGAAACATGCCTGCGGGGGCGCCTCTCACGCTGCAGGCAGCATGGTGACTCTGGAGTAGCACTTCCAATTGTCCTCAGAGGACACAGAGGGGACCCTGCACTCCCTCTCTGAGCAGTGCTTCAGAAGTGCAGTATGAAGTACAGTATGGGGCAGGCTAGGGTAGAGGACATTCTTCCTTTCAGACACAGGCAGACAGAATCCCAAAAGCTCCTTTTCCAGCACTGGGGCCTGTCTCTTTAAGGCAGCAGCAGCTCTACTTCTGCAAGCTTGGCCTCCACAGGTTACACAGGATGAGAGGAAAGCAGTGACTGGCACCTGGGCATTGGAAGAATCTGCCAGATCCTGGCCTACACGCATGCCTAAAGCCTGCAGATTGAAAGTAGGACAGCTGTCTGCTGGCTGAAACAGAAAACCAACCAACATACACCAAGTGGGCCAGGCTAGAGACCCTAATAGATCATGGATGATGGGCCAGTGGACATCCATCCTGATCAGACAGAAGCCTAGAGGTTGTTCCTACAGTGGTTGGTCACTGCAGGGCTGGCCATGAAAAGGGAGTCTTGAACAACTCCCTCGGCACCACTGATAAAGCATGTTCCAACGAGTGGGGACTCCATAAGCGAATCAGAGGATAGGCGTGATTATTTCCTAGACAAAGCAACTGAAACAAGAGGAAAACCTCAAATGCACAAGATTCATCCGAAAGCAGGACTGCCAGCAGACACAGACCAAGGGGTTGAGTTAGCAGTATCTAATTAGAGGCAAGAGCAAGCAAAACTACCATGGATTTCTCTCCCCAGCTGCCTACTAGACATCAAACTGAAACCCCCAGTAAGGGCCATGGCTGGCTGAGCTGCCTATGTGGGAGAAAGCCAGGTACTCTATGGTAGCCTGCCTGGCCTGCACTTGCTATGCAGACTCATTCCCTGTTGGGACAAACACGTGTGCCACCACTACACTTAGCTGTCTGTGTAGGTCTCCCCCTGGGCAGGTGCATGTACTAACTGTCTCACACACAGTCCCTGGGAACCGCTCCTTCCTGAGGCCATGAGGCCAACATTCCCAGGCTGCCCCACTGTTGTACAGAAGGTCCTCAGGAGCTCCTTGGAGACTCAGGGGTGAGCAGTGGCATCTCTGGTCAGCGGCCAGGAAGACAATAGTGAGGGCCATGCTCCTGCGCTGGGTCTGAGCCCCTCCTCATCAGGTTGAGCAGAGGGGCCTTCACGGGGGCCACCCCTGTACTTGTACCTCTGAACTGCTCAGCACATAGGCAAAGGCTCTTGGATGCAGTGGTCAATATAAGACCCTGCGGCTACTCAGCCAGTTCGGCTGCTGCTGGACACAGTGCCCTTGACAGGCAAGGGCATGAGCTTTTCTGCCCTGTTTAGTCTCTGCAGATCTAATTAGACACACACATACACAAAATCCTGTAATGATTTGCTTCAGCTAAGCTAAATTTGCTCTCTTCTAAAACTCCAAATAAAACGTCAAAGCTGGCAGCCTTAGAGGCTGGAGAGATGGCTTAGTGGTTAAGAGCACTGACTGCTCTTCAAGAGTCCCTGAGTTCAATTCCCAGCAACCACATGGTGGCTCACAGCCATCTATAATGTAGACCTGGCGTCCCCTTCTGGCATGCAGGCACACATGGAAGGAATGATGTACACATAATAAATAAATAAATCTTAAAAAAAAAAGAAGAAGAAGAAGAAGACGGTGAAGAAGAAAAAAAAAAAAGCTGGCAGCCTTAGGATCCGCCTAAGGGTTAACTCTGTTAGTGCTGCAGTCTCTCCTGAGAGCCCCTCAGCGAGGCTTCTCAGCTTGTCCTAGTCCAAACACCGCAAGTGGAAAGAGTCCTAGCATGGTCTTCCCACTCAGACAGAAGCACTGTTTGCCTTCTGAACTTCTACTTCCTGTCCTGTGATCAAACAGGACTATTTGCAAATAGAATCCCAGCACTTGGGAGGCAGAGGCAGGCAGATCTCTCTGAGTTCAAGGCCAGCCTGGTCCACAGAGTGAGTTCCAGGACAGGCTCAAAAGCGATACAGAGAAATTCTGTCTCATAAAACATAAAGAAAAAGGAAGAAAGGAAGGAAGGAAGGAAGGAAGGAAGGAAGGAAGGAAGGAAGGAAGGAAGGAAGGAAGGAAATACTGATGGCATGAGACTGTTTTCAGAGTAGGGGCTCGGGGAATGCAAGCTCACTTTGATGCCAGTTGCTGTGTTTAGGTGGTAGTGTTTCAGCCAATTTCAAGAAAAATCACACTTCCTACAGTTAAAAAGGAAGCCATCTGAGTTGTTGACCATGAGTCTCCCCCACCCACCTTGTACATTCAAGGATCTGTGTGTAGAGGGGATTTTGAGTCCATGCTTACTGAGTTGCTAACAAGGCCAGTCCTCAAAGGATTTGAGTTCTAGCTTAGAACCCAGCACTTCACAAAAACTCAGAGATCAGCTGCTGGGGCCAGGACATTTACCAAAGCTGTCATCAAGTATGCTGGGCTGGACCAGGAGCAGATGGTGAGGGGGCTCTTTACCTCCTTCTGGTTTGTTCCCACCAGTCATGTGACTCTGACCACAAACCAGCAGTCAAGGTCTGTTCCTGCGTTCCTAGGTTCCACACAAGCCCAGCCACCTGAGCCAAATGATGGCTAATGGGTTCTTTTTGTTAATACATTTTTAAAATGCTATGTGTATGAGAGTTTTAATTTCATGTATATAGCAGGATGGGTATAAAGGGTAGGAAGGTCAGAGGATGCCACTGGGAGCCACTGTAGTGGCTGTCCTCAGAGTGATGTTTGCCAAAGCTCGTGGACCCTGTACTAGGATATAGCACTCTACTGGGGCTGAATTTTGTCCCAATTAAAACAAAAGTCCAAAGCCCACAGAAAATGTTAACAGTCATTTGATTCTGAGAAACTGATGCTAAGGATGCATCGGGCCCGTGGGGTCGAGGAAGCTTCAGAAAACATGGTGGTCACAAGGTCACGCCACCCTCCATGGCTGACAGGAGGCAGGGCACTGCAACAGCAGATGGAAACTGTGCTCAGGCTAAATGAGACATGTCTTACTACATAAAGATAGCCTGAATGTGGAAACATATATGAATAGCATGCATTCAAAAATGGTTGATATATATAAAAATGTTTTCCCTGCTGAATACGCCAATCTTACCCAAAATGTTTTGACAGTGTCTGCCACCTTCGTTTGCATTATTTTCCAGATCTCCCTTCTCAGAACAGTGGGGCAGTGAGTTTTGTGGGCAGCAGAGGAATCATGCTATCCCTGGACCGGGGAGGATGATGGATACAGCGATAGGTCTGAGCTCACCTCTTTTCGCTCTGCATCAACCTGCATTCTCGCCTGCGTCACAGCAGCCTCCCTGCATGAGCTTGCCTGCTTGGCTTGTTCAAACAGCGTCTTCAGCTGCTGGGCTGTGCTGAGCAAGGAGTTGACCATCTCTTCCAGGTACAGCCAGCTCCGCTGTTCTGACATCTCCAGCCCGCTGACCACGGTGGGAGAGACAGCTTTGGTGGGGGTGGAGGGTGGCACAGCCAAGGCAGGCAGGGACGTCAGGACTAGAATGTGGAAGGGGGACAAACCAAAGATTAGTGACTCCCAAGCCCAACACACTCAGGTGTGAGGAGACACACTGGTGGTGAACTGGGGAAGGAAAGGGTGAAAAGGTTCGTGCTCCTTGTTCACGTTCCCACATGTCTAATGTTGGCAGCCAAAAACCTTTCCCAAGGGCTGAGTACTTCCAACATGAGACCTAGAGTAGAAGCTCAGACAAGAGGTAAGTGACAAGCAAGACACCCAGAGACGGGGTAGCCATGAAACATGAAAGGAACCAGCCATAGGACAAGCACACCAAGGACAGGGAATGGAGACCCAACCTGTACCTCAGATGGGAAAACCAAGGCTCACCTGGAAAGCTCTCAAGGCCTGCAGTCAATACGGGGGTTATTAAGAACAGTGGGAGTCAGGATTCTCACAACTGGAGAAGAAAGACACCAACACAGACAGAAGGGACCAGAATACACTGTGACTTTATACTCAGTAGACACTGTGAACTCCCCCTGCAGGAAGGTCTACAATAGATGTGTGTGTGTGTGTAGATGCAAAAGCCTACTGAGTAGACTGGCGTGACACATCCTAACAGCCATGAACACCCAACATGGCAGGGCTTCTGTGGGATGCTGTTTCTACTGCACAAAGCCTCTTCCCAATGCTCACCGTGAACTGGATAAGGCACACAGTCACCACAAAGTCAGCACTCAACAATTTCAGGCCACTATGACTTAGGCCAGATACACCTCACAGCATGCAGAGGGGAATCCCACATCACCACTGGCTTCTGAAATGTGAGGGGAATGCACAACTTGTGATGATGGCTGATAAGATTGCTTGGTGAGTAAGGCCCTTGCACATAAGCACAACGACCTGAGTTCAAATCCCAGGAACTCTGGAAAAGCTAGATGTGATAGTGCATGTCTGCAATCCCAGCATGCCTATGGGGAGATGTGAGGTTAAGGCAGGAGATTCCGCTCTGAAATGCAAGGTAGCCTGGCACAGGCAACGGAGAAACAAGAGACTTTGTGTCAAATAAGGTAGAGGGTGAGGACCGACACCCAAGGCTGGTTTCCGACCTCCAATGCACCAAGGAATCATATGTCCACACTTCCATACAAATATGTGTAAAAACACACATGACAGGTGTGGTGGTGCAGCCTTTAACTCTAGCACTCAAAAGAGGCAAGAGGCAAGTAGATCTCTATGAGTTCAAAGCTAGCAAGTTCTAGACCATGCCAGTCAGAGCTATCCAGACTCTATCTCAAAACAACAACAACAAAAAGGGACATCTCCCAAATAAACACACACACACACACACACACACACACACACACACACACACACACGGGGAAAAAAGAAAGAAAGAAAGAAAAAGAGAGAAATGAAAAAGAAAACTCTCAAGTGTCCGGCTAAGGCCGAGAGTAAGAAAGTACCTTCAGTAAGGGGCAGGTCAACACAGAGGCCACCCATGGGGCTCCTGCTGCCTCCTACAGGGCTCCAAGTCTGAGTGTATGAGCAGAAATCAGAAAAGCAGCAATCATGACCCACAGAGTAAACCAGGAAGCTCTATGTTCAAGCTAGTGTGAAGTGTGATGAGGCATATAGACCTTGTGGACTCAGTCACACGGTGTCAGTCAGGTGTCACGGTTAACCTCGGCAAGAGGAGGACAGGGCTCAGAAGACATAGCAGCCCCTATCCCAGGTCTGCACCATCGCTGACAAAGCCACAACAACGCATGTCCAAGAATCAACATCACAGTACCAGGGTAAGGGATATTCTACATGACTGCTGTTGTTAACCCCCAACAAGATAGGTAAAAGGCCAAAGGCCAAGTGTCAAGGGGACAACGTTCAGAAAGGAAGTCACTGGGGACCACCAGTCACTGACTCATGGGTGGCTAGTAAATGCTTACTTACTTAATTCTTGAGTTTCATATAATCTTTTTTTTTTTTTCCTTTTTGGTTTTTTAAGACAGGGGCTGGGACTAAAGGTATGGGTCACCATGGCCTGGCCATACCCCTCACCCCGTGTGTGTGTGTGTGTGTGTGTGTGTGTGTGTGTGTGTGTGTGTAGGAAACAAAACACTGAAGCATGTTGGGTGAAGTCTGCAACTACTCTTAAATGTTTAGGGGATAGGGGGCTGGAGAGATGGCTCAGAGGTTAAGAGCATTGCCTGCTCTTCCAAAGGTCCTGAGTTCAATTCCCAGCAACCACATGGTGGCTCACAACCATCTGTAATGGGGTCTGGTGCCCTCTTCTGGCCTGCAGGCATACACACAGACAGAATATTGTATACATAATAAAATAAATAAATATTAAAAACAAAAACAAAAAAAAATGTTTAGGGGATAAAGTTTTGCATTTATAACTTCTTTTTAAATATTTGATGTCATTCTCAAATTTTTGCTTTGTTTTGCTTGTTTTTCAAGACAGGGTTTTTCTGTATAGCCTTGGCTGTCCTGGAACTTGCTCCGTGGATCAGACTAACCTCAAATTCATAGAAATCTGCCTGGCTCTGCTCCCCCAAGTGCCAGGATTAAAGGCATGTGCCACCACCACCCAGCCAAAAAATTTATTTTAATGTTATAAAATATCAGTCGTCTACTACAAGCTGAGTGCCAAGATGGAGCAAGCAGTAAAGGACACAGTCCACCCAGGGCAGGACAGGGTCCAGTGTGCAGAGGAGACAAGGGAGGAGGCTGAAACCGGCTAGAAGAAGTGGAGTCAGCATGAGTCTAGTTCAGACAGACTAAAGGGAAGATAATGTGAGCCAGGTACACACCCGATGGCATAATCCTTTAATCCCAGCACTCAGGAGGCAGAGGCAGGTGTACATTCGTGAGTTCAAGGCCAGAGCCTACTAGTGCCAGGACAGCCAGGGCTACACAGAGAAACCCTGTCTTTGGGGGGTAGGGGGAAATAATGAAACAAAAAAGTGAGGGGAAGGAATTTTAGCTTAGTTCTCACGCTAGAGAGCATGACAAATATAAAAAACAAATGCTCATCAGAAGGAGGAAGTTCAGGTAGTATTTTACCCATCGTATGTACTTTTAAAAAGTATACTGACACAGAAATTTACCCAAAATGTGCTACTAAGTGAAAACCCAAGGTCAAGCTGCCCACACAGAGAGGGTCATTTCTGCTCTCAGCTATGAGGACACAGATACTGGCAGTCTCTGTGAAGGTTTGAAAGAAAATGGCCCCTATTAGGTGGTGTGGCTTTGCTGGAGTAGGTATGGTCTTGTTGGAGGAAGTTGGTCACTGTGGTGGCGGGCTTTGAGGTCTCATACATGTTTAAGCCATGGCCAGTAAGACAGCTCACTTCCTATTTCCTTTGGATCAAGATGTGAGGACTCCCAGCTCCAGCATCATGCTGCCTTCACGCTGTCATGCTCTCCACCATGACAATAATGGACTAAACTTCTGAACTGTAAGTGAGCCGCCCCAATTAAATGTTTCCCTTGTAGCCGGCAGTGGTGGCATATGCCTTTACTCCCAGCACTCGGAAGGCAGAGGCAGGTGGATATCTTGTGAGTTTGAGGACAGTCTGGTCTACAGAGAGAGTTCCAGGACAGGCTTCAAAGCTACACAGAGAAAGCCTGTCTCAAAAAGAAAAAAAAAAAAGGGTTTCCCTTGTAAGAGTTGTCGTGGTCATGGTGTCTCTTCACAGCAATAGAAGCCCTAAGACAGTCTCTCACACCACACACTTCTTGGTCCAGTTCCATGGTCTGTCAAGGCAAGGAGATGGTCTGCTCACACACTTCTGCTGGGGTGGACCTGACATTGGTGTAGGAGGCCATTCTGTCTATGTGTTGTTTTCATTGGTTAATAAAGGCACTGCTTTGGGCCTATAGCAGAGCTGTAGGGGAACAGAGCTAGGCGGAGAAAACTAAAGGAATTCTGGGAGGAAGAAGGCAGAGTTGAGAGGACACGATGGATCCACTGCCGGAGATAGACGTGTTGAAACTTTGCTGATAGGCCATGACCTCGTGGTGATGCACAGATTAATAGAAATGGGCTAAATTAAGATGTAAGAGTTAGCCAATAAGAAGCTAGAGCTAATGGGCCAAGCAGTGATTTAATTAATATAGTTTCTGTGTGATTATTTCGGGTATATGCTAGCCGGGCTGCGGGAAGAACAAGCGGTCGGTCCCCTCCTCCAACATGACACTAGCAGCATTAGGTCATTTCAGTCTCTATGGAAGCAGCCTGCTATAAACAAAAGCCTTACACGTAATTGATCAGCACAGTTGGGCCCAAAAAAACTTTCTTTACAAACACCTGGACCTTGCCAGACCTAACCCAGCAAGCATTTCAAGAGTAAAAACAAGCACACCAGCACAAGCCCCATGAAGCAATTCTAAGGCTGGGGCATGGGTCAGAGGTAGAGCACTTGCCTAGCATGTGTGAGACGCTGGGTTCCAACCACAGCACTACAAAGAGTAAAAATCAAAAAAAAAAAAAAATTAAGCAAAACCACAATTCTGAGGAAAACAGCTTGCATACACATGGATTCTTTTATACTCACCAATTTTGGGATGTGATGTTGGCAACGCAGCTTCTGGAAACGGCGCGATCTGGCAGCTGTCCTGATAGCCAGGGTAGTGGGGTTCAGGGTGGCCAACCCTGCAGGGGGGCTGCACACCTGCCTCTTGCACTGTTAGTGAGAGAGGTAGACAGCCTCAGCACCTTACTATTGGCACAGCAGATTAAGTTCCACGTGCCTACAGCTACATACTCAACGCAGAGATACTGGCCCCGGGAGGCGACAGAGTGAGCACTTTGAATTGATACATTGGGATTTGGGTGGTTGATGAAATAAAATTTATCACAAAAGATACTATCATGTACTTTGCTAACATGACTCTTAGAATATTTAAAACTATACATTGTAGCCAGGCGGTGGTGGTACACGCCTTTAATCCCAGCACTTGTGAGGCAGAGGCAGGCGGATCTCTGTGAGTTCGAGGCTAGCCTGGTCTACAAGAGCTAGTCCCAGGACAGGCACCAATAACTACAGAGAAAACCTGTCTCGAAAAACAAACAACAACAACAAAAAAAACCCTACACATTGTTTCTAGTGGCTGGCATCAGCTCAAAGCAACATCAACAAATGCTACCTATCTCTATGCGCTGATCACAGTGCTATTTCTCCAGTACCTACCAGGCTCCCACCAGGATCTAGCCCTGCTCGTGGCCCCTGCTGAGGAGTCAGGTGACAGAGACTACCATAGGTGTTGGGGACATATCAGGCAGATACGGAGACAACTTACCTGTGGCTCCTGCAAAGACATCACCTTGGGCTGGGCTCTCAGAGATGACGGCAGTGGCCTCTACAGTGGACGCTCGGTCAAAGGTTAGTGCTCCAGAGGTAGTGATCTGTCCTGAGGGTGTCACAGTGACTGGAAAAGGAAAACGGCATTTTACTCACGGCCAGGCCAGGCACTGGGCCTAAAGCATGCACTGCTCTTTGCAAAGATGCAGGCTTCAGAGAGGTCCCAGGAGCTAGCCAAAGCAGACACAGTGACATACCCCACACATGGTATGACATCAGGAAGCCATGGCCTTGGCACCTAGGGGACAGAGCCAAACATGGCAGGACTCAGGCCTCTATTCACATTGCCGGGTCTGAGTGTAAATTAACTTTAAAATACTTTGCAGTTGGAGTCAGACTGTCTCAGAGACAGGAACCCCTCCGCTGAGCCAAGGCAGGAGAGCAGGATCACATCTCAGCAAAGCAGTGCTCTGCTGTGCTGGCACTCACAGGTGGTGGCTGCCGTGGCCGGGAGCAGCGTGATGTTCTTGGGGGAATCCTTCTTAACTGGAGTGGTGGGCAGCTCATTCTCTTTCTTGCGTCTTTTGTAAGGGACGAAGAGCCTGACTGGGCCACTCTAGGGAGAAAAGTAAAGCTGACAGTACTCGAGGGTGACAGTGTCTGCTTCCCACGCCTTATCAGACTAGTGAGCCTATTAGCACTGCAGAGAGTAGACGCCCTCCAGAGCCCTCCAAACGGCAGAGACGTTTTCAGAAGAACCCTATGAACAGCACTGCTGCCAAGAAGAACACAACCTCAACATCTGGAACTCGGATTCTTAGAAGAAAGGAAGTGGAATCAAGTAAAGGAGAACAAGGGAAACCACAGCCTGAAATAAAAATCCTCACTCAGAGCCATCTGCAGACACATCAGAGAAGCACTGGGGGGTTAGCACAGCACAGGCCTACAATCTCAGCAACCAAGAGGCAGAGGGAAGGTGACGGCCACGAGTTCAAGTCCAGCCTGGGTTACAGCGGGAGACCTTATGACCCAAAAAGCTCAGGGCCAGGAGTCGTGGCACATGCCATTAATCCCAGCACTCAGGAGGCAGAGGCAGGTAGATCTGTGAGCTCAAGGCCAGCCTTATCTATATAGTGAGTTCCATGACATCCAGAGTCTCACAGTGAGACCATGCCCCCCAAATAAATAAATAAACAAATAAATAAAAAATAAATGCTGGGCAGTGGTGGCACATGTCTTAATCCCAGTACTTGGGAAGCAGAAGCAGGCAGATCTCTATGAGCTCAAGGCAAGCCTACAACAACAAGGTCTACAGAGAGTTCCATGACAGCCAATGCTACACAGAGAAGCCCTGACTCAAAAACCCAAAAATAAAATAAAATAAAAATAAACGAGAAGCTCAGCAATGGATGACAGAACTTACCACCAAACCTACCAAAACTGAAAATCCGAGTTTAATCCCTGATCCCTCTCACATCAAACATTAACCTAGAAAATTCCCTACAGACATGCCCACAAGATAATCTGACCAAGGTAATTCCTCAAATGAGATTCACTCTTCTAGGTTTGTTAACAAAAATTACCCTACACCTGGTGAACGCTGCCATCACAGGTATGTGCAATTTATCTTACTGGTTTTTCGAGACAGGATTTCTCTGTGAAACAGTACTGGCTGCCCCAGAACTTGCTTTGTAGACCAGGCTGGCCCCAAACTCACAGAGATCCACCTGCCTCTCCCTCCCAAGTCTGGGATTAAAGGCATGTGCCACCACCACCTGGATGTGTGTGTAATTTATACTGTGTAAGGGACTGAATCCAGAGGCTTTGTGTGTGCGGGGCGAATGCTCTACTAACTGAGCTACAGCCCAGCCCCTCCCTCCTTCTTTGTGTGGCTCTCTGACTTCTGCACCTGCACCTCTCCTGGCTCCAGCTGCTGTTTGCTGTTGTGCTGTGTGGTCTGTCTCTTGCTCATCTCCAGGTCTTTGTTTAGTTGAGAACCAGACCTTCCAGGCGACACACTGTGGCAGCAAAAGGTACTGACACCCACCATCCCTGGCCTTTCTGTTCTCCTGTTTGTGGGAGACCATGTTGTCTGGCTGGTGTCTCCTGTGGGATGTAGTGGTCTCTGAGAGCCCAGCCTGAGTGTGCAGTTGCCTCAGATAAAAGTAGGCCTCTGGCTGGTTCTGTTGGCTTCTCTGCTAAGCTGGTGCCTACTGGTAGAGCTACAGTGGGGCTCCAGAGTATGTAAATTGCCATTCATTATCTGAGCAGGTTAATCTACAGCTCTTTGAAGGCAAACCTCTGCAGCCTGCTTTTAATAGGAGCAGGCTTTTCTTGGCTGCCGATTTTCTTGATTCTCTCTGGCTGAGGCAAGGCGGCATCTGCTCTGAAGTAGCTATTAGTCTTCCCACTGTTCCTGGAATATTCTTGGTCTTGGACATCCCTATAGTCTCTAAAACAGTCAGTTCTTTAGAGGAATCGTAGTTCACTCTATCAGAATAGCAGCCCTGCTCTGTGAACAGGGGTTAAGGCAGGACCCATCACAGCTTGGAAACTAGGCCTAGAAAGAAGCTCAGCTGAAGATACCAAGCAACAGGCTCAGCCAGACTGATACAGAAGGGCTGAGGTAAGGGGTTTCACCCTAGCACTGGTTGGGAAGGCACTGTAACATAACCCACAGCAGTTAGGTGAGCGAGGCTATAGCCTAATCCTTCAATGACGTAACCTGTCCCTGGATAGGGAGCTCAGAGAAGGAGCAATCTCGAGGGGAGCCTTTTTCATCCTGAGCTGAGGAGGATGCCTGGCCCTGCCTCTTGCAGTTATTCTTTGCTTTGCACTTGGTGCTCATCTAGGTGTTTACTGACCTCCGGGGTCACCAGAGACAATCTCCAGAGATGCCAAGTAGTTGTCGTCCAGTTCACCACTCCCTCCTTTGGGGGACAGACTAGGGAGCATCTCACAGCCCCTAGTGCAGTGGTCCTCAACCTTCCTAATGCTGCAACCCTCTAACACAGTTCCTCATGAACTGGCTGCTCTTCCAAAGGTCCTGAGTTCAATTCCCAACAACCACATGGTTTACAACCATCATGTAATGAGATCTAGTGCCCTCTCCCGGTGTGCAGGCAGAATACTGAATACCTAGTAAATAAATAAATCTTTAAAAAAATTTTTCATTGCTACTTCATGACTATAACTTTCTCATAACAGTGTTATGAGTCATAATCTGATATGTAGGATACCTGGTATGAGATCCTTGTGAAAATACCGACACCCCTCAAAAGGGGCTGTGATCCACAGGTTGAGAACCACTGCCCTAGTAACAGCCAAAGCTTTACCTCTGACAGAGCCCAGCCTGCTGCGAGGTATTTAAAGATTGCAGCTGGGTTCCATGCCTTAGAAACTCTGGGCCCAGCCCCATGTCACAGGGATAGTCCACGGGCTTCCTTCTAAAACGTCATGGCTTTTGCTCTCATGTTTACATCTTTGTTACAATCTGACTTCACTTTTATCCACAGTGGAGTTTGGGTCAAAGCTCATTCCTTGCCCAGGAATAGCCAACGGTTTGGCACCACATGTTGGAAGCTTGTGGCGGCAGCTGGACTCTGGTCAGTTCCCTAGAGGTCCCAGGTCCTGCTGACACACTGATGATTACCATAGCACACAGAGCTCTCACAAGCCCATGGGTGGCCTTGGCGATTTCAGATTTGTGTCCTGGAGCTCTTGAAAGACTAACCCCTCATGCTGCAGTGTGACTCCACAGGCCTATCTTAGGTGTATAAGATCAAGACACATTGTATAAATGTAGCTAACTGTCAAAGAATTTTTTGGGGGGGTGGTTTTGAGATAGGCCTGTCAAAGAATATTCTAAAAATATTCTTAAAATATTCTCTCTTAGGAGCTGGGCAGATGCTGCCCTTGCAGAGAACTTCTGTTTGATCCCAGCACCCACACGGTGGCTCACAACCATCTACAGTTAAAGTTCAACAGGATCCAAAGCCCTCTTCTGCTCATATACATACAAATAAAATAAATAAATATTTTTAAAATTTTCTAACTTTTTGGGGGAGGATCTCACTAAGTAGTCTTGGCTGGCCTGGAACTTGTTACGTAACCCAGGCTGGTTTCCAACTGTAGCAATTCACCCAACTCTGTCTCCTGAGTGTTGGTGTTCCAGTCATGTGCCACCATGCCTAGTTTAGATTTTCACTTCTGTCACCTAGTAACTTACCAGACTAGAAATGAAACGAAAGTCAGAAAATCCTAGTTAGGCAGCTTCTACATTATGATTAAGACATTTAAAAGCAATTTGTATTATTAAGGGAAGAGGAAACAAAAATAGTACGTTCATGTTAGTATTTCACTTTTGAATCCGTTAAGAATTTATGTCGGGCGTAGTGGAGTACATCTTTAATACCTGCACTCAGGAAGCAAAGGCAGGCTGATCTCTGTGAGCTCAAGGTTAGCCTGGTCTACAGAGTGAGTTCCGGGACAGCCAAAGATACACAGAAAAACCTTGTCTCAAAAAAACCAAAAAATAAAAAAAGAATTTAGAATAAGGAGCTATTTCAAGGACCTTAAAAGATCTATCCATGGTAAGGTAGAGGGTTTTGTTTCCTGTTTGCAAGGATGTTAAAAGATTTCCCATGGGGGCTGGAGAGATGGCTCAGAGGTTAAGAGCACTGACTGCTCTTCCAGAGGTCCTGAGTTCAATTCCCAGCAACCACATGGTGGCTCACAGCCATCTATAATGAGATCTAGTGCCCTCATGCAAGCATACATGGAAGGATTGTTGTATACATAATAAATAAACAAATCTTAAAAAAAAAAGATTTTCCATTTCGGTGTCCCTACAGCTACCTTCTACCCAGCAAAAGCAGCAGCCATCAGAGAGAAAAGAACCTGGGAAACGGAAGGACAGCGCTTCCACAAAGGAGACACACAACACCTCGTGACTTACTAGAGTCATGTCATCACAACAGGCAGCACAGGTACAGGAGGCAGCGTGGGGGTTCAAAATACCATCCTGAAACAGAGAAGGTGCTAGAGATATTATAGACGTACAAATATGGGAGTATATAGATAGGAATACAGAAATTAGGGAGTCTGCCACTACCAGGAGTTGTTCAATGCTAGACTGTACCCCCACCACCAAGACAAAAAAAATCTGAGCATAAAACATAGTCACTTCTGGAAACTTCTTGTCTACACAATAAAATGCCCCACTGCCAGTAGGCTTTATTCTCTCTTCCTAGTAACGAGACTCCACAGACATTGGCCAGCCAGACATTGGCCAGCCATAGCCAGGAGCTGACTCAGAGCAGGAATCAAGCCTTTTTCCTTGGACTGAAGAGTAGATGTAGTGGTTAAGAGCACTTAATTGCTCTTGTAGAAGACCAAGCACCCAATGGCCATTCACAATTGTCTGTAATTCCAATCCCAGGGAATCTGACATCACAGGTACCAAGCACATGGGACACAGACATACATGTAGGCAAAACACACTTCATATACATAAAGTAATAAAACTAAAAGAAAAAAAAAAACATTTTCATCCTTGTGAAGCAGGCAGATGTGGCCGGGTGCTGTCGGTCTGACTTCCTCTACCTTTATTCTCATGGGTCTGATGCTGCCCTTTTCTGTGCTTACTGTGACCCCATCTGCTCCCCACAGCAGTTCCCTGAGTCAGCGCCAGCACACACCCAGCACACACCCAATAACATCAAGAGGGAAGGTGAACTGCTCTGATTACACTGTGAGGATCTGTATACATCATCAGATCCTGTCTGGTGCCAAGTCCTGGGCACTTCCTACTGCTCATCCTGAGGCCGGCTGGTCCCAGCACATACCTGGATGAGGCACTGCAGAGGTCTGCCTGCATAGCGGATGCTTCTCTTCCAATCCTTGCTGCTGGCTCTTCCCGCCATGGCTTCAAACTCAGTTGGGCTGTACCAGTTTTCTCCCTGCTTGATACATCGGCCCCGCCCACCTGGAATGAAGGGGGCTGGTCTTTAGAAATCATCAAGGCCTGTTGCTGGCTTATGCTTTTTTTCCTTTCTATGCCCTCCTGGCCTCTAACCTCACTTACCCTATGGTCACCCAATAGGCTGCCTGGCAAGTCATGGGCCCCCTTCAGGAACCCTCTGTCACCCGAGTTGTCTGAGACGACTGGGGAATATGGCTAAGCTCTGCCTCTCTTTTGCTGCTTCTCCTATTTAGGGACAACTGTGACCCTGAACTTGTCCTTAGGTCTGTCCCTGCCTTGTGCCCTCCATGGCCTAGGCTCCGGGGACCAGGGCTGAAAGTCACCTGCATACCCATTTCTTCTAACACATTTACATACGCCAGGTTTCCTTGGCCTCAGTTTACTAAGACGGTCACACAGAAGAACAAAGCCCCAACATGGACTGGCAGGAGCCAAGTGCCGCCTCACCTGAGCCAAGCCTGTTCTTGTACAGGGTGCCGCTGATGTTCCTACAGCGCACGGGCAACTCACTGTCATACACCGAAGGGTCCCAGTTGTACTTGGTGCCACCTTTCTCCTGGCCAGGTGCCAGTGGGGTAGGAGGAGACTGAGGACCTGGGCAAAGAGAGGCTCAGTGGATTAGAGCAGAGCAACTGAATAGCCCAGGATGGTCCACCCCCAACCACAAAGCCCCTCACAGGTACAGAAGGATAGCCCTGAGGGGTAGTGCCACCCCTTCAACTGTGGGCGGCATTCCTTCTCTGCCTGGAAATTTTTGCCTTTTCTACAAACATCTATTTTGTTTTAAAATTTACCACTAAGGTGTGGGGGAGGCCCAGGGTCAGGTGCTGCAGGTACCTGGGGTAAGAGGTGCTGCTGGGCCCTTCAGCCCCGTGGTCTCCACAATGCTCCCATCTGTGTGTACAACTATTAGTGTGGCTTTCTCAGTGTTCAGGCTGTCCCCGATCTGCAGGGCTGTCCTACCAGACTAGAAGGAAAGACACTCTTGTCAGCTCTAGGATAGCCAGAGGCACATCACTTGACCCAGTGGAATGTGGCCCTACTGCAAGACTCTCACCACTAATCAGCAAGGTAGGATGTTTACCTCAGCCCACACATCCTCTCTACAGACATCCCCAAGGCACACACGGACAGAACCGAGAAAAGCGCCAAGGCTACTGAGTGCCCACACACCTGTCAAAGCTGAAGTGATCAGATACAGTTTCTTTCTGGACACTGAGCACGTCTGCCTTGTCTAAGAAGACTGTGCCCAGTTTCTGAAGGCTACATAGAAAGCAGGATGGTGTGAACAACCACAGAAAGTCTGCTTATGGACACAGGTGCTACTGAAAGCATCCTGGATGCTAATGCCTTCATGAGTGAATGCGAGGAAAGAACTAATGGACAGTAAGCCTTGGAGACAGGGCAGAGAGGTCGGATACAGGGACTCCTTGTGTGTCCATAGATCTCAACGGAATGCATGCAAAGCCAGGCACTGAGAGGTAGCTCTATTAGGGGCTGAGAGCAGCCTGAGCCTGGTAGAACACAAGCTGCAAGGCCAGCTGGCATGGAGGATGGCCTGATCCAAGCCTAAGGGTTCTTCACAGCTCTCGCTCTGCCTTTCTGGGTTTATACAGCACCTTTCATGTCGGGGACCCAAAGTGAGGATAAAGCCCTAACTCAAAATGGTTCACCTGACTTGCCTAGCCCGTCCCTGAGGCTCCCGAGAGCACAGGGAGGCACGCAGCCCCCCCCCCCCATGGCCCCCAGATCAGCAAGTGCTCACCCACACCTAAACCCTGAGAGGGTCTTGAGTATTCCTCTCGTGGGCTATGCCAAGTCAAAGGCTCTAAGGACAGTTCCAGGCACCCTGAACTACACCCAAGAACAGCTTACCAGGACATGTCCTGATATGGATGCCGCGTTTGCCACTGATGTTGTGAAGACGTTATCTGCAGAGGACCCCACATTTGCCACGGTCACTGTAGTCACTTCTGCAACAGAATGGAACAGAACAGAGCTTCACTCATGGGAAAGGAAGAACACAAAAGGCAAAGATCTTAGGAGCTTTACAGTGCCCCACATGAGTATACGCACTCCTCCCAGACATGTTAACACTAGTGCTGATGTTCAGCTGACCTCTCTCGTCCAGTCTAAAGTACTTGCTTCTCCCAGAAAACGGGGTATCTACCCTTTCCCACCAAAGCTTTTCACATGCGGCCAAAGATTCACCATACCCTCCCATTCCACTTCGCCACTGCCTTTCTCCCTTTGCAAAGAAGCTGCAAGTCTCAGGCCTGGGACACCTCCTTGACGACCAAGACATGGCAAACTCTAGTTCTGCCTCACCCCTCTCCACTGTCATAGCTCAGGCCATCCTACAGTCTTGTGTCCACTGTCTGAGATCTCCATGTCATCCTTCCCCAGAAATTCCTCCTCCTGAAAAACACGCCAACCTGCCATGCCCCTGATGCTTCCGCCACACATGCCACTAGGTTCTTCTGTATCCTGCTGCCTGCTACTATGTATCTTTTGCAATTGGCCTTTCCAATCTCTACCACAGGTTCTGTCAGGCACCCAGCATTCTAAAATGCCCAACACCCAGGGAAACCTCTGGCATAGAAGTACCCGAAGATGCCAACTGGAGTCCTGCCAGTCCCATTAACCCAGCCCTGACCAACCTGTACCCTATACCTGTCTAGTTCATATCCACATAGCAGTCCATACATGGGCATACCTAATTAATTCATCAGCTTAGCTAGCACTACGTCACCTGGACAATCTCTGACTTCAGAAACTTAGAACAAAAAAGTAGAAACGCTCTGATACATAAATATACAACTAAAATTCTGATACACCAGAGATGCAATTCTCTCATGCTACCATAGACAACATCATATTTCTTTTCTGAACTCGAAAAATATGTGCCAAAAGGATAAAAACTTCATGGCTCCAGATCCCACTATCAACCCAGAATTTACGGGTGAAAAAGAAGTATTAAAAGCTCTAAGAAAATCCAGGCAGTGGTAGTGCATACCTTTAATCCCAGCACTTGGGACACATAGACAGGTGGATCTCTGAATTCAAGCACACCCTGGTCTACAGAGTTTCAGGACACAAAGAAACCCTGTCTTGAAACAAACAAAAAAGCTCTACAAAAGAGACCAGAGAGATGGCTCAGCAGTTAAGAGTACTGGCTGCTCTTCCAAAGGACCTGGGTTCTATTCCCAGAACCCACACAGTGGTTGGTTACAAGGTCTGTCACTCCAGGCACAGATACAGAGATAATACATGTAGTCACACACACTAAATGAATTAACTTAATTTGTTTGTTTTTCAGACAGAGTTTCTTTGTGTAGTCCAGGATGTCCTGGAAGTAGCTCTGTAAGCCTGGCTGGCCTCGAACTTGCTGAGATCTGTCTGCCTCTGCCTCCTGAATGATGGGATTAAAAGCATACAGCCCAGCCAAAATTAACTTTAAAAAACAAACACCTCCAGGAAGGGACCAGTGAGATGGCTCAGATGCTGAATTCCAATCACCCATGCTAGGTGCTCATAACCATGTGTAACTCCAGCACCTGGATGATCTGGTACCTCTACCTTCCACAGGCACCTGCGATCACATACTCATGTTCACATACACGCACAACAGGAAAAATATTATCTTAGAAGAAAAGCTCCAGGAAGTCTCCCTCACTTCCGTGACTCAATCTAGATTTCAGGTAGACAAGCAGAACCAAGACTTCTCCACAACTGTGCTCCAGTCTTCATGCTCTGAACAAACACCCAGAGTCGATGCGCCTCAACTCTGATGTACCCCGAAAAGAATCCCAATACCAAACTTACAGAGCTTCATATTGGGAAACATCTAGCAATACAAAAAGCATAGCAAAATGATGGCATTCCAAGGATCAATGTACAAGTATAAGACATTCAGGAGCTCCAATTGGTAGGGAGTTCAGCATTCAGGAAGGTCAAAGGTTGGGGGTTACGGTGGGACTGTAGGAGGTAGTGTGGTGTGACATCATCTGTACAGGGTGATGCAGCTCAGCCTGCGGCTTCATTTGTCACCAACCATGAAAATTAGGGTACCCTATGTGTCAAGAAACCAAAAGGAGCAAACCAGAAAACTAAGTAATGGAGAAGGAGGGAATATCTGCACAGGAAAAGGCAGACTTAGAAGACCCAGCACAAGGACACTCGTGTCACTATAAGGCAAGGCTGATCTGCATATTACCTTTGAAAAGCTGCCTGCCTTGGAGGACTTTCCTGGCCCTCTGTGATCAGGTCACACTTGAACTGGGCTTTGGGGCAGGCAGGTCTACCAGCAGTAATGCCGCTGATCAAACCTGGAGCACCTTCAGAACAAAATTCACATATCCAGGAAGCAGCAAGAGAGGACACGGCAAGTAGTAGGTATTGAGAAAGTTCCAAAAGGGTTAAAAAAAAAAAAAAACAGAGCAGAGAGGGACATTCACACAAGGAAAAAAAATATGTATACAATGCTGTGCCAGGCTAGTGGAGTGTGCAAGATGGGTATGCAGGGCATTGGGAGGTGTGTGTGTGTGTGTGTGTGCAAGATGGGTATGCAGCAGGGCATTGTGAGATGCAGGGCAGGGACAGAGCAAGTGTGCAAGACATTATGAAGTGCATGGGCAGGCGCAGAGTAGGTGTGCAGGGCATTGTGAGGTGCGTGGGCAGGTGTGAAGTGCGTAGGTAGGTGCAGAGCATGTGCATAAGGCAGGTGTGAGGTGCAGAGACAGGAGTAGGGCAGGTGTGCAGGACACTGTGAGGTGCACTGGCAGCGCAGGTGCTGGGCAGATGTGCAGGACAGGTGGAAGAGGAGAGCTTTCCAGTGAGACAGATGTGCATGACAGATGCATAAAGCATATGGGAAGCGGCCTGTACGTGGTGCATGTGTTCAGGGCTTGTACGCGGGAACCCGGTGAGGCGCGAGGCCGGCGGGCGCACTTGCCTGCGAAGGCGGCGGCGGCGGCGGCCTCATCGGGGCTGGGCAGAGCCTCGGTACCCATATCCATGTGCCCAGATTCGGCCGCCATCACCGCCACAGCCGTGACCCGCCGCGTCTCGCGCTCCGCCTCGGAGTCCGCGTCCTCCTCCGAGTCCTCGTCTCTGCTTAACACCGGCTCCTCCGCTTCGCTTTCTGCTGCGGCCGCGGCCGCCGCCGCTACAGCGGCCGCGGCCGCCACCGCTGCCGCCTCGGCCAGGCCCAGCTGTTTTGCCGCCGAGTCCGAGTCCTCCATACGGACTCCACCGAGTCCGCCCGAAGGCGCCGTCCGGGACCGCCCGAAGCGCCAAGCGCCGAGCCCGAAGCGGGGCCCGAAGAGGCCGCCCGAGTTGGGCCGAGGCCGCCCGAAGCCACCGCCCGAGCAGCGACCGAAGAGGCCGTCTGACGCCCGCCGAGCCGAGCCGAAGTCGCCCGCCGAGCAGGGACGATGTCCCGAGTGTAGTACCGAGAAGCTCCGAAGTTTCCCGAAGTGAAAAGTCGAGTCAGTACGAATGGTTCCGAAGCTTCACGAAAGCTCACGAGCGTTTCTTCCTCGCAGCCTAGGAGGCTAGTCTGATTGTGGTCACCGGCTGATAGGGCTAGTCGGCTCTGTGTAGTATCTCGCCGGCTTCCAACGAAGTCTGACTTCGCCGACCGACCCTGGCGCCACTCGATTTTTCCAACCCCCTCTGGAGGCGGCGGAAGCCGAGCTCACACGAGGCCTAGCCGAACTCCGCCGAATGTCTCCGAGCAGAGTTCTCCGGAGCCTCAGTGCCCGCCTCCTCCTGTCCGAAAACTCCCGAGTGTTGCCGGACGGGAGAATCGGGCCTCGGCAGCGGTCGGACGCCCGCAGCACCGCGGGGAGGGAGGAGCGAAGATGGCGGGAGGGTGCGGCCAAGAGGCTGCTGGGATTGTGGCGGACCCAGCGGCAAAATGGCGGCCATGCGGCCAGGTGAGGCGGGCGGGGCTATGCTGGCGCCGGGATAGTGTGATCGTGCTGTCGCGATGAGAGGCCATTTGGTCTGGCGCTGCAACTCGCTTAATTGTCACCTCGCCATTCTGGGCCCTGATGACTGAAGCCCACTACTCCAGATTTCTGCGGTGGAGTTAGGGGGGAGGGGCATGTCTTCCGGTTGGGTGTGGGCGTGGGGCTTCAGGGAGCCGGTGGCTTCCCTGAAGCTCGTCGGACGTACCAGTGACATACCTGAGGTACACGCTGGGGGACCCCATATACAACCTATAACACCTTCTGTGCACCCACCGGAGGTTCACCCAGGGTACACTACCGTCGCACACCGAAACAACCATAGGTCACTAAAGTTGACATGCATGGCATACCTGCGGCTCATCCTGAGCACACCCGCTGCTCACCCCGTGTACACCCTTGACACACCCCGTTTCTCACCCTACGCAACATCCTTGGCACGCCGGACTAGGATACTGAGGTTACCCGGGACAGAACCATAACACATTTTCAGCTCACCCCTGGCATAGCTGCAGCTCACCCCAGGTATAAGGATAAGTCGGAATTAAGTTTGTGGGAAGAAGTAAAAGGTGATGATTTAGACTACCTCCAACAGCTTGCGCCAGAGACATGGCTCTCAAGTTCTGGCCACGTGGTGGTCAGGGCACGGGATCCAATCACTCAATGACCAGAGTTCAAGACAACATATTACATACTTTCGGCTGGGTTTTTGTAGCTAAGGTTAGGTAGGGAAGGGATGCTTGGTAAGTGTATAATGGGTAAGTTAACTGTTTTCCCTAGAGAAACCGGTTTTGGAACTTCAGGGTCTGCTGTCTCTTTTTGCAACCATGGAGTGTTTCAGGTAGGACTCAACTGCTTTTCTTCTGGACTCCACGTGTTGCGTGTCTGGTGTCAGTCAGCTGCTTTTCTTCTGCCCAGAGAGCTGACTTCCTGGAACTCTGAGCTAAGTTTCAGGGCCTTGGCTTTTGGTAAGATTCTTTTACCAGGTACAGCCATGACACACCTGGTGTTTGCCCTGGGATACACTGTGGCACACCGGCAAGTCACCGCACATTTATTCACGGCATGCCTCTTGTGCTGAGACATACTCAAGATATTCATAGCTTACATTCAGCTCACCCCAAGCACATCCCTAGTTCTCCCTGGTGTAATATTAGGTTGGGGGCCTCATTCTAACCCTGGCATACATCTTTGGAAGCCCCTCCCCTGGGAGTTGCCTTGGTCCAGACTCCACCTCCGGGAAAACCTGCCAAGTGCTGACCCTTTCCCAGGGAGGCTTGTCTTAAAAATATTTCTAACACCCTGTCCATCCATGGCATACCTGAGGTACACCTCTAGCATACCCAGTACACAACAGACACAACCATGGCATAATGTCAGCTTACCCTGCATGAATGCACACCTGTACACACACACACACACACACACACACACACACACACACACACACACATTCATGCCCCCATGGCTTGCTTGAGTTCTGGGCAGCCATAGCTGCTATAGCTCACATTTCACATGTCAGAGTCCCAAGCCCAATGAGTATCCTCGGTCTGGGCCCAGATGATGTGTGGGCAGACAGGGCCAGGTGCCAGCAGTGTGGGTCAGAAGCTAGTCACAGCCAACTCAGACCTGTGCCTGTCCGTCCATCCATCCATCCTCCCAAATGTTCCTCAAGGGGACAAATTTCAGAAATGTGATTGTACTACACATGCAGCCTAGACTGCCTGGCACTTACTGCCATGCGGCTCTGTGTAATATCTGCCACAGACTTGGAAGTGCTATTCTTGTGTACTTGTTTATGGTAAAAAGTAAGTCCTGGGTGAGAAAGCCATCTTGGAATTAAGTCACATAAAAGGCCCAGTTACCAGGCTGGGTTGTTGGCCCACTCCACTAATGCAGCAGTGTGAGAGACTGAGTCAGGAAGATGGCTGTGAGTTCCAGACCGGCAGGTCAGAGCCACATAGTGACGCCCTGTCTCAAATTAAAAAAAAAAAAAAAAGTATAATCCCAGCACTTGGGAGACTGAGTCAGGAGTTCAAATTCTAGGCCAGCCTGAGCTACATAGGAGACCATGTCTCCAGAAAAGAAAAAAAAAAAACCCTACCAGAAGAGGGATGTGTAGCCTTTGTCACACCAAGAAAACATGTGTTGCACAGTGAACTTCTGCCTTGCGTCTGTTGGTAGCTAGCTGCACAGCGATTATTAAAAATCATTGATAAAGAACAGTGTTAAGTCCCAGAAGCTAGACAGATGAACTCCTGTAGGTTTGAATGTGTTAGAGTTATTTTAATTAATTAAATAAGTTATTTTAAAATGCTATTTAAGCTTGGTGTAGTGGAGCATGCCTTTAATTCAAGCACTCAGGAGGCAGAGGCAAATAGATCTCTGTGAGTTCAAGGCCAGCCTGGTCTACGTAGTGAGTTCTGGGAAAGCCAGGCCACGTAGTGAGACCCTGTCTAAGAAAATAAGTAAATATGCTATTTGAGGGTGTGGTTTTTTTTATTCACTTGTTTTTGTTGTTGTTTTGGTTTGGTTTTGGTTTTTTGAGACAAGGTTTCTCTGAGCAGCTTTGGAGTCTGTCTAGGAACTCACTCTGTAGACCAGGCTGGCCTCGAACTCACGAAGATCCACCAGCCTCTGCCTCTGAGTGCTGGGATTAAAGGCATGCACCACCACTGCTCAGTGCCATTTGAGGGTTTTATACGGTATTTTTTTTTAATGTTTCATTATATGTATGTGGAAGGAAGCACTTGAGTGCAAGGTGCCCACAGATGCCAGAAGAAGGCATTAGATTTCCTGGACCTGAAGTTATAGACATTTGTGGCTGCCTGATATGGGTGCTGGGAACCAAATTTGGGTCTTAGCAAGGGCAATATGTGCTTTTACCAGCTAAACCATACTGTAAAAATACAATATTTTTCCCCCAAGTCTCACAATTTCAATCTTTAGCAATGAACAGCCAGCAGATACAATTTAAATGATCCTGGCACTTTCTAGGGGATATTGGGGATGAGACCCAGGTCTTTTACATGCTAGACAAGTCCTGTTACTAGGACATACACCCTAGAGTCCTGATACTAAGTGTTATAAAAGGATCCAAAGGGAGGCTGAAGCGATGACTCAGTTGTTAAGAGCTCTGGCTGCTCTTCCAGAGGACTCAGGTTTGATTCCCAGAACACACATGGCAAGTCACAGCCATCTGTAACTCCAGTCCCAGGGGATCTGACACACTCTTCTCACTTTTGCTGGCACTTTATGCATGGGGTGCACAGACATACCTAGAGGAAAGGGGAAAATTTAAAAAATTGAAAAAGGATTCACTAGGTGGTTGTGGTACACAACCTTAATCACAGCCCTTGGGAGGCAGAGGCAGATGGATTTCCGTGAGTTCAAGGCCAGCCTACAAAGGTCTACAAAGTAAGTGCCAGGACAGGCTCCAAAGCTACAAACTATGTCTAAAAAAAAAAGAAAAGAAAGAGAGAAGGAAAAGGAAAAGGATTCAAAGAGAAGAAACTCCCAATTAATGTAAAGCCAACCCAAATAGTGACAGGTATCTAGGTAGCCTAGTTTAGCTGGGCCTGGAAAAGAACAGATCGTGTTTCCTAGCGCACCCTGTGGAAACTTGATGCCACTCCAGTCACACTTGGCTTCCTGCTCCCACACGTGTGCCTGCTAGGAGGCTGTCCAAAGGCTGTTACTAATGTCCTGTGTTTACCAGTTTATGACTCGCCCATGCAAGAGCCCACATCTCCAGAGTAGACAGCTTCAAGCTGGCCTTCGAAGTCGAGTGACCCACAGAATCTCACCAAGGCACCACTTCCTTTTCAGCTGCAACCCCAGGGAGCACAGGGGACGGAGCAGAAGATGAACACACCTTGGGTTCAGGTGCTGCTCTAGAGTGCTCAGAAGGCAGCCTCTTTTTATAGGCGTTTTTGGCCAAATTCGGAGATTTTATGGTATGCATTCACATGCAGAGACGTGCACGGCATGAGCGTGCAGCCTGACCCAGGTCACATTCCATCTAGGGATAGGCCAGGCAGATTTTCATGTACAAAACTTCAGACTCAGAGTCGCAGGGGAAGTTCTATTACACCCTGGCGCTGACTCTCACAGGCCGAGGGAGGCTCACACCTGCACAGAGCATGAGATGTTCTAAGAGGCTGCAGAGTTACATGGATGGTTTAAAAAGTACACCCTCCAGACAGCTGTCTTGGGGACACAAATCAAATTCCACCAGAAAGCAGCATCCTAGGAGGGAGAGATGCAGAGGTGATTGCAGAACCTAACTGTGGCCATCGTTCACGTCCATCTATAAACATGGAATCAGAGAACTAAATGCCTGCGACGTTGCTGTCAATGTCTTACTGGTCGTCCTTTGTCTTCCAGGGAGAGGCTCCTGCAAGGTGGTATCCTGCTGCTGCTTCCCAAGACCAAGCATAGCCCCTTTAGGGCAGCACCACGCTGATTAGCTGGCCTGGCACCCTCAGCTCTCTGCCTTTTTGTCTTTCATGACCCCTGCCTCATTTTTTGTTTGTTTGTTTGTTTTTTTGTTAAATTCTGACTAGTAACTTGTAAGAAGGAGAGGTGTTTCCTGGTGTGCTGGCTCTGTCACCCACCAGCTCAGCCCTCTTCCCCTTCATAGGTCTGGGGATGACCTCTTTCCTGCCACCAACCAAACCTACATGGCAGGAGGCAAAAACCCCTTACTTTGAATGGCCAAGTAATACATTTTCTCTAAAGAAAATGAAAAGAGTCCTCTTTGTAACTCACGATATGAATCAGGATGAAGAAATCCCCCTGTCCTGCCTGCATCTGCTGAGGACCGGGTTACTTAGGCCATGCGCTACCAGGTTGGGAGGGATCCAGCATCACTCCAGTGACCACTAGGTGCCCTCAGGTGAGCACTCCAGGAGCCCAGGTAGCAGTAGAAGCCCCAGGTAGGCAGGAACCAGCGGCTGGAGTCAATGACCATCTGTAGGTACCCTGTTGGAATTACCCAAACCTGCTGATCTGCAGCTATGGGTGGCAGGATAGGCCCCTTTGTTGGCCACCTGAGTAGTTGTACCTCATTGGTGAGCTTGAGGATCCTTGATTACTCGCCAGCTCTCGTCAGTTCCTCTTCAGATGCTGTTTCACCTCAGTGGGCTGTACTATGCCCTGTACTTCCTAGCTACGTTCCTGATGATTATATATAAAAGTAAGTTACGAGTGCCGGACCCTTCAAAGGAATTGTGCCCCTGATACACTTATCTGAGTTCTGGCTCTGTGTGTGTTCCTAGGTCAGGTTTTCAGTTATCCTTTTAACTGTCTGGTCCTGGATCTGGTTCTCTTGCTTCTGATGGGGATTCTCGAAGTAGCTCGGCTATATCTAGGTGAGTTGACTGTGAACCATGAAATGCTTGTGGTCCCATAGGTGTTCTTTCAAACTTTCTAAGCCTTTAAATATTGATTATTTTATAGTGTGAGTCTTGGAGACATTTCCATTCAGGCCGCTTTACCAGGTGCTTCACAGTGTCACCTTATGGAGTCATTAAGTATTAAACATTTGTTCAGATGCTTTGCTCCAAGAATAATTGGCACTGGTGATGTCCTCCTGTCTGGAAGGATGTGTATATTAAAGCTGTGCTCGGACCAGAAGTTCAGCCTAAAGCTAGAGCTCCACGATCCTCCCCTGAGCTCCCCTCATTCCTATTGGCTCAGCAGTCAGGGAGAACATCTGGTAGAGGGGGAGTCTGCCAGGACAGGGGACCCTGCTTCCCCAAGCCCACTCGGTATCATATCAGCTCCCAATCTGAGTCCAGTCTTAGTCAGTTGCCTCTGTCTGTCTGTCTATCTATCTATCTATCTATCTATCTATCTATCTATCCAGTCCTATGTAACTAAGGCTGGTCTTGAACTCCTGATCCTTCAGTCTCTTCCTCCTGACTGTTGAAATTGTAGGCATGCATCATCATGTCCAGATTTTATGCATTGGTAGGATCAAACCCAGGGCTCACACATGCTAGGCAAGCACTGTATCCCCATCCCTTTGTGTTTTTCTGAGTCACACAATTCACTTAGATTAGGGTTACGGTTAGGACAGGTAGGTTCTTCTAATAGACAAGGAGTGCAAAAGTAAAACCTGGAAGTCCTCCTCCCAGAGCTAGCTGCAGCGATGAGCACACGGCTAGGTCTCTAGCTCTGCCCCTGCTCTTCCCTGCACTCAGTGGCAGGCATGTGTAAATAGGGCTCCTCACCCAGGTACATTGCACTTTCCGGCTCTGATCCCTTTCCTTTGATTGGATCTTTTTACTTTCCCTCCCTGTCTGCTGGGAGTAGCAAGTATCCTGTCTGTTCCTTGTAGACAGAGCCCCAGTGTCTACTACTGTGGACTGTGCTGGAGCTTGCACTTCTTAGTAGGCAGTGCTGCCCATGGGTTGCAGAGACGGGCATTGCGTCAATGAAGAGTCAGGCCAACCCCTTACAGTGCCCTCTTTAGGGGTCTGTCATCATTGGATTTCTCCAAGCACTTGGCACTCAGCAGGCCCCTCAGTGCCTCCCATCCGTTAGGATCAGCATAATCAGAAGCCCGGGGCTGGGACCAGTGGATCTTCAGAGTCCCCTAACCGCTGGGGTCAGCAGACCCTCTAGCACCTCTAGCAGCTATTCAGCTATTAGCAGCTCCAAGTTGGCATTTTCCATGGCTGACCCATTTGTTTGTAATGTTTTTCATAAGTACTCATGAAATTTTCCAGAACCAGCCTGCCTTAGCCCAGAGTAAAATATTTTTAGATATTTTAAACAAAATCCTTTTGATCCCACTTGGATTTAGAAAAGGTGGAGATGCCCACAGTTTTAAATCCACACTGCTTGTGTCTCAAGAGCACAGAATCTGAGATTTACCCGTTGGTACTTTCTGATATGGCGTGGCCCTGTTGAACAGTTTTCCCAAATCCCATGAATTCATTGACCCTTAGCAACCACAGTACCCGGAGCTGGGTAGATGGTGGGGTGCCCTGAAGCCCCTGCCTTAACCTCATGTTTGCTCTCTTCCAGGCACAAAAGGCAACCTGACGGAGGCTGAAGTGCCACTGGCTGCCAGCCTGGCATTCACAGCAGTCAGTGTCCTCCTTTCTGTTTACTTCCTGCTCTGGCAGACCTTGGTACTGTGGATGGACTCGGTCTTCAGCACCATTCTCCTGGTGCTACATGGGCTGGAGGCTGGCTTGCAGGTGGTGGTCATTGCTGACTTCATCAGGTAGACAGACCAGGACAACCTACACAGCGGTGCTCCTTGGCCTCCAGCCAACTCCTTTGCTCTCAGACACAATGGGTATCTTTTTTTTAATTGATTGTCTATAAATGGATGTAGATGGCTTATAAACCTTTTTAGTGAGCGGGAGTACAGGAACCAGGGGGGGGCAAACTGTTAGGAGTGTAGGTGTTGAAGATGATTATCATGAACAGTAGTCAACCCCAGAGATGTCCACTCCGGTTGTATGGTCGGGGTCCTGGCTGTAGCAGCAGGACCACCAGTGATCACCAAGGCCAGTGGAAGGCAAAGTCTTTCAGGAAGTCAACACTGAGGGCAGCCCAGCTGCTCCACCCTGTCTCAACCCTATAAATGCAGCATCTTGGCAGGAGGACTTGGCTGTGTTGGTCTGTCACCGTGTGTTTTCTCACACAGGAATTACTGACTTCCGTGCTTCCCACACTGACCCTGGTTCTTGTTCTGAGAACCTGCTGTACTCTATCCAGGCCTTTGTCCAGGCCTGGGATCCCTCTGAAGCTGCAGGATGGCAGGCTTTGTGTTTGGTTTCCAAAAGCAAATGTTTATCAGGTGTGGTGGCACACAGGAGGTAGAGGCAAACATATCTTTGTAAGTTCAAAGTCAGCCTGGTCTACATAGTGAATTGCAGGTTACATAGTGAAACTTTGTCTTAAAAAGAAAAAAAAAATGGTGGAGGGGAGGCTGGAGAGCACTGGCTGATCTTCCAGAGAACCCAGGTTCAATTCTCAGCACCTACTTGGCAGCTCACACTTGTCTATAATTCCAATTACAGTGGATCCAACATCATCACACAGACATATATGCAGGCAAAACACCAATGCACATAACATAAAAATAGATTATTTTTAAAAACGTAAACAGGACAGAGAGCCATGTATTGCGATGTTCACTTCAGCCTCTTTTGGTGGGGGTGGGCTGTATGGGACAGAGACAGTGGAAGACCAGTTCTCAGTCTGGGACGTCTGTCACAGCCCACTAAACTGCCGCTTTATCAAGTGCCAAGTGAGTTCCATCTCATCTCTTACTTTTCTCGTCCTAGCCCATTTTTTCTTAAAAAGTATTTTTTTTTCAGGTTCTTTCATTTGTGTCTGTTACATGTTTTCTGTTTGTGATACTATGTTCAAATATCTAGTTTCTCTTTTAAAAAATAAATAATTTTGCTGTCATGATTTTGTCTTAATTATAACCACCTACCTTCCGCCCCGGTCCAGCATACCGGAACCCATCCTGTTGTCACTGTTTAACCCGATCCTGGGACTTGCCCTGCTACCTCTACCTGTCTTCTCTCCACCCCAGTAACTATCCAGAAGCCTGCCTGTGAAGTGTGTTGAGAGTGGTAGGTTGCTGGGCCATCAGAGCCTTCTCTGGGACCAGGGAACCTTTATGCCCATGGGTCCTTGGCTGGTTTCCTTTAACCCATACCTCCTGGAGACCATGGTGAAGATTAGGATGGCCTGGAGACATTCTCTCCCTGTCCCCAAGGCGGGCTAGGGAAGGACCAGTGACCTAGAAAGCCTAGGGGCACTTCCCTTCCCTTTGACCCTTGAGCAAATATTACCTGGGTATGCAAAATGGACTAAGGCTAGTGGCTCTGGGGGTCTCAGCCACTCCCTGCAGCTCAAGTCAGGACCTCTGTTGGGAAGGAAGCTTGCCAATTTCACATAGTAAGCCAGAGTTTCAAGCCTTTAACACTTGTACTCTTGTGGCGCACGCCTTTAACCACAGCACTCAGGAGGCGGAGGCAGGCAGATCTCTGTGAGTTTGAGGCCAGCCTGGTCTACACAGTTCCAGAGCAGGCAGGGCTGTGACAGAGAGAGACCCTATCCTGATAAAACCTACAAAACAAAACAAAGCACCTCTACTCTTACTGGCCACGTGGAGGTGGTGTTTCCGGTGGCCCAGAGAGGGCGTCAGCTACTACCACCAGCTTGGGCTGCCTCACAGCAGAGTCAGGGAGCACTGGTAGCAGCCCTAGGGAGCCCCACCTGAGCTGCCTTACACGTTTCCCCACACTTCACCCATCTCCAGCTCTGCCCAGGAATGTCAGGGCAGACACAAACCCCTGCCCCTCCCTTCCCACAGCTGAGCACTTGACCTCTGCTTGCTGGGCCAGGGGAAGGTCACAGGCAGAGCAAGATTGGGCCAGTTCTGTGAGATCAGCTGTAAGGGCTGGGAACCAGGAAGCATCTCTGGGGCTCATCAGTAGCTGGGCCTGGAGGACCAAGTCCACTTCTGCCACCCTTCTGTCCAGCCTACCTGTGGTGTCCTGGAGTGTGTCAGGTGGGTCAGATATGCTGCTAGCCCTGGGGGACAGAGCACTCAATGCCCTAGGGAGGGCTGACTGCCCGCCCAGGACAAACAAGTCAGGGCCCTGCCTTCTGGGACTGTAGCCTGGGACCCTGACTTCCTGGCAGCACCCATTTCCTCTGCCCCAACTCTGGGAACAATAGCCGGGGCCTTAGGGTCCCTTGTTCACATAAGGGCAGTACCCTTGGCTAGCGGGCCATAACTCCATTTTTTCCTCCTAGTCAACTAGTTTCGGCTCTAAATTCACCCAACTCTGGCCCGAACTGTCAGCAGAGTGGGCAGGATATTCTGGGAGCTAACACGGTGAGGACAGGTACCCGGGCTCTCCATAAATAGCCCATCTCTCAGGGGTACGTAGGTACTTTAGGAGCTCCTATATGTGAAGGAGGGAGAGGCCCGCACCCGGGAGTTAAAAGCTCCTGGGCTCAAAAGCCTGGAACCCAAAATCCCAGGCCGCAGACTAAACCACTAAAGAGCTCTGTCCCAGGCAACTTGGGGGTGGAGGGCACCTGATAGGGTCTGGGTTGAGAGCTCCCGCATGACTGCAGCCCTTTTAGGCTTCATCCAGTACTGCCTCTGCAGGCCGGTCCAGGTCCCCACCTGCTTCTGCAGCTTAGCCTGTTAGAGCAGCTGGGGCCGCACCCTGCACTCCAGGGCTAGCTGCGGTGGGGCCCCAGGTGCTTTTAGGGACCGCTGGGAGGACAGACGGAGGCGAGGGAGGAGGAACTGTGCTGTTCAGGGAAGGGGGGGAAACGATATGGGGAGGGGAGTGGTGCCCCAGGCCCGCCCCCTTCCTTCAGCCTCCCTGGTGCCTACTCCCGGGTGACTCGGTAACCTGTCGCTCAGGTTCCTCCTCTCACAGCCCCGCCCCGGCCTATCCGGCCCAGCAGAGGTCCCGCCTGTCCGGGGAGAGGGAGCTCCACTGTCGGTGAAGCTCTGACAGACGGCCGGGCTGACAGACTGACCTAGGGGACTAGCCAAGCGCAGGCGCTGGCTGCCGGCGAACAGGTGAGCGCTTCAGCCAGGGAGTTTGCCAATCTGGGCCTCAGTTTCCCAGAGTGGCCATGAGATATGGATCTCTGGGTCGGGCTCTGGGTTTGGAGGGCAACCCAGCACCGGAGCTGAGGACACCTGAGTGTGAGGTTTGTGATGACCTGTATCGCGGGACTCTGAGGACAGCTTAAGCCTAAGTTTGGGGGTTGCGGATGCGGCGTGGGACATAGGAACTTGGGAGAGAGGCTGGGCCTGAGCCTCCCTTGGACTTTTAGCTCAAGAACCGCTCGGCTGAGGCCCCGTCGGTCCAGCGGGCGGCGGCCAGTTTTCAGTGATATTTTTAAGCCGGTGGTGTGTGACTCACTCGCCCTGGTCCCGGCCCCCTCCCAGCCCTGAAGCGGATGAGGGGAACCTGGCAGTTGACAAGAGAGGTGGTGAGGAAGGGAGGGCCTTCATTCCATCCAGCAGGCTGGACCTTCTTAGGATCTGACTGTGGCGTGGGCATACCACCCAAGTGCCGGAAGGTTGACTTTTCCTGCCTGTCTGAGCCCAAAAGAAACCCATAGCCGGGGAAACATCAGGCTAGGTCAGTCTCCAGGCCAGAGTCGGGGTGTGGAGTCTCAGGGGAGCAGGGAGAGGCTATGGTGGAGGGGAGGCCCTGTGGATACCCACGGCTTGGCTGCCCAAGGTCCCTGGGACTCACTAGTCTGTGCTACTGCACAAAGGTTTCCCCGGAGGCAGAGAAGGGGAAGGCACATCCACAGACCATCTCTCTACTATCTCCCCCGTGCAACCTTCTTTGACTGTTGGGCACTGCTGGGGCCCCTCCCACACTAGACTCTGTGGTCTTACCTGTGCACAGACCTCTGCTAGTCCAGTCTGTTGTCTAGGACTGGTCGGTCCATCCCTCCCAGCCTGCCTGGGTCTCTTCAGGGGCACCCAGCCCCTCCCACCAATAACTTTCCAGTTCGGCTCAGCCTCTATTGCTCCCACCTGATGATTCCTGAACTTTGCTCCCCGAGAAGGACCCAGCCAAGGGACTCCCCCATCCCATTCCAGGGCCACACCCAGCTCCCACGAGGACAGCCAAGAACCCAGGTGATTAAGCTGACCCCTCCCCAAGGTCACTCAGCGTGTGTAGCTGGAATTTGAACTTGGAGCCAGTTCTTCCGCCCTCCTTGCCCTGCTAGGGCCTCCTCCCCTTCCACTGCCGAACCTACCACACACTCTAGCATGCTGGGCCTCCCTTCAACCCGGAAAACAGTAAAACACCTACTGGACCTGGGTGTTCCATCTTTACCAGCAGTGTGTTATATGAATTTCCTGCTCCCTGCCCCGCTTCAGCCGTAGAAGCCTCCTGGAAGTGAGTCTTTTGCAGGCTGTAGGGAGCCCCAGTGTCATTCCGTGGACCTAGGCCTAAGGTCCTGGCCTACTTTCCCCAAGGGCAGGCCCACGTGTCCAAGCCTGTTCAGAGTCTGCGTGCCTTCAGGCTTGGGTCTCTAGCAGTTTGTTTTGCCCTGGTGTGTGTATTCCTGGTCCCACGTGCCTGGTGCCCTTGGCTGAGCTAGCCAGGAATCCCATTAAGCAAACACCAGGGCTCACCTACTGAGGTCATGAGCATTCCGGACATTCTCCATGGATAGGTGGACCTAGAAATCTGGACCAGCCTCCTCTCACAAGGGAGGATCTGGGGTGGGGGTAGGAGAGCAGTAGGCGAGCTGGTCAAGGTAAGGCCCACAGTCCTCACCTCCTGGGAGCCCACCCCCTCAAGACCAGGTCAAACCAGAAAGTACTAGAATACGAGAGGCCTGCACCTGAGGCCTGCACCTGAGCCCTCATACCAGCACCCTGGCTGGCGGCCTTACCCTAGCATACCAAAATGCTAAAGCTAGGAGAGACAGTAGCACTGCTAATAGCGTCAGACAGAGGTAGACTATATGTGGACCCAAGACCTCAGGGAAAACTGGCCACAGAGCCCCAGAAGGACAGCCAGAAATGCTGTCTATCTGTCTCTCCAGGGGCATGAAGGCAGTCTATCGCTGAAGGTCTCTCCAGCTCTCATTTGCTTAGAGGCTACTCTCGGCCACCAGCTTCTGTTATGTTCAGAGAAGGGCCCAGGTCTAGGCTATAAGCAAAATTTGCTCACACTGATGGCCAGGCTTCAATTTCCCCATAATGTAGCTGGAGGAGGTCAGGGCTGGGAGGTCTATTCATGGAGGAACCTTGCACATGGTCACCTAGGTTTGAACTGAGGAGGCCAACCACCCCCAAACTTCTGCCCTACAACAAGCTTATTCAGGCTCTCCCAAGATGGAGCTGAGGGCTGGCCTCCTTGCTGGATCTGGAGGAGCTGGTCCCTGTGGGCATGTCCACATGTATATGTAGGGGTCCCTCAGAGTGAAGCCTGGGATAGGCAGTAGTGGGGTCCCTCTATGCTTTGTGCTGTGTCTCCAGCCTTACCCTCTCCTGCTGTCCTCTCCCGTGGCCTCACGGTTTTTGAAGGAGCTGTCCTCTCCTCGGGCAGCCCCTCCTTCAAAGCTTCCTGACAGCTTCTAGGAGCGTCCCTGCAGAGAATCACAGATCTGAGGCCAGGTGGGGGTCTTCATTGCCACCAGCAACAGCATGGGTCCTGGAGGACACTGCTTCCTGGGGATCCCCTGGGGAGTCTGGCCAGGCACTGAGGTCCTAGTCCCTGGACCAGGATCAAGAGAAGAGACCCAGGCATTATCCTGGCCAGGAGAAAGTGTCAGCTGGGTTCCTCTGTCCATAGGTGGAAGCCAGGCACTGGGCCCTAGATTCCAGTCAGACTAAGGTCTGTTCTCCTTGTTCTCCTTGACTCTAGCCACCACTGGGGACACCATGAGCCAGTCAGGGTCCATGAGCTGCTGCCCAGGAGCTGCCAAGTAAGTGTTGTCCTACCTCTCTTCAAGTCCCGTGTGTGTGTGTGTGTGTGTGTGTGTGTGTGTGTGTGTGTGATATGAGCCTTGCCCTCATCTGCCTCTTCCCTTCCAGTGGCAGCCTGGGCCGGTCTGATGGTGTGCCCAAGATGAGCGCAAAGGACTTATTTGGTGAGTGAAATTTAAGGATGGTGTGAACTTAAGAAAGATGAATGTGACCATGGTGGTCTCATCCCTGCTTGTACCAAAGCTGAGCTCTAGCCTGGAGTAGTTCAAAGTGGCCAGAGGAAGCCTTTGGACCCTAATCCACTGAGAACTTTGGATGTCTGTCTGCAAAGCTCCTGGCCACTGAAACGGTCTCTGCTATGCTGTAAGGGGAGAGGCCTTTACAAATAATTCAAGGAGCATTAATATTGATTCCACTGGGCAGCCCTGCAACCCGATCAAGTAGGTGGGGTCAGACGGGACCCAGCTGCCAGGTATCTGCTCCAGGGGACCAGGCTCCTTCTGCTCAGCCATGCCCCTCATTTGTGCCTCTGGATGCTTAGATGCTGGAAGCTGGAGGCCTGGGAAGCAGGAGCTCTAGAGAGCAGGAGTATTCCAGTGGTGACTGGTAGGATAGGAAAGCCCCGCCTGGACTCCTTCCCTGGTGAAGTGGGCAGCCTCCATTACATAAGACTGAGTTTCCTGTCCCCACCCAAACAAACCCTCAGTGAGAGGCTGCTCCCCCAACACACTCTGAATAAGTCTCTGTCTTCTGGAGCCTCAGGTCCCCAGTGGGGCCTGTCATGGGACCAAGCCCAGAGGTCCCCACAGGAGCATAAATGTTACAGCCTGCAGCCCTCCCTATTGGCTGTGCGAGGTTCAGAAAGCAGCACCCTCATCCCAGCTCTCCTCTCCTCCATGGCCCCTGGGGGTCAAGTCCCACTAGACTGGATCCTTCTCTTTGGGGTGCATGACATCTGTCTCTCCATCCAGAGCAGAGGAAGAAGTACTCCAACTCCAATGTCATCATGCATGAGACGTCACAGTACCATGTCCAGGTGAGGATCAGGAAACTCCCCCTCTTCCCTTTGTTCCAGGGACAGGTAGAGAAACTGAGGCTCAGGGAGAAGTGGGAAGAGAGAACAAAGGACTGCCCCATGCTGGTCTTGGGCCCAGCCACAGTGGGGAAACATTTTTCCTCCAGGTTGAGGGAGTTCATAGTAGGGCCTGAGCCTGCTCCGGAAGTTGTTGCCTGTGACCATGTAGCTCAGAAAAGACCATGGAAGGAAGCTGTCATCTTGGCCCCAAAACAAGGAACTGCATCAGGAGGAATATGTTGGAACAAAGACATCCTTTATTGAGGGCTACAGGGAGCCTGGATGGCACTGTTGAGTCCAGACATAACCTGTGCCCTCTGGCCAGCTGCCAGCTAGAGAGGCTGTTCTCCTAGTCACTTTTAATTTGCACTGAGAATTCAAAATTTTTCTTTTGAAATGTCCTTCCTGGGCTGACTGTGTTCCTAGTCATAGACTGGATTTGTAAGATAATGGTGAAGAATGACAGAAGTAGGAAGAGGAGCCCCCCCAAGAAGTCGGCACTCGCAAGGGGTCCTCTGTATTCCTGTCTCCTCACCCCACACAAGATCCATACCCTAGAAGGGAGGCAAATAGCTGCCCTCAGAACCTGCCTGTGTCTGTAGAATGGACCACAAGAGCCATCAGGAATCCCCATGGCATCTTGATCCTGCTATCTTGAGTGTTCAAGGTTCTGCTCACCCACCTGAGTCAATGGGTCATGACATGGTGATCACAGCCACTCAGTGTCCAAGGACAGGGCATAGAGGCACAGATGGGTCACCATGCCTCTTCCTTTGCAGACAGTGTGCCACCCTTCTCAGCGGTGGAACTTTGTCCTCCTTGGTGAGGAACTACCTGGGGCATCCAGCCTGGCTCCTGGACTTTGGTCCAAACTGCTGAACTCTGCCCAACTGTTGTGGGGACTTTTCCGGCCTGCTCAGAGGCCAGGGGAGCAGGGGTATCCTTAAGGACTTTTTGCTCCTCTCTGATAGAAAGACTGAGGCCTGGGGGTTGGACTGAGAAACGGTAAGGGGGCACTGAAGTTGTGTTTGCTGCTTTTGACTTTTTATACAATAAATTAATGGGGGGTGTAGTTCTGTTGCCATCACAGTGGGTCATAGAAGAGTTCTACCATGCCTCGGCTTCTTTCAGACCTCCTCGTGTTCAAAGCCACCCCACCCTAATCCCTAGTCATGCTGATCTGTCTTGCATCCCCAAAACTTGTCTTTTTGAGACTATTGTCCTATAAGGGAGATGTTATAGTTCAAACTACTTTTGCTTCTTGCTTCATGAGTTTATTTTAAGAAAACCATATACAGAGGATGGGAGAGCTTTCCAATCATCTCTTCCACAGCACAATCCAGACTTTTCCCCCATTATTGCCCTGCTTCAGGTAGACAGGGGGTGCCCTGACTTTATAGAAGTATCTTGTGCATATGGTTAGACATGTAGAATAGAAATAGCTTCCTTGTTCCGTGCATAGTGGTACATGCCTTTAATCCCAGCATTTGGGAGACAGAGGATGATGTAGATTCCCCTCTGTAATGCTATGAATATGTTTTATTACCATTGGTTTATAAGAAGCTGCTTTGGCCAATGACTCAGGCATATTCCTGGTGAGTTCTTATATCTTAAATTAACCCATTTCTATTAATCTGTGTATTGCCATGAGGTCGTGCATCTAGGCAGCTATACAGCATCTGCCTGACTCCACCTTCTCCACCTTCATTCTCCATAGGGGGGTGTGTGTGTGTGTGTGTGTATGCTTTACTCTGCTAAGCCATTGGCTAAAACAACTTTATTCATCAACCAACAGGAACAATATATATAGAAGGACATCCCATGTCATCTTCCCTTTTCTATCAAATTAAAAAGAGGCAGTCAGATTTCTGTGAGTTCAAGACCAGCCTTATCTACATAGAAAGTTTCAGAACAGGCAAGCTTACATAGAGACATTGTCTCAAATAAACAATAACAGAAATCTTCCTTCATTAGGTAATTTGTTAACTAATGTGCCGTTGTCTTTTGATGAGCAGACATATTTGATTTTAGAGACATCTAGTCATATGCCCATTTTTCCTGTCTGATTACTTTTTAATCTCCAAGGAGTTGTTACCTAACCATGAAGAATTCTCCCTTTTTATTCATGGTAGGGTAGTCTTTTGCTTCTAGGCTCATGATCAGCTTTATTTAATTTTATTTTATTGAGACCCTGTCTCTAAATAAATAAGCACAGTACTAACATTTGATTGACATTGAGTCGAATCTATTATCAGTTTAGAGAGAATCAGCATCTTAATATTTTGAATTCCCATCCACAAATATGGAATATTTCTCCATTTATTAAGGTATATTTAATTTTTTTTTCATTTTTCAAGGCAGGGTTTCTCTGTGTAACAACCCCAGCTGTCCTGGAACTTGCTCTGTAGACCTGGCTAGCCTCAAACTCAGAGATCTACCTGCTTCTGCCTCTGAGTGCTGGGATTAAAGGCATGCTCCCCACAGCCTAGCAAGATTTCCTTAGTTTTCTTAACAATATTTTCTTGTTTTCATTGTGGATGTCGTATTTATGTTTAAATTACTCTTTAGTCTATGAATGGCATTTGAGAGGTTTCCCTAGTGCAGTGGTTATCACATCCTGTTCACCACATAAATCATCCCGTGGGGTCTTGTTGTTTTGGTTTTGGTTTGGAACGGTTTCACTGTGTAGTCCTGACTGATCTGGAGCTTGCTATTTAGACCAGGTGGTTTATATAGAGACCCCCTTCCCCAGCTCTCCCAGTGCTGGGACTGAAGGCATGAACCATCGCATCGGGCATAAAAGGCGTTGCTTTTATTTTGTTTTTTGTTGTTGTTGTTGTTGTTGTTTTTTACTATTGTTGTTGTTGTTTTAATTTCTCAGATTTATTTATTTTATAGTATGTATGAGTGTTTTGCCTGTATGTAAGGATGTGCAGCACATGTATGTCTGGTACCCAGTGGAGGGCATCAGATCTCTGAGACTATAGTTTCAGACAGTCATGAGCTGCCATGTGGGGCTGGGAACTGAACCAGGGTCCTCTGCAAGAACAAAAGGTACTCTCAACAACTAAGCAATCTTTCCAATTCCTTTTATTTTTTGAAATTATAATAATTACATCATTTTCCCCTTTCCTTTCCTTCCTCCAAACCCTCTCATATATCCCTTCTAACTCTTTCAAATTCAGGGCCACTTTTTCACTAATTGTTATATATATATACACACACATATATATATGTATATATGTGTGTGTGTATATATATATGTGTGTGTGTGTGTGTGTGTGTGTGTACATATTTATTCCTAAACCTGCTCAGTCTGTACAATGTCACATGTGTGTATTTTTTAGGGCTGACCATTTGGTATTGGATAACCAATCAGTGTCCTCTCCCCTCGGAAAGACCATTTCTCCTGCTCTCAGCAATCCTCAGCCGGCTGTAGTTCTTTGTATGGGATAGAGGTTGAGGCTTCGTGGCCTTGCCTCCGTCCACTTTGGCATGTCTCCTGTTGTCATCCTTGCTCTGCTCGTGTCAGGCAGTCATGTTGGTGAGACTTTATGAGTGTAGCTTCTGACATTACTAGGAGACACAATCTCACGGTAAACTCCCTGACCCTCCTGCTCTTACACAATCTTTCCCCCCTTCATCTGCAATGTCCCCGAGCTTTAGGTGTGGATTTATCACCTGGACAGGGCTCCACAACTCTGTACTTTGGTTGGTTGTGGTTTTCTGTAATGGTCTCCTTTTGTTGCAAAGAGAACTTTCCTTGTTGAAGGGTGAGGATTGCACTTATCTGTGGGTATAAGGACAAATATTTAGAATGTAATTAGGGATTATGCTGACAGAATGAAGTGGCAGCTGTAGTTTCTCCTCCAAGATCCACGACTTTACTAGTCCTGGGTAGAGGGCTAGATTTTCACTGCCAGGCATGATTTCCCTCATGCCAATAGGATCTTAAGCCCTAGTAGAGAGCTGTGGTAACCACCAAGGACACGCACCACAGTATTGGTTTTTTTAAACTTTGTCTTCCAATTATCTGCTGTCTATATACAGCTAAACAATGGAATTTTAGCATGGTTGTCAAGTGTCCTGAGACTTTGATGAATTTAGTGATTTCCTTGTAGACAAAATTTCTTTCTTTTCCTTCCTTCCTTCCTTCCTTCCTTCCTTCCTTCCTTCCTTCCTTCCTTCTTCCCTTTTCCCCCCTTCTCTCTCTTTTTGTTGTTGTTGTTTTTGTTTTTCAAGACAAAGTGGCATAAATGGTATTGTTTTCAGTTACACAGACAGTTTCCTGGTTCTGTGTATCCTTGGCTATCCTGGAACTCACTCTGTTTGACCAGGATAGCCTCAAACTCAGAGATCTGCCTGCTTCTGACACACACACACACACGCACGCACGCACACACGCACGCACACATGCACACACACATACACAAATTTAAAAAAGTCAGGTGTAGTGGCACACACCTTTAATCCCAGCACTCAGGAGACAGAGGCAGGCGGATCTCTGTCTGAGTCTACAGAGCTAGTTTCAGGACAGCCAAGGCTACACAAAGAATCCGTCTAGAAAAAAAAAACAAATAAATCAGGAAATACATACATAAATGATTAAATAAAAGAAAGCCCTTTCGCTCTTACTTTTTTTTACATCATTTATTTTTATTGTCTCTGTTCTCTGGTTAAGATAACCAGCACAATGTCGAATGAAGTAAGAGAGTAGATGACCCTGCCTCACATCCAGTTAAAGAAGTATTCCCTATTTCATCTACCACATGCTTTTAGAGACATTTTCTTTATCACAAAAGGGATTCTGTCAAATATGTTTTTCTAAAGCTGTTGAGACTAGTTTAGTGCTGTTAATGTAAAGAACCACACTGGGTTTTATTTTATGCTGAATAAACTTTGCTATATGGGAGACATTCATTTACTTGAGATGTCTTCCAGGTGTATTGGCACCCAGGTATTACCCAGCGCTCAGGCAGAGCCAGATGGATCGCCACCAATGCAAGGCTATCTGTCTACATGACAAGTTCCAGGCCAGTCTGAATTACAGAGGAAGGCCCTGTCTCAAAATAAAGCAAATTTGAAAAGCAGAGGTGGCAAATGCCTTTAATCCCAGCACTTGGGAGGCAGAAGCAGTTAGATCTCTGTGAGTTCCGGGCCAGCCTGGTCTATAGAGCAAGTTCCAGAACAGCCAAGTCTATACAGAGAAACTCTGTCTCAAGAAAGCAATCAACAGACAGACAGATAGACAGATAGATAGACAGATAGATAGACAGACAGACAGACAGATAGATAATACAGAAGCAAACAGCCGGGTGTGGTTGCACACTCCTTTGTTCCCAGCACTTGAGAGGCAGAGGTAGGAGGATCTCTGTAAATTCAAGACCAACCTGGCCCACATAGTGAGTCCAGGACAGCCAGGACTATATAGAAAGACCCTGTCTCTTTAAAAAAGAAGCAGCAGCAAACAAAATGTATTATCCGACAGGAAATGGAGGTATAAACCTGTAATCTCAGCACTAAGCCTGCAGAAACAGGAGGATTAGGAGTTCAAAGCCAGCTCACTGTAATTCCAGCCTCACAGGCACCAGCACCCACGCACACATAACCACACACAGGTGTACACACCTACACATAATTTCTTTTTTTTTTAATATTTGTTTATTGTGTATACAATATTCTGTCTGTGTGTATGCCTGGTGGCCAGAAGAGGGCACCAGACCCCATTACAGATGGTTGTGAGCCACCATGTGGTTGCTGGGAATTGAACTCAGGACCTTTGAAAGAGCAGGCAATGCTCTTAACCCCTGAGCCATCTCTCCAGCCCCTACACATAATTTCAAAATAATTTTTAAAAATCTTTAAAAATGGTTTGGGACTGAAGTGATGGCTTGGTGGTTAAAACTACTTGCTGCTCTTGTAGAGGACATGGGTTCAATTCCCAGAACCCACAGGGCAGCTCACAAGCACTAGCAACTTCTGTCCCAAGACATATGGTGCCCTTTTCTGGCCTCCATGGACTGCTGCATGCATGTGGCACATAGGAACCACAAACACACACACATGCACAGGAAAATACATAAACAAACAAATGGATGGAAGAATTAATTAATTAGTTAATTAAAATAATAAATTTTGTTTTGTCAGATAGGCTCAGGCTGTCTTGGACCTTGCTATGTAGGCAAGACTGGCCTTGAACGCAGAGATCTGCCTCCCTAATGCTGAGATTAAAAGAGTGTATGCCACACCCAGGTCTGAAATAAATAATTTTTAGTGGAACTGAGTATATGGTTCAGTGGTAGAGTACTTGCTTAGCATATGTGAGGCGCTGGATTCAATCTTCAGTACTGCAGAAACAAAAAAGAGACTCTGTATGTGTTCACAGGCTGACTTTCTAAAATTTCATTGAAGACTTTTAAATTTTTTAAGTGGATTTTTCTTTGGGCCGCTAGCTCACAAAAACAAAAACAAACAAACAAAACAAAACAAAAAACAAAAAAACCACAAAGACTTTTTTTGTTTCTTTGTTTTTTGGGTGTTTGTTTGTTTGTTTGTTTGTTGAGACAGGGTTTCTCTGTAGCTTTGGAGCTTGTCCTGGAACTAGCTCTTATAGACCAGGTTGACCTCAAACTCACAGAGAACCGCCTGTCTCTGCCTCCTGAGTGCTGGGGTTAAGGGCATGCACCACCAGCACCCAGCTTTAATCTACATTTTTTTTATGTGGCTCTGTTACCTTTACTCTGCACTCCCCATGCTGCTTCCTCTCCGTCTAACTGGAGATTCTGCCTTCTTCCCAGAGTTCTCTCTCTGCCCTGAAGTCTCGCCTATACCTCCTGCCTAGCTATTGGCCATTCAGCTCTTCTTAGACCAATCATAGTAACTCATTTTCATACAGTGCACAGGAATATTCTGCAACATTTATGGGTATGTACATGTGTCTGTGTGTGTGCCCAAGGAAGTCAGAGAGGGGTCAGCTCTTTGAGGCTAGCGTTCCAGGCAGCTGTGAGCTGCCTGATGTGGGTGCTGGGAGTTGGACTCGGTTCCTCTGCAAGAACCCTATGGGCTCTTCATCCCTGAGCTACTTTCCCAGCCCTGAAGACCACCTCTTTTTAAAACACAAGTGTCCCTTAGAGGTGTATATCTCAATTTTCTATATGACAACCATGCAGGGTCACATATCAGGGTTGTGCTGACCTCAGACAGTGGGGAAATCATCCTTTCCCCTTTATTTCCAGAAAAGTTGGAGCAGCATATGTACAATTTCTTACTTAAATATTTATTAGGATTTACCATAGAGGCTTCTGGATACAAGAATTCCTTTGTTTGGGTTTTTAAATGTTATTTGATTATTGTGCTTTTGTTTTGTTTTATTCTGGTCTTTTTGAGATGGGGCTTCTCTGTGTAGCCTTGGCGGTTCTGGAACTATAGACCAGGCCTCAAGAGATCCACCTGCCTATGCCTCCTGAATGCTGGGATCAAAGGCCTGTGCCACTATGCCTGGCCTGCAAGGTTTTCTCTGTGTGCAAGTTCCGAGCTCATGTCTGTATAATTTGTAGTAACGGCCTTTCTTCTCTTTCGCTTTCTGAAAGTCCTTGGTGTATTTTTGTTTGTTCATTTGTATTTTGTTTTTGTTTTTGTTTCTGCTTTGCTTTTTAATTATTATTGCAGTTGTTTCTTTGATTTTTTTGTTTGTTGGTTTTGGCTTTGGGTATTTTTGTTTGTTTTTGTAGCAGGGTCTTTCCAGTTAGCCCAAGCTAGCCTAGAACTTGTTTCTCAGACCACGCTGGCTTTGAATTTGCAGTGACCCTTCCTGCTTCCTCTGCCTCTGCCTCTCCAAGTGCCTCTCCTGCCGCACAGAAATGAAAGGCAGACACCACCGCCACGTCCCGCTGAGATATCAGTGTGGCCTCTAATAACGCTTGTTGAGGGGTTAACTTTGGGCTTTATTAAATTTTTAACTTAACTTTCTGTGTTGTTTACTTCTCTGTGGATTTTGTCCTTTTGCCCTTAATTTCCTTCCTGTATATACTTTGGGTCTTGTTTTATTGTGTTTTGCCAGTTTTGTTTGTTTAGTTTCAGTACTAGTGATGGAAACTAGGGCCTTGTACATGCTAGACAAGATTCTACACACCCAGCAGGTTTTTCTAGCTTATTAAGGTAAAAGCTTAGATAATTGATCTTAAGTGCTTTTTTTTTAAAGTCTAATATATTCAATGAAACTTAAAAATTTTGCTGAAATGTTAGTTTATCTCACAAATTGAGATATTTAAGTTTTTACTCAGTTCCAAATATTTTTAATACTTTTACATTTTCTTTGTGACCTCATTTTTTGTTTTGTTTATTTGTTTTCTATTTTTTTTCTTCCTTTATTTTTCTTTTTAAGACAAGATTATACTATGTATCCCTGGCTGGCCTGCAATTCATAGAGCAAGCTGCTCTGGAATTCATAGAGACCCACTTCCCTCTGCCTTCTGAGTGCGGGTCTAAAGGCATGAGCCATTGCTATTTTCCTGGTTGTGACTTCAATTTTGATCCATAAGTTATCTTTACTATATGTCGTTAACGCGTGCATTCATTCATATGTTTTTGAGGCAGGGTTTTACTCTGTAGCCCAGGCTAACCTGGAATTCCTCATCCCCTGCTTCCTCTTCCCAAGTGCAGTGATTACTATCATCTATCACCATGCCCAGCTTAGTTTAGTTATTTGATTGTTTTTTGAGACAGGGCCCCATAGCTCCCAGACCAGCCAGCCTGGAACATCAGGTGGATGAAGAGGACCTTGAACCACTGGTTCTCCTGTCTTGTACCTTCCAAGTGTTGAGATTGCAACTTTGCACCACCACACCCTGCTGAAGTTTTTAGTACTGATTTCTACTCTCATTCCCCTGAGGTCAACGCACTCTGTGACTTCCTGCGTCTTGCTTTGTCACCTAGCAGCCCGATTCTGTTTGGCTAGTTGTGTGGCATTTTGTTTCAGTGTTTACCCTGCCTCACAGAAATGGAAGACCTGTGCCCTCCCCACTGTTCCTGCCTACTCATTGTTGAGTCTGTCTGCAGCCATCAACCTGTAGGAAATCTTGCGTCTGTGCAAGATCTGGGAGGCACGAGGCACACAGAAGCTTTCCAAGGTGTCACCGGTTTGTCAGTAGAGAAGCTTGGCAAGGTGACAGCCCCTGCTTCTCTGTATCTAAACACACAGTGTAGCTCACAGGGACTTTCTGCTTTGGTCAGTAGGATAAGTGAAAAAGTCAATATCTCATTCCTGAAATAATGGTCTCTTCAGAGCGTCAGTTTGCAGTCTTTTTATTTAGGCAGACTTCATCTAGTTCACTTTGATAAAAAGTCACATTGGGTAGGGGAATGGTGCCTCACGCCTTTAACACCAGCACTGCGGGGAGGGACGGGCAGAGGCAGGCAGATCTCTGGGAGTTCAAGGCAGCCTGGTCTACAAAGCAAGTTCCAGGACAACCAGGGTTGTTATGCAGAGAAACCCTGTTTCAAAAAACCACAAAAATAACCAACCAACCAACCAAACAAAAAACCCTGCAGGCATTGCATGTTCATGGTGCACACATATGTGCAGGAGAATACACACACACAATTTTTTTAAGTTGCATCAGGGACTGGACTGGAGAGAGGGCACAGAGTTAAGAGCATTTACTTTTGTAGAGGACCTGGGTTTGATTCCAAGCATTCACATGGTGGCTTGCAACCAACCCTAACTCTAGTCCCGGAGATCTGATGACTTTTTCTGAATTTCATGGGCAGCAGGCACTGGTGTACACTTACATATGCACGCGAACAATCGTACACTATATATGTGTGTACATATATATGGAGAGAGATAGACAGAGAGACAGAGAGCGTCTTTAATACTATATATGTGTATATGTGTATGTATATATATATATATATACACATACACACATGTACACACAATAGTGTGTGTTGTGTCTCATGCCTGTAACTCCAGCAGCACTCAGAAGATAGAGACAAGACGACCACCACAAGTTCAAAGGCAGTCTGGGCTATATAGCAACACCCTGACAAAACAAATGAAGAGCTTATTCCTCCTTTAGAACCAGGATTTTTTTTTTCTCACTTTCCATTAATAAAGCTCCATTCATTCTGCTGAAAAAATAAAAAATAAGGCCTGGCATAGTGGTGCACACCTTTAATCCCAGCGTTCTATAGGTCGTAGCAGACAGATCTCTGTGAGTTCAAGGCCTATGTAATGAGTTCCAGGGAAGCCAGAGCTACATATGAGATTTTGTCTCCAAAACCAAATAAAATAATAAACTAAAACAGCGGGGGGTGGTGGCGCACGCCTTTCATTCCAGCACTCGGGAGGCAGAAGCAGGTGGGTCTCTGTGAGCTCCAGGCCAGCCAGGGCAAAAATGAGATCCTGTCTCAAAGAAAGCAAATAAAATAATAAAAAAATAAAAAGTTATTTATAACCCAGTGTGGTGGCACACACCTGTAACAGCGAGACAGTGTCTCAAAACCTTTAACAAAACTCAGAAGTTGAGGAAGTTGTTTATTTTTCCACAGACTTTGTGCTCCTGCCCTTCTTCAGTTTTTTTGGTTGGGTGTTTTTTTGTTTCGTTTTGTTTTGTTTTGTGGAGGATAGGGTTTCTCTCTGTAACAGCTCTGACTGTCCTGATACTCAATCTGTAGACCAGGCTAGCTTCAAACTCACAGAGATTTGCCTGACTTTGCCTGTGAGGCATGTGTCACCACCCTTTATGTATATAAACCAAAACTAAGCAGGGGCTGCAGAAATGGCGTTTACAGAGGACCCAAGTTTGGTTCTCATCACCCACATCAGACAGCACACAACTACCTATAACTCCAGTTCCAGGGGCTCTGACACCAGGCACACACAGGGTACCCATACATACGTACATACATGTAGGCAAAACACTCATGCACATAAAATGAAAATAAATTAAAGAAAATAAAAAGAAAACTAACCAAAAGCAAGGAGAGGCAGCACAGGGTTGTAATCTCAGCACTTACTCGGGGTGCTGAGGTATGAGGATTACTGGAAGTTTGAGGACATCCTGGGCTACATAGTGAGTTATAGGCCAACCTGGGCTACAGAGTGAAACCTTCTCTCAAAAAGAAGAGGGGTCAGGAGCTTAGGGTGTGATTTAGTGTGTAAAGTATTCACCTACTGTGCACGAAGCCTTGGGTTTGATCCTCAGTATCACAGATTGGTACAGAAATCTCACAGAGATCCACTGCCTCTGCTTCCTGAGTGCTGGGATTAAAAGTGTGTATCACTACGACCCGGCTTTTTTTTTTTTTTGTCATTTATTTGTTTTTTGTTTATTTATGTATATTTTTGAGACAGGATCTCACTGTTGGTGGACTGAAACTCACTATATAGACCAGGCTGTCTTCAACCTCACAGAGCTCGATCTGTCTGCCTCTGCCTTCTGAGTGCTAGGATTAAAAGCATATACCACCATATCCAGGCAGTCTGGAAAATGATTTAATTTTATTTTTTCATGTGTATGGGTGTTTTGCCTGCATGTATGTGTCTGTACACCATGTTTTTGACTCAAGGCTGTAGAAGTCCAAAGAGGGCAGCAGAGCTCCTGGAACTGGTTGTGAACTGGTTATGAGCAGCCATGTGGTTGCTGAGAACTAAACTCCAGTCTTCTGGAAGAGCAGTTATTGTTCTTAACCCCTGAGCCACCTCTCCTGCCTCAGTCTGAAAGTGTTTGAGGACTTTAGTCAGCAATCACGACCAACAAAGACACACCAGAGCAGAAGGGCACTTTCTCCCACCTGAGCTGGAGCTGCGACTGATCAGGATCCCTAGTTGTCTGATGTTTCCCTTGTGCCCGGGGTTTAAGGAGCAGGAGAGCTATGCCCAGCGGTGACCTCTGACCCCTCCCTTAGCACCTGGTCACATTCATCATGGACAAGAGTGAGGCTATTGCCACAGTGGATGATGCCATCCGGAAGCTGGTGCAGCTGAGCTCCAAGGAGAAGGTCTGGACGCAGGAAATGCTGCTGCAGGTGAATGACAAATCATTGCGACTGCTGGACGTGGAGTCTCAGGTAAGTGCAGGGAGCGGACGGGCAGAGGCAGGGCCGGATGTCCAGTTCATCCAGATGTGTGTGGCCGTGCTGGTCTGTGGACAGGAATGGGGCTGAGGGTGGGTGGGAAAAAGTGGATCTAGCTGAGAATCTAGGACCCTTTTGGCAACTTAGGCAGGCTTAAATCTGCATCTGTTAGACTGCCAAGCACTGTTCTCTGCAAGAGCCTGACTGGCTATGTCAAGCCAGACCTGGCTGTGCCCCAGGGAGCTCTGCTCTGGTCCATCCCTTTTAGTGTCTATGTCCCTGCCTTTGGGCCAAGTCTGGGCTGTGTTCCTGTTTTGCACCTGTGAGTTACACATGTGTTCCTATCTGTGGAGCATGTTCCACTTACAATGACCAGTAACTGTGTGTCCATGGGTCCCCGGGGTGTCAGTCCCTTTCATACTGCATACATAGTCTTATCTATGCTCACGATGGCAGCCTGCATCTACATCCAGGGCCTGTCAGGCATGGCTGACCCATCATATACCCTCCCACAGGAGGAGCTGGAGAACTTCCCACTGCCCACCGTGCAGCACAGCCAGACAGTGCTTAACCAGCTTCGCTACCCCTCTGTGCTGCTGCTGGTGTGCCAAGACTCGGACCAGAACAAGCCCGACATCCATTTCTTCCACTGTGATGAGGTTGAGGTAAGACAGACAGCCAGGGGTGGGCAAGATGCCAGCTAGCCAAGCTGACCTGACACCACTGTGTCCCCAGGCGGAGCTGATCCAGGAGGACATTGAGAGCGCCCTGGCTGACTGCCGACTCGGGAAGAAGATGCGGCCACAGACCCTAAAGTAGGGCCCTGCCCTAGGGATGTGGAAAGTGAGGGATCTTGCCCTTTTGCTTGGGGCTCAGTAGCCTGGGTAGTGAGGGCTGCAGGGTGGTAGCACCCAGCAGGACCATAGCCAGGCTGAACTGTACCTTCCTTTCACCTCTAGGGGACACCAAGAGAAGATCCGTCAGCGGATGTCCATCCTGCCCCCTCCTCAGAGTCCAGCCCCCATTCCCTTTCAGAGATATGCTGAAGATTCCCCTCAGGCCAAGAACCGCGTGGGCCTGCCGTTGCCAGTGCCATTCAGTGAGCCAGGTAGGCTGAGGGGTGGGTGGGAATGCCCCGGGTGGGTGGGAACGCCCCTTGGGGTTTATGAAGAACCCTTCGGCAGCTCTCTGTCCCCCAACAGGTTATCGCCGTCGGGAATCCCAGGATGAGGAGCCACGGGCCGTGCTGGCTCAGAGAATAGAAAAGGAAACGGTGGGTGCCCAACTTTCCAGGACTCTTTTCTACCCTTGTCTACTTCCTGTTGGCAAGGAGCCTGGCTCATTCTGTTGCTGATGACAATGACTGACCGTTGGTCCTTCTTCTAACCTCAGCAAATCCTCAACTGTGCCCTGGATGACATTGAATTGTTTGTGGCTCGGCTGCAGAAGGCAGCTGAGGCTTTCAAGCAATTGAACCAACGGAAGAAGGGGAAGAAGAAGAGCAAGAAGGCGCCAGCAGGTACAGAAATAATAGGGACGGGATGGACAACCGGGGGCAAGACATGGCATACGTGCACCAAGCTGGAGGATGTAAAGTTTGGATGGGGACAGTAGCCAACAACAAGCAGGACTTGTCAGCCACTCAACAGGGCCCAAGGCTCATAACTTTCTGCCTTTTGCCAGAGGGTGTCCTCACACTTCGAGCGCGGCCCCCCTTAGAAGGAGAGTTTGTTGACTGTTTCCAGAAAATCAAGCTAGCCATCAACTTGCTGGTGAGTCAGCCCCACCCGACACTGCTGGTGAGGGTGGGGTGTCACCCAGGCTCACACACAACACACACACACACACACACACACACACACACACACACACACACATACACGCGCGCGCAGGCACACAGCATCTGTCACCTGCTTGTGCTTCCCACCCCCAGGCAAAGCTGCAGAAGCATATCCAAAACCCCAGCGCGGCTGAACTGGTGCACTTCCTCTTCGGGCCTCTGGAACTGGTGACTAGGGCTGGGGCAGGGTGGGATCAGGGACAACAGGATGATACAATGGGTTTGGGGGGGGGGTGAAAGAAACTTAGCATATTAAGATTGTGTCTAGGTTTCCAGAAGGCCACAGTCCCTCCCTGAGGGACAGCCTGAAGAACTGGGGTGGGTGGGTGATAGGTAGGCTGGGGCTTGTGGGTTTGCTGGGCTGGGCCCCCCAGCTGAAACTCTCTATGTGTCCAGATTGTCAACACCTGTGGCGGCCCAGACATTGCACGCTCTGTCTCCAGCCCTTTGCTTTCCACTGAAGCTGTGGGCTTCCTGCGTGGCCACCTGGTCCCCAAAGAGACGACACTGTGGGAATCATTGGGGGAGACCTGGATGAGGCCTCGGTATGGAGAAGGGACAAGATATGAACCAAAATGGAGGTCTCTGGTGGGTTGGTCCCAGCAGGGAACGTGACTGACCTTCTGGTCTGCCAACCACAGCTCTGAGTGGCCCCGGGAGCCACAGGTGCCACTTTATGTGCCTAAGTTCCACAATGGCTGGGAACCACCCCTGGATGTCCTACAGGAGGCTCCCTGGGAAACAGAAGGACTGGCATCTCTGCCCAGTGATCAGGTCAGAACTCCAGCCCAGCCCCACGCCTCTCCAGAGCTCACCACCCCGGCCCACCCCTGCTACCCCCTCAAGACCCCGACATCAACAGTACAGTCCACTCCAACCCCTGCAGTGTCAGGCCAGCTTGGCTCGCCCATGCGTGTGATCCTTTATCCTCAATGGTGCTAGGTCACAGCAGCTTCATCAGGCTTCACCCCTGTGCCCGACTCATCATGGTCCCTCTAGCCCAGCCTGTACCCCCACCAAGCCCAAGCTCCCCGCTTTCCCCACAGATGACCCCCATGAGCCGACTGTCCACACGGCACTCCCCGAAGCACAGCATCTCCTCTGATTTCCCCCCAGAAGACACTGCACCACCAGGCAGCTCCCCACATACTAACAGGTAAGTCCCCGCAGGGTGAGAGTCACATGCCAGCATGCGTGGCAAATGCCTTGCTCTGCTGTGAAAGCTTTAGTTTCCAAATGAGAATCCAACTTTATCCTTTTTCATATAATTTTAATTCTTATTGAAAATATTTTTTTCATATAATATATTCTGATCGTGGCTTCCCCTCCCCTAACTCCTCTCAGATCCTCCCCATGCACCCAAATCCACCCCTTTATTTCTCTCTCATAACAACAACAAAGCACAAGTGAACCAGTATAGGAAACAGCAAACAAACAAGCAGAAAAAAGGGAGGCAAAGAAGAAGTATACAGGAATGCACACACTCACACACACACTCTCTCTCACACACACACACACTCACACACACACACTCTCTCTCACACACTCACACACACATTCACACTCTCTCACACACATACACACTCACACTTACACACTCTCACACACACATTCACACTCTCTCACACACTCATACACACACACTCACACACATTCTCTCACACACATTCACACTCACACATTCATACACACTCACACACACATTCTCTCTCACACACAATCACACATACACTCTCACACACATATTCACACTCACACACACATTCTCTCTCACACACACACTCTCACACACACACATGCACACTCACACTCACACACTCAAACACACAGAAATCCCATAAAAACATGAAACCAGAAACCATAATACATAAGCAAAAGGCTTGTAAGATTAAAAAAGGTGCATGCCTTTAGTCCCAGCACTCAAAAAGCAGAAGCGGGCAGATCTCTGAGTCTACATAGTGAGCTTCAGGCCAGCCAAGGCTACTTCGAGAGACCCTATCTCAAAAAACAAACAATAGCAAACAAAACAAAACAAAAAACCAGCTGTGCTGGCTGGCTTGTTTCCTAGCACTTGGGAGACTGAAGTAAAAGGATTATTCAGACTCCAAGGCCTGTGTTTTTCCCTCCCAATGAGTCCTGGGCATAATGGTGCACACCTTTAACCCCAGCACTCAGAGGCAGAGGCACGTAGATCTCTGTGAGGCCCAGGCAGCCAATGGCTGCATAATGAGATTCTGTCTCAAAAAAATAATTAATTAAAATCAAGGTTAGAAACTTACTGAACCAAAAAAAAAGGAAAAAGAGAAAGAAAGAAAGAAAGAAAGAAAGAAAGAAAGAAAGAAAGAAAGAAAAGAAAAGAAAAGAAAGAAAGAAAGAAAGAAAGAAAGAAAGAAAGAAAAAGGAAGAAAGAAAGAACTGGACACCAGCAGCCCTACCAAGCCCTGGCCACTGTGGTGTTGCAGGGACACAGATTGGGGGTCTCAGATTGCCCCCTCCCCTGCTGTACACCCTTCATCTCACAGTGAATAAAACACAAGCCCAAGAAATGGAGGTACCCTCCTGTCTCTCCCTCCTCTGCTTCTTACTCCTATCCAGGGTCTACCTGGTGATCCCGGGACTCCCTTTCAAGGGCTAGACACAAGAATTTCCAGCATTAGCCTTCTTTAGTATGGTATCCATTGTCCCTACTAGGACCACATGTAAGGATCCTTCTCAGCCTGTCAGTACACAGGGCACACACCTAAACCCCCCATTTCTCCTCCCTCTCAGGTGTTCTTGAATAGGGCATTACCCTGTATCAGGGCCACACTAACCAGGACTGTGACCTGACTGGGGGGGATAAACCAATAGCCAGAGCTCACCCCTGCTCCAGGGATGCGGGGGGGGGGGGGGCGGCATCCAGAGGACACATGGTTGCCTCTAAGGGACTATGACTGAAAATATCCTAGCCTTGTGGTCAGCTGGCAAAGTGTGACGTTGTCACCTCCCCGGGCACACCTCTCTGATTCTAGTCCCTCTGTGGAGCAGGGCAAGAGATTCCCTGAGACAGTCTGGGCTGGGCCAGCCTCTTGGAGTCTGCTCTGCCCCCTCCTGTCTGCTGGGATGTCACAGTTTCCCTTCCCAGCTGATAAGCACAGCCTCTCTCCACTGCGACCTGGGCAGCAGCAGGAGAGGCTGCTACAGCTGGGAAGCAGGAAGAGAACCCAGTCCAGTCCTGAGCTTCAACCCTTCCTGGTCCTGCAGGGGCTACCAGCCGACACCAGCCATGGCCAAGTATGTGAAGATCCTCTACGACTTCACAGCACACAATGCTGACGAGCTGTCCGTGCTCAAGGATGAGGTCCTGGAGGTGAGGATTTGGGCTATCCAGGGGAAGTGGGCCGTGCTCTGGGGCTAGGTTGTGTAATTCACCCATCTTCCCAGGATGCTTGACCTGGGCTCACAGGGCCTCTCGGACCCCACCACAGTCTGGCTGGGCCACCGAGCTGCCTTCTGATGTCTGGGGGATCCCTGAAGATCTACAATGGTGGGTGGCCTTACAATAGAAGCCAGCAGGGTCTTGTCACTCATGCCCACCCAAGAGCACTACCCTAGACCAGCTTCCTTGTGACAAACCTGAATCCAGGCCACCCACTGAGGGACAGAAAGTGGAGCAGGATGAGGAAAGCTCTACATTCAGAATCAGGTTAAGAGGTACCCTATCCGCAGGACTGGGGAGGCCAGGCAGACATGGGGTAACCTACTAGGCCAAAATGGTGCCCAGAGGATGGAGAGCTGGGCTTGAGGAGACACCTGAAGGACTCTCTGGCCCTCTGTAAGGGCTTGGCAGGTGATCCCAGGCTCCGGCTCTCACATTTTCTAGGGGTCTGTGCAAGGGTGTCACTGGGTGTCCCAGACACTTTATACCTTCGCAGGTGTTGGAGAATGACCGGCAGTGGTGGAAGCTGAGGAATCGCAGTGGCCAGGCTGGCTATGTGCCCTGCAACATCCTGGCTGAGGTTCGGGAGGAGGACGTGGGTGCCACCTTGGAACAGGTGATCGCCTGCCATGGCTCCATTCTATCTACAACACAATCAGAGCCCCTAAGGTCAGGGGTGCAGCTGATCTCAATGTGACATTTGAACCTGAGCCCTGGAAATCTGCTGCCCCTAAGCTGGGCCCAGGGCTGGTGTGGGTTCCTGGGGTCTTGCTCAAGGGGAGGGCTGGCCTACACACCTGGGGGTCCTGGGTAAGCCCTAATAGCCCCCCTCACCTTACCCCTCACCTCTCCCCCACCCTTTGCAGTCTGGTCAGAAATACTGGGGTCCTGCCAGCCCCACCCACAAAGTGCACCCAATGTTCGCAGGGAAAAAAGAAAGTAAGTAGAACTATTTTGGGGTCAGAAGTACGGGGGTTGGGGAAAGGCGGAGAACTGGAGGGGCTGAGAGCGTGCGCCCTACAGAGGTAATCCAACATATGGACGAGGTCAATGAGGAGCTCATAAAAATGATCAGCCACAACAAGGGACAGCCGCAGCGCCACTTCCGCGTGGAACGCAGCCAGCCAGTGCACCTGCCACTTACCTTCCAGTCAGAACCCAAGGAAGTCCGAGCCTGGTTGGAAGCCAAGGCTTTCAGTAGCAGGTGAGCCCTGTATGCGCAGCCGGCGGGGCGGGGCCAGGATACCACCATGCCCACGGCCCTGCCCTCACGCCCACCTACCCCTAGGATCGTGGAGAGCCTGGGAATCTTGACTGGGCCCCAGCTCTTCTCCCTCAATAAGGAGGAGCTGAAGAAAGTGTGCGGGGAAGAGGGCAGTCGTGTGTACAGCCAGCTCATGGTTCAGAAGGCTTTCCTGGAGGTGAGCGGCTCCTGTCTGCTTCTGAGTTTCTTCTGAGTTTCTTCTTTGGCACATGCACCTGCTCCTGGGATCACCGGGAAAGCAGAAAACAGCACGGCCCTGACCTACCCCCACACCTCCCGACTGAGGTCCAATCTTTCTTTCCTAAACACAGAAAAGTGGGTCGGAACTGGAGAAGCTTATGGACAAGATTCATGCCAAGAACCAGAGGAGGGCAGAGGACAGCTAGACCAACCTGCATACTTCACCAGAGGCAGAGGGGAGGCCGCATCTGTAGCAGGCCCAACCCTAATGCATGGAGAATTATTTTTATATGTGTATTATTTTATACCAAGGACTCAGATGGGCTGGGTGTAGCTGGCTCACCTGCCTTCAGGCAGGGTCCTGTACACTACTGGCCCAGCGACACCTGTGGGTGGTTCCTTTGCCCCCACCCCCCAGCCCCAGCTCCAACCCATATTCTTCTCTTCAAACCAAGGCTAGCCTCAGCCAAACCTGTACCTGGCAGTGCCAGTCCCCGCTCAATCTGCTGCCAAGGCCCCAGGACTCTCCAGGTGGGCAAGGCCTCTTTCCCTGGCCTTCCCTGTGCACATGGAGGCTCCTGTCCCTTCTGACGCTGGGCCCCAAACTCCACACCTCTCCCTTCTGTTGCTTGCCCTTACATTCTCCTGCCCCCTCACCCACTGTACTAACTGCACAATGGGCCTGAACTCCCAGATGGCCAGCTTGATGACCTTGCCCACTCCCTTCACGCTGCTAGCACCCCAAGAACAACTCGGTCAGAAGCTCCGGGATAGGAGGCCTTGGGTGCCCTGCTGGTATCGAGTATGCTGTATTCTTTATTCTTTCAAGATCTAAGAATGGACTAGACATAGGTACTGACTTCAGATGTCCGATCCCACCTAAAGGGCCTGGACAACAGCTGTCTCTGGCTGTTTCCGCCAGCATTTGTGCAGGTGGCTGGTGAGCTTCCCAGCCCTGGATGGAGCCTCAGACCCAGAGATGAGAGTAGGGACGCCACAGCTATGTCAATAAACCAGTTGTCTCCTAGCAACTTCCATGTCTGTCTCTCGGGGTAGCAGTGCTCTGACCCCAGTTCTCACACTGCCTCTTCTTTCTCCTCCTTTTCCTCGGAGACAGGGTGAACTCTGAGTCACCCTACCCCAGCCTCCTGGGCTGGGATTCCATGTGCATATCACCAACCCTGGCATTGCCCCTTCAAAGAGCTGTCCTGCAGAGAGCAGCCCCATCACAGGTGGTGCTGTGGCCACGCGAGGAGGCACCACTCACCTCCATGCCCATCCAGCATGGCCCTAGAGCTATGCAGAGGGCGTCTAGATGGCCCAAAAGTCTTCCGATCAGCTGGCTTTCAAGGAGCCCATTCTGAACAGAAACTAAGTCCAACAGACCCAGGAGCATGAACCAGATGGGAGGTAGAGGCACAATTTAGAGAACTTTGATCCAAGATGAAGGAGGTGTCAGAAAAGAGGGCTTGGGCCTGTAAGACCCCACTAACAAGTTGGCAGGGTACACCAAGCTACTCGGGTATCTACTCTTTAAGGACACTTGCCTGGCTGGCCAGAGTGTCGCCTTTGGAGCAGGCCTTTGGTGCCATCTGCTGGCAGCTGTTTCTGCCTCGTTGGGTGACTGCTAGATGTCTTGCTCCTGGCATGGGGACTGTCCTGCGTTCCAATATTGCAGGTGAACCCAGTTCTGGCGAGGGGCGTCTGAGTCCTCAGTGTGCTGCATAGAGTCTGAGCGGTGGAGACTGCTCTCCAGTCAGCCCACCACTGGCTAGGCTTGGCCCCAGGCCTCACAGGCACCAGCCTCTCAACTCAGAGAAGCCCCGGGACAGGCTTTCCAACAATCTTGCCTCCAGGATGGCTGGAGCCACCCTTCAGGGGGGTCTCCAGACCCTGTATGTACTTCCTCAGCTAGCCCTACTCCCTCATCTGTGATGCACTTCTCCTCCAACACTTAATGCTGCTTCCAGATAGCCAAAGAGGCTCCAGACCTCCAGAGCAGCCTCTCCTTGCCCCTGAAACTGCCAGCTCCTCACTCCCATGTGAGGCCCCAACTAGACAGTCTGCTCAGGCCAGTGGATTCTCAGAAGTTGTACCAGCTTTTCCCACCTCTAGAACCTTTAGAAAAGTAGAGAGCTAGGTATGGTGGCATACAGCATTAACCGCAGCAATTAGGACGCAGAGGCAAGAGGATCTCTGCTCCACACAACAAGTTTCAGGCCAGCCAGGGTTCCATAGGAAGATCTTGCCTCAAAAAACTAAACTAAACTGTAAAAATGCTTACTTTTAAATATTTTTTAGATTTTCTTGTTTTTATTTTATGTGTATGAATGTTTGTCTGTACATGTAAGTATATGTATACCACATATATGTCCGAAGCCCACAATGGCCAGAGAGGAGATCATATCCTCTGGAACTGGAGCTACAGGTAGCTGTGGGTGCTGGAAGCCAAACCGTGGTCCTCTGTAGCAGGGAGTGTTCCTAAAGGCTGAGACAGCTCTCCTTTTTAATTCTTTTGAGACAGTCTCAGATAGCACCTCAAACTTTCGATATGGCTGAAGTGGCCTTGAATTCCTAACGCCTCTAGTGCTGGGATCATAGGCACGTACCCAGTTTTACATGCTGATCGAGATAGACGCATACTCTGCCAACAGAGCTCAACCTTCAGGACCTTTAAAGAAAATAGGAAAGGACCACGAAGCCCAGCCGCCTAGTGATGCTGGAAGAGCTGCAGCCTCAGGACTCGTCAGCCCCGGACCTTCCTAAGCCGTTTACTCTCCTCTCAGTTCTGAAGGGGTTCATGGCATGCTAGTGAAGGATAGCAAATTCTAACATTGCACCAAGTACTATCCTCACATCAGAAGGCTCAGTCACAACTTAAGATGTAGGCACGAACCAAGAAAGACACAAGCCAGGCGGTGGTGGCACACACCTTTAATCCCAGCACTTGGGAAGCAGAGGCAAGCAAACCTCAGTGAGTTTGAGGTCAGCCTGGCCTACAAAGCAAGTTCCAGGACAGTTAGGGCTGTTACACAGAGAAACCCTGTCTCAAAAAGTCAAAAAAGGGAGAGAGAAAGAGAGACAAAGAGGCCAGGTCACTTGGGCTGGGGTTTAAGTGCAACTTTCCTAATTGCAGCATGCCTCACACCTGTCCAACAGGTCAGCAGGGGAGGGGAAGGTTGGCACTCCCCAGGAGACCCCAGCTGAAGAGGGTCTGGCCATGTGTTGGGCAAATGACCTTTAAACCCTCAAACCCAGGGACAGTTTCCAAGCAGCTCAGCCAATAAGCTGTCTGTGTATGGGACTGCTGGGGCCGCTCTGTGCCTAGCTCTGCCACCAGTAAATATTTCCATGAACAAGCCCGTCTCTGTCCAGGGACAAGCATGTCTTTGTGGATTGCCAACCCCCAACCTCCCACAGTTGGCCATAGATGCCTGTGGCCACTCAAGGCATTCAAGACACAGGGTTTCCCACACCACTCAGAAAGGACTTTCCCTTCTTTCTTAGAAAATGAATTATAAAAGTTACCTACTTTCCAGGACTGTGACACAGAGAAACCGTGTCTCAAAAAAAAAAAAAAAAAAAAAAAAAAAGTTGCCTTCTGGAGATATTTGGGGAAATGACACAGACGGTGAGCCACCCTTCGTGATCCAGCAAAAATGTACATATTACCTGGGGAGAGTGACTCTTAGCCAAAGTGAGCTACAAGTCCCAGGAAGGAACTCTTGGAGGAAAAAATGGTGCTGAGAAAATGTTTTGTGTGTGGAGGAGAGAAAAGGATCAACCCTGCCCCATAAAGGGGAATGTGCCCTTCATAATACTGGGTGTAACATGACAGGCAAAAAACTGTCAGGTTCCTGGGAGAAAGTACAGAGAAGACCCGTGACGGTGCGGTCAAAGATCAGTGCTCAAGCAAGATGACGCACGCCTTTAATCCCGGCACTCGGGCCGCAGAGACAGGCGGATCTTGTGAGTTGAAGGCCAGCCTGGTTTACAAGAGCTAGTTCCATGAGAGCCAGGGCTGTTACAGAGAAACCCTGTCTCAAAAAACAAAAAGAAAAAAGAAAAAAAGAAGAGGTGAGTTTGGTTTCAGAAGACCATGTGTACGATGTTACAGCTGTACAGCTCTCATTATGCAAAAAGTAGAGAGAGGGTCCTTTACCGGACATGGTGCCTGAGGCCTGTTATTTTAGCCCTTGCTATGCTCAAGCAGGCGGTTTACCATGCGTTTGAGGCCAGCAAGGGGTTGTAGTGATACCCTGCCTCAAAAAACAACCAAAAACTGTAGGTTGAGAATGTTATCATTCTACTGGCCTTCCGTCACCTGGGTACCCTGTCCCTTTAAGAGACAAGCCCACACACTCCCAATCTCCGCCCCCCTTCTCGCTGAGACAAATCTCCCCCCTTCTCGCTGCTGCCTTCTCTCCCTCTCCTCTCCCTATCTCTCTCTCTCTCTCTCTCTCTCTCTCTCTCTCTCTCCCCCTCTCTCTCTATACTTCCTCTTCCCTCCTCCCCTTCTCCTTTCCTCTCCTCTCTCTCCTTGTCTCTTCCCTCCATAATCCCCTTACCCTTATGCTCTTCCCAATACCCATTAAATAAACTATACCCAAGCCCTCCCCACATGGCATTATCTGTCTGTCCCCCACCTGCTAGAGGACCTGCCAGGGTTGCACCGCCATAAATTTTTCAAAGAGGACCAAGGTTCCATTCCCAGCATCCATATGGCAGCTCACAACTGTCTGTAACTCCAGTTCCAGGGGATCTGGTACCCTCACACAGATGTACATGCAGACAAAACACCAAAGTACATGAAATAAAAAAAAAAAAAACAACTCTAACTTCTTTTGTTAATCACCACTTCTCAAAGTGCTATCAAGAGACAGGTGACAAGAAACCCTGTCTCAAAAAATCAACCCTTCCCCCAAAAGACAAACAAACAATAGAGACAGGCCACAAACTCAGTTGAGTGCATGAATGTGCTCCTCACCATGACTAGTATTTGGGGAACACATCTACTTTCCCAGTCGGGCGGTGGTGGCTCATGCCTTTAATCCCAGCACTTGGGAGGCAGAAATAGGTGGATCTCTGTGAGTTCGAGGCCAGCCTGGTCTACTGTAGTGCTGGTGCTACTACAGGTTAGTACACAAATCAAGAAAGGGGCCCGGCGATTTAAACACACACACACACACACACACACACACACACACACACACACACGGGGACATGGGTCATCCATGATACAAGAATGCCCACTTTATTGTGTACAGGGGCAGCTTATATAGGGTTCTGGCCATGCCCCAGCTCTCGGGATCATTCAGGCCTCAACAGAAATCCCTCCCCTGCCATCAGGGTGTCGTCGTCGCCCCCCCCCCCCACCCCGCTCAGAGCAGCTGCAGGCTTCTCAGAGCAGAGGCAAACAAGTTTTTTTGTTTGTTTGTTTGTTTTTGTTTTTTTTTTTTACAAGAAATTCAGGGTCTGGTGGTCCACAGTCCCCAACAAATCCCCCTTTTCTATATAATTAAGCACTGGCATGGGCATGGCAAAAATATGCTCTGCCACCGGGACCGAAGTTGTGACAATAGCAGCCATTACAGGCCACATTGATCCCAAAGTCTCTTTCGGCCAGGGAGGCTCAGCACCAGCTGATTAGCGGCAGTCACAAATGCTGGCCTCCTGCCTCTGCCTCAGCAAACCCTGCAGGAAAGCCTGCTGCTGGTGCCACAGACTCCTGGGGCGCAGAGCTGGGGATTGCCCCCTTCTCACTGCCACGCTCGGACAGGCAACCCTGGGCGGCTCCCGCTCACCTAGGCTTCAGCACTTGTTGCCACAGTTGCCGACGTGCCCACCCCCGGCTCCTGGCACCGCTGCTCTCAGGGACTCCAGGAATCATGAAAGGGGCCCAAGCTCATGGCCTGCACCTCGCTCATCAGGCCCACAATGGTGGACAAGCTCTCAAACCCCACTTCCTCCAGTTAACAATCTTTTAGTGAATTTGGGTGTCGTTCTCTAGACTACTTCCTGCTGATTGGGGTGCTGTATCTTTGGGGTTTTTTTCACGGCGACGTTTCAGGGGCTCTTAGTCCATCAATCCATGTTAGTCTAGAATGAATCCACAGGTTCTCATCCTCTGTGGAAACAAAAGCAGAACCTCTTTTCCAGAGCAACATATCCTTAGACCCATATTTTAAAGTCAATATACCTTTCTTAGCAGTTCCCAGAATCAAATGTCTCTCTCCAGTCAAAAAACTAAAAGAGAACACAATATACATAATCCAAATTCTCTGTGCACATTCCAACCTTTCGGCTTCCTGGCTTATTATTTCTTTTTGTTTGTTTGTTTGTTTGTTTGTTTGTTCTTCAAGACGGGTTTTGCTGTAGTTGTAGAGCCTGTTTTGGAACTGGCTCTTGTAGACCAGGCTGGCCTCGAACTTACAGAGATCCGCCTGTCTCTGCCTTCCAAGTGCTGGGATTAAAGTCCTGTGCCACCACCGCCTGGTGGCTTATTATTTCTTAACTCCTTTTAATCTGTTTATATTCTCTCTTTAAAAACTTATTATTTTGTATTACATTACTGTCTCTCTAAAAAACTTTGTTTAATTCCAGTGCCCTGCCTCCCCAAAAGAACTGCCAATTGACTGGTCAACATTTGCGCAGAATTACTGGCACCCATCTTCAATCCGCCCTCACCATCAATCTCCTATTCGCTTGCTGGCCAGCCTTCCGAGGGGGATCTCCCAATGTCTCCCCAATTCCCGATCTCACTAGGGGCTTCCACCTGTAGCACCTGTGCCTCTACAGATAGGTATGCGAATTGGGAAAGAGACCTGGAGATTTAAACACACACACACACACACACACACACACACACACACACACACACAGATAGACAGAGACACGGGGACTTGGGTCATCCTTGATACAAGAATGCCAAGAATGCCCTCTTTATTGTGCTCAGGGGCAGCTTAGATAGGGCTCTGGCCACGCCCCAGCTCTCAGGATCTTTCAGCTTCAGGCCTCACCAGAAATCACTCCCCTGCCGTCAGGGTCTCATGCTCTGAGCAGCTGCAGGCTTCTCAGAGCAGAGGAAAACAAGTTGTTTACAAGAAATTCAGGGCCTGGTGGTCCGCAGTCCCCAACAGTCTACAAGAGCTAGTTCCAGGTCAGGCTCCAAAACTACAGAGAAACCCTGTCTTGGGGGGAAAAAAAAAAAAAAAAGAATTGTTTCCCAAACAAAGCATTTGAAACCATCTTCCTGCTATGAGTGCAACAGCGATGGGTATGTTTGTGGAAGCTCACATGTGGAAGCCAGAGGTCATTGACTTCTTCTGTCTTTACATGTGGGGGGGTGGCACTAGAGATTGAACCTAGGCTCCTGCCATGCTAAGGGTCCTGCTTAGACCTTTTATCAAGTCGACCATAGTTAGAGTCATTTGGGAAGAGAAAACCTCAAATGATTGAGAAAGTGCTGGCTGTCCTAGAACTCTGGAACTTGCTTTGTAGACCAGGCTGGCCTTAAACTCACTGACATCTGCCACAAACACCTGGTTCTTTTCTCTCTCTCTCTCTCTCTCTCTCTCTCTCTCTCTCTCTCTCTCCCTCCTTCCCCCCTCCCTCCCTCCCCCCTCCCTCCCTCCCTCCCTCTTTCTTTCTTTCTTTCTTTCTTTCTTTCTTTCTTTCTTTCTTTCTTTCTTTCTTTCTTTCTTATTTCTTCCCCTACCACCCCTGAGCCAAGACAGGATTTCTTTGTGTAGCCCTGTCTGTTCTGGAACTCATGCGGTAGACCAGAGTGGTCTTGAACTCCCAGAGATCCACCTGCCTCTGCCTCCTGAGTGCTGGGATTAAAAGTATGTGCCACCACCACTCAGTGGGACATTTTCTTAATGATTGCTGTGGGAGATGCCATCTCTGCACAGGTGGTCCTGAGTTGTATAAGAAAGCAGCACTTTCTTATACACTGTCAGCTTTCTTATACGGCTGTCAGCACTTGGGGTGCAGATCTCTCTTAGTTTGAGACCAGCCTGGTCTACACAGAGAGTTCCAGGACAGGTCAAATGTATAGTCAAACCTTATCTCAAAACTGGGAAAGGAGCTATAGAGATACGTCAGAGGTTAAGAACACTTGTTATGACCTGGAGAAATGGTTCAGAGATTAAGAGCACTGGTTACTCTTCCAGAAGTCTTGAGTTCAATTCCCAGCAGCCACATGGTGACTCACAAAGATCAATAATGAGATCTGGTGCCCTCTTCTGGCCTGCAGGCATGGGTATAGGCAGAACACTATATAATAAATACATAAAGAAATCATTTTAAAAAGGTTTAAAAAAAAAAAGAACATTTGTTCTTGAAGAGGACCCAGGTTTGATTCCCAGCACCCACATAGTGGTATATAAATATCTTTAATCAGTTTTAAGGAATCCATCAGGCATAGACGTGGTAGGAAAAATAGTCACATACAAAGTAAAATAAATAAGTCTTAAAAGAAGAAAGAAAAAGAGAGAAAGAAAGAAAGAAAGAGAGAAAGAAAGAAGGTTAGCAAACCATGAAGAAGAACAAGCCATCAAGCAGCACTCCTCCGTGGGTTCTTTAGTTCCTGCCTTAGTGTAGTGGTTTGATTAAAAATTGCTCTGCAGGCAGATCTCTGCGAGTTCGAGGCCAGCCTGGTCTACAAGAGCTAGTTCCAGGACAGGCTCCAAAGCTACAGAGAAACCCTGTCTTGGGGGGAAAAATGGTTCCTATAGGTCCATAGGGTGTGACACTATTAGGAGGTGTAGCCTTGTAGAAGTGGGTGTGGCTTTGTTGGAGGAAGTACATCAGTAAGGGGTAAGCGTTGAGATCTCAGATGCTCAAGCCTGGCCAGTGAGTCAGTGTCACTATCTGTGAATCACTGCCTGTGATCCAGATGTGGAACTCAGCTCCTTCTCCAGCACCATGTCGGCTTGCACATCGCCATGCTTCCCGCCATGACGCTAAAGGACTAGACTTCTGAAACTATAAGTCAGCCTAATTAAATGTTTTCCTTTAGAAGAGTTGCTGTGGCCAGGCTGGGCGGCGCGCTTTTAGTCCCAGCACTCGGGAGGCAGAGGCAGGTGATCTCTGTGAGTCTGCGGCCAGCCCGGTCTACAGCGTGAGTTCCAGGACAGCTAGGGCTACACAGAAAAAGCCTGTCTAGAAAAACAAAACAAAAACAAAAACAAAAACAAAAAACAACAACAACAGAAAAAAAAACAAGCAAAGAGTTGTTGTGGTCATGGTGTATCTTCACAACTGTAGAAACCCTAGCTACCCTGATCATGGATCAGAACCTGGATGCGCACAGTGTTTTATCACAGCAGTTAGAAACCAAAACCACTAATCCACACTCCACTACTGTGCGAGATCCTCAGACTTGTCCATCCTTTTTTTTTTTTTTTTTTTTAAGTTGGATCTCTCACTAAAACTGGACCTCGTTTTGTTGGCTATTGGCTGGGAGCGAGCTGGGATCCACTTGTCTCTGCATCTCCGTGCTGGAGTTCCAGGTATGCCCTGGTTACAGATGCCTCACCTGCTCTGTTTTGGTTTGGTTTTTAGAAGATAGGGTTTCTCTGTGTAACAGCCCTGGCTGTCCCAGAACTCGCTTTGTAAATCAGGCTGACCTCAAACTTACAGAGATCCACCTGCCTCTCTCGGCCTCTGAATGATGGAATTAAAGACCTGTGCCACCACGCCTGGTTGCCTTTCCTGGTTTTTACGTGAATGCTGAGGATCTGAACTCAGGTCCTCGTGGATTTTCTGAATTCTGAAGCTCAAACCCAAGGCATCCTGCATGTTACGCAAGCCCTCTACCAAATGAGTTACACCCTCAGCCCGGTCAGACCTCTCATCAGGTTGTGGGCCCCTGTGCTTTCTTGGGCCCTTGAGGCTGGATACATCACTACCCTCCCACCTCCCCCACCCCACCTGGCTGCCCGCCCACTAGGACAGTCCTCTCAACTGCTGAGGCTGCTTGCCCTTAAGTGACCTCCCAGTTGACCTATGTGATAAGGCAGCCAGGGTTCTAGTTTGAGGTGCCCTGGAGGAGACGCCTGTGCTGGTTGAGCAGGGCACATGGCAGCATCTGTGATCAAGGACACAGGTCAGGCAGGCAGCCAGTCCTCGGTTCTCCCTCCTAATCATAGCTCACAAGTATTCACGCTATTACTCACTATTATTATTAGTGTGAGTAAGCTCACACTAACCTACCTGCTATCCCGCTCACCTCCTTCCTCCTTAGCTTAGCTCCCCTGCTTCCTATAGCCCCAGGCTTTAACTACTTCTCTTCCTCCTTGTAAACACAAGTTAGAAGAGGGCAGTAAAGGGGAAAGGTTCCTACACTGGGCCCCAATAAACCAAGATAAATATTCAAATGGGCCCACTCAGCCAAGTTCACACTGGGCCTGTGGAGACCCAGGGTCAGAGAAAGTCACTTGCACTACCAGTTGGGCCAGCTCTGTGACAGGAAGAGGAAGGTGGTTCTTGCACAAAGGTAACCGAGGCCTCCAGTTTCTCTGTATGTTCTGCAGAGAAGGAATGCAACTTCAAAACATCTATTTAACTCTGGTTTACTTCCTCGTTACTGGGGTTTTTCAGGTCAAGGCCTGGACCTTGGCCCCAACAAACTGGGCCTGGTCGGCCTAACTACACCAACTAAACAGATAATACTATTTCAACAGCAGGGAAAAGAGATTTAATTCAATGTGGCTACTTTGTAGACTCCTAAGTAAGCAGACCAGAGACCCTCACATTCCTCTTCATCTTCAGGTAGCTGCCAAACTTTGATCTGAGAAATTGTCACAACTGTAGAGATCTCTTCCTGGAAGACAAAGAACCTCCTCCCCTCTGATTGATACCAGGACTTCAGAGGTTCCCGTAGGTTCCCTTACACCATGTTCTGGGTAGTCTTACATCCTCTTGACACAAGGTAGTTATCTAAGAGGAGGGAGACTTGACAGAGAAAATGCCTCCATAGTATGGGGCTGGAGAGAAGACTATAGAGAGCATCTTCTTGGTTTTGATTTTTTGTTTTTGTTTTGTTTTGAGACAGGGTTTCTCAGTGTAACAGCCTTGACTGTCCTGGAACTCGCTCTATAGACCAGGCTGGCCTTGTGCTCACAGAGATCCACTTGCCTCTTCCTTCCGAGAGCTGGGGTTAAAGGTGTGCGCCACCACCGCCTGGCCCTGATGTTCTTCTAAGCTCTAATAAAATTATCCTTGAGCTTTTGTGTGAGTCCTTTCTTTTTTGTTTTGTTTGGTTTTTGAGAGACAAGGTCTCTTTGTGTAGCTTTAGATGTCCCAGAACTCACTCTGTAGATCAGACTGCTTTCAAACTCACAGAGATCCGCCTGCCTCTGCCTTCCAAGTGTTGGAAGTGAAGGCATGCACTGCTACTGCAAAAGAAGAGAAGAAGAAGAGGAGGAGGAGGAGGAGGAGGAGGAAGAAAAGAAGAAGAAGAAGAAGAAGAAGAAGAAGAAGAAGAAGAAGAAAAGACGAAGAAGAAGAAGAAAAGAAGAAGAAGAAGAAGAAGAAGAAGAAGAAGAAGAAGAAGAAAAGAAGAAGAAGAAGAAGAAGAAAAGACGAATTAGAAGAAGCAGCAGCAGCAGCAGCAGCAGCAGCAGCAGCAGCGGTAGTGATACACACCTTTAATCCTGGTCTACAAGAGTTAGTTTAGGACAGCTAGGGCTGTTACACAGAGAAACCCTGTCTCAAAAAGAAAGAAAGAAAGAAAGAAAGAAAGAAAGAAAGAAAGAAAGAAAGAAAGAAAGAAAGAAAGAAAGAAAGAGAAAAAACAGAGGAAAAGAAAAAAGAAATGTGCTAAAAATAAATAAATATGGTGGAGGCTGCAGAATATGCAAAATTTTGAGCATGACAATGAAGGAAGCCAAAACAAAAATATCAGAAACAGATTGACAAAAAACAGAAGTAGGCTGAGAGCTTCTACATCTAAATCCAATCAAAAATAAGTCTTTAGAGCCAGGCAGGTAGTGGCACACCCCTTTAATCCCAGAGCGTGTGCTTGTGTGCAAGGAGACAGGCCGAGCTCTGTGTATTCAAGGCCAGCCTGTTCTACTGAGCAAGTTCCAGGACAGCCAAGGTTACACAGAGAAACCGGCTTAGAAAAACAAACAAACAAACAAAAAAGTTATTTAGAAATAAGAAAGGAAAGGAATGATCAGATATCTTCTTGTTCACATTGTTTAGAGACAGGGTTTCTCTTTCTATAGCCCTGGCTGTCCTGGAACTCCCTCTGTAGACCAGGCTGGTCTAGAAATGAACTCAAACTGGACTACAGAAGGATTTCTGGGGGTCAGATAAAAGCCAGAATTTCTCGGGAACTTGGGAAATGGGATTTTCATTTCCGAAGGGAGTCCTCCTCTCAAATGCTGGTCCTTATTGCATAAACTAATGACAGAACCACTTCACGGTATAGTTAGTGGGATATTTTTATTGTAGATGTGAGAGAGGAAACAGCCAGAGGCATCTGGAAGAATCCAGAACACAGAATAAAAGAAGTCGACGGAACGTGTGAAAGACTCTAGAATTTCTAAGGCCACGAGGGAAGTCATCAGGTTGGATATGGCCAAGGCTATCTGTGGGAGAGGGGAGAATAGCAGGGGACAGACTAGAGAAAACACAGCGGAGATGCATGAGCAGGGTGTGGGGGGGGAAGCATAGCTGAAACAGCAGGGTTATAGGGTGACCAGGCAGCTGGGGGCGGAGCCTAGGAGCTGGGGGGGAGTTTAGGAGAGGTGAGGTAAGAATGGCTAGGATGTTGCATGGTCGCTGAAATGTGTAACAGGGATTTGTGATACTGAGGGAGCCAGCATGTGCTCTTATATGCCAATAGGACTACAGGTAGCCATATGTCCCTTCTGCCAAAGGTAAGGGAAATGACTCCTTTTGGTAGATGAGAACCAGTTTTACAAATTGCTGAGGGATGCTGGCTTTTATCTAAGCACCATAAATTGTCCTCCAAATTGAGCTCACGAGCTCATTTCTGGATATTTGGACTGCATTCTAGAGTTTGTTTGGGTTTTTTGTTTGTTTGTTTGTTTGTTTGTTTGTTTGTTTTTTAAGGTTTATTTCTTTATTATGCATACAGCATTCTGCCTGTATGTCTGTCTGCAGACCAGAAGAGGACACCAGATCTCATTACAGATGGTTGTGAGTCACCATGTGGTTGCTGGAAATTGAACTCAGGACCTCTGTAAGACAAGTGAAGTGCTCTTAACCGCTGAGCCATCTCTGCAGCCCTGCCTTTTGGAGTTTGGAGTTTCCTTTGTATCTGACACCTGGAATTGGCACAATTTGTCCACCCTCTCTTCTCTAGCCGCTCTCACTGCCCCCTCCTCTCTCACAGCGGCCCTGAGTGTGACCAGTCCTCTTCCCTTTCTCTCTGTTCGGGACTCTTCCAGATGCCTCTGGACATTCTCTCTCTTACACACAGTAAAAACCTTTCCCTAAGGGAACAGTCATGTCGCCAGCAGATTTTTGCCGCACCCCATCACATACAAAAAACACTCCAAACTGACCTCTGACCTCCACACATGTGCCTCCCTACTCTCCTTGGCCTTCCTAAATTTAAAAAAAAAAAAACAAAAAAAAACAAAAAAAACTAGGAAACTAAGAAGGTGGGGTTTATGGATCCAAGCTCCTGGGTAGAATTTCCACCTTCTCTTTGTATCTGCCTTCTTAACTTTGACTCAGACTCCTGCTGGCCTCTGCACAGGCTTATTAATCACAGGGGACTGTCCCTGATAGGCCCCACCCACTTCAAGTGGAATTCCTCAATGCTTCCTCCTGAGTCACTCTGGATTTCAGGAACCAACTGACTGATAAAAAAATCTCTATGATTTGCATTTCTCTGATGGCTAAGGATGTTGAACATTTCCTTAAGTGTCTTTCAGCCATTTTAGACTCCTCTGCTGAGAGTTTTCTGTTTAGGTCTAAAGCAACACCTTTTTTTTTTTTTTTTTTACTGGATTATTTGTTCTTTTGATGACCAATTTCTTGAGTTCCTTGTATATTTTGGAGATCAGCCCTCTATCCGATGTGGGGTTGGTGAAGATCTTTTCCCATTTCTGTAGGCTGCCATTTTGTCTTGTTGGCCATGTCCTTTGATTTATAGAACCTTTTCAGTTTCAGGAGGTCCCATCTATTGTTTCTCTCAGTGTCTGTGCTGCTGGGGCTATATTTAGAAAGTGATCTTCTGTACCAATGCATTCAAGTGTACTTCCCACTTTCTCTTCTATGAGGTTCAGAGTGGTTGGCTTTATGTTGAGGTCTTTGATCCATTTGGACTTGAGTTTTGTTTATGGTGATAGATATGGGTCTATTTTTATTCTTCTACATGTTGATATCCAGTTATGCCAGCACCACTTGTTGAATATGCTTTCTTTTTTTCATTTTATATTTTTTGCTTCTTTGTCAAAAATCAGGTGTTTGTAGGTGTGCGGATTAATATCTGGGTCTTAGATTCGGTTCCATTGGTCCTTCTGTCTGTTTTTATGCCAATACCAGGCTGTTTTCAGTACTGTAGCTCCGTAATAGAGTTTGAAATCAGGGATTGTGATGCCTCCAGAAGTTCCTTTACTGTACAGGATTGTTTTGGCTATCCCGGGTTTTTTGCCCTTCCATATAAAGTTGAGTGCTGCATATCGAAACAAGTCTGAGATTCCATCTTACACCTGTAAGAATGGCCAAGATCAAAATCACTGATGACAACTCATGCTGGAAAGGATGTAGGGTAAAGGGAACACTCCTGCATTGCTGCTGGGAGTGCAAGCTGGCACAGCCCCTTTGGATATAAGTATGGCTATTTCTCAGAAAATTAGGAAACAACCTTTCTCAAGACCCAGCAATACCACTTTTGGGTATATATCTAAAGGATGCTCAATCGTGCCACAAGGACATGTGCTCAACTATGTTCATAGCAAAATTGTTTGTCATAGCTAGAATCTGGAAACAACCTAATTGCCCCTCAACCAAAAAATGGATAAAGAAAATGTGGTATATTTACATAATGGAGTACTACACAGCAGAAAAAAATTACATTGTGAGATTTGCAGGCAAATGGTTAGATCTAGAAAACATCATACTGAGTGAGGTAACCCAGACCCAGAAAGACAAACATATGTACTCACTCATAAGTGGCTTTTAGACATAAAGTAAAGAAAACCAGTCTACAATTCACAATTCCAGAGAACCTAGATAACAATGAAGACCCTAAGAGAGACATACATGGATCTAATCTACATGGGAAGCAGAAAAAGACAAGATCTTCTGAGTAAATTGGGAGCATGGGGACCATGGGAGAGGGTAGAAGGGGAGGGGAGCGGAAGGGAGGGGAGCAGAGAAAAATGTAGAGCTCAATAAAAACGATAAAAACAATCTCTGTGATCAGGGTGGAAAGTACCTCTCAGGCAGCAGTCAGCCTGCAGAGCAATAAGCACAAGGGGGGCAACTGCTCAGGATGGCAAGGTCCAACCCGTGACAGACGTTCTTGTCGGAACTTGATTAGTCCCCTCCGTGAATGACAGTGACAGAGGTTAAAAACCTAAAGCTCCTATCAGTGCTCTGAAGACAGATTAGGAACAGGGAGTGACCATCCTGGAAGAATGGAGCCGTGTAAAAAGATACCTGTGCCCACCCCCATTGTCTATTGCTCTACTCAAACAGTGGGCTCCAAGAAACTGGCATTTCCACCAGGTAGTGGTGCACGCCTTTGATCTCAGCACTTGGGAGGAAAAGGCAGGCAGAACGCTGTGAGTTCAGGGCCAGCCTGGTCTACAGAGCGAGTTCCAGAAGAAAAACCAAAATAAATAAATAAATAAATAAATATTTTTTTTAAAAAAACTCTGTGTCAGCTCTTCTAAGCACACCGTCTTTCCCCACCCCACCCCCAGAACTTGCTCTGTAGACCAGGTTGGCCTACGAACTCACAGAGATCCGCCTGCCTCTACCTCCTGAGTGCTGGGATTAAAGGTGTGTGCCACCACAGCCCAGATGCACTCTCTTGATTAAGGGTGATACCTCCTTCCTTCCTTCCTTCCTTCCTTCCTTCCTTCCTTCCTTCCTTCCTTCCTTCCTTCCTTTCTTCCTTTGTTTCTAAAACAGGGTTTCTTTGTATAGCCCTGACTGTCCTAGAACTCTGTAAACCATTTGAAAGAAAAGACTCATATTTAAGGGGATGGGAAGATTGCTCAGTGTTTAACAACACAGACTGCTCTTCCAGAGAAAGATGAAAATTGAAATTTATCTATGCCCTGGCAATGCTGAAGCATGCATGGGCAGCCCATATATGGCAATTCTGTTGAACTTGTCCATATTGGGTTTCATGGTCTAAGTTGATGAAGACAACTGACCAGGTCTCTTCCTCAAGAGGGCACCAGATCTCATTACACATGTTTGTGAGCCACCATAATGTTGCTGGGAACTGAACTCAGGACTTTTAGAAGAGGAGGCAGTGCTCTTAGCTGCTGAGCCATCTCTCCAGCTCTTTCAGAGGATTCGGGTGTAATTCCTAGTCACCTACATGGTGGCTTACAACTGTCTGTAATTTCAGTCTCAAGGGATCTGACACCCTTTTCTGGCTTCCCTGGGCACCAGGCATGTATGTGGTACACAGACATATGCAGGCAAAACACCCATTCACATAAAAGTAAAAATAAATCCTGTTTAAAACGACATTTTTTAATTTAATATTTCTTACATCTCCCGAAAAGAAATTTCACAATCACTTGTCAAAATACCTGACAGAAGAGCCTGGAATCAAACAGTGATGGGCTGATGGGCAGGACCACACCTTGAACAGGACTGTTTCGTTACACGTACCTTTGGGCCCCTATTTAAACCTGCGTCTCAGGTCAGGACCCTGAAGATGGATTTGGGAGGTTGCTAGACCTCTTTGTTCCTCTTGCCCACGTGACCACATGGAATCAATCTCTTTTTTTCTGCTTTTTTTTTCTATTTCTTTGTCTCTTTAATTGACCTATTGAGGACTGGTTGCTGAGCCTAGCTTGTCAGAGTTGCCATGGCCCAGGCTCTGACACTATCAGTTCAGTAACAAGTGGTGCCTCTGTCGCTCTTCCTGATGTGGCCACTGAGATGAAATCTCTTTCTGCTTCCCATCATATTTCTTGTCTTCCTCTTTTGATTCTTTTTTGCAGAACGCTGTGTTTTGTTTTGTTTTGTTTTGTTTTGTTGAGACAGGGTTTCTCTGTGTAGCCCTAGCTGTCCTGGAGCTCCCTCTGTAGACCAGGCTGGCCTCGAACTCATTTGCCTGCCTGTGTCTCCTGAGTTCTGGGACTAAAGCTGTGGACCACCATCGCCTGGCCATTATCTCTTTTAACTGGCACCGGGATATGCGGTCAATCCTAGCCTGTTGAAGTCACCGCTGCTTCTGTCTTAAAACTCTAGTTCCAGGTTGGCCAGGAAACCTTGAATATGCGCTCGGCTCTGCTAGCTTTCCTCTCGTGTTAGAAGTCACGGACTCAGCAGTTCATTTCTGTTGTGTTGCTACAGACCACACCACTGGCACATGGGACCCGCCGGTAACTGGAACCTTGGTACTGGCTGCCCACGTTGTTTCAGGAAGCTAGAGGTCACTCTTGTTTATCTCCAATAGAATGAAAGCATCCCTCTGCACAGGAGACTTGGTGACCTTTGGTAGCAGAGTGTCAAACTCCACCCTGGAAGGCTTTTAACCTGACATAAGAGAAACTCGGAGCAGTAATATTGATGCTAGAGAGAGGATTTACTGCCATCTCACGTAGGAAATACTAAGTTACACAAAGCAGAGTTTAGGCTTGTTAGAAAGTGTAGGGAAGAGCATTTGTGCCATAATTGTAGTTTAGGGCTGCTGAGAAAGTTTCTGCTAATGTTCCAAGACTGACCGCCAGTTAGGCCCCATCCCATAATGAAAGGAGACAGCACTGACTTAAAACCAATAATTCCCTTATCTAAGAACAGGCCTCCAAGGGGCAGCTCAAGGGGGAAGGAAGGGTCACAACCACCATTAAGTCCTGATCTGCCATTAAGTCCCTGAGCTGTTATCAGGAAGGGCATAATTATCCAGGTGGACAAGACGAACCTGGGTAATAACTACCGAAAAAGAACAACCCAGGTGTACTTAGGAAATAACCCTGGCAATATCTTTGCTATGAAAATCTCCCATCTCCCAAGTGTCCCGACTTGAAGTCTCCTGTCTCTGTTTAAATCATTGAAAGCAGGACTGGAGCCGGGACCTAGGAGAGTTAAGGATGACAGTGTATGGAATTCATACTCCTAAGGCCTATAGGAAACTGTTCAAGCTTTCTGTTCCAGAGTGTGGAGGTGTCCACCTTTAATCCCAGCAGTAGGTAGGCAGAGGCAGGCGGATTCCTGTGAGTGTGAGACCAGCCTCAGCTATACAGTGAGTTCAGGACAACCAAAGCTACATAGTGAGAGTTTATCTCAAAAAACCCAAAACAACAACAACAACAACAACAACAACAACAACAACAACAACAACAAGCCTTTCTGTTTCAGGCTGGTTCTCTTTTGTACATCAGCTAGAACCAGTTATGTGCTGTTATTAAAGCGCTCTTGCCTGGGGGCTGGAGAGATGACTCAGAGGTTGAGAGCACTGGCTGCTCTTCCTGAGGTCCTGAGTTTAATTAACAGCAACCACATGGTGACTCACAACCATCTGTAATGAGATCTGCTGCCCTCTTCTGGTGAGCAGGCAAACATACAGGCAGAACACTGTATAAGCAATAAATAAATGAATCTTTAAAAATAAAAAGCTCTTCCCTTTATTAATCTCCCTTTATTAATAATTAATCAATTATTAAGTGTGGAGTGATTTCTCACTGGGAAGTCATATCAAGATTTGATACCAACCATCTTCAGAACACACTAGTAACAGGAAGTTTTAGGTTTAAGCCTTCTGTTCTGTTAACCCCAATAGGCTAGGTTCTGCCAGAATCCCAATATGCAGATCAGAGAGAGAACAATGGTGAAAAAGAGGGGCACACGTTCAGGTAGGAAGAGAAACACAAAAAGGAGAGAGTGACCCCAAGTTCATCTTCCAGGCACTGAAGAGCTATAGATTTAAGTAGAAGAAAAAAAATGGACAAGAGGCATTCATAATTAAGCAGTCCTGGTCTGCTTGTGGTCCTGCCTATCACTCTCAGCTCTGGCTTGGCAAAGTAGTCTGAACAAGTCCTACTTAAGGAGATAAAGTGGCTCTCCCTCACTCACTTCAATTCCAGGGTGCAGCCTGGCCTTCAGGGATAGTTTCTCTCAACTGGTTCCTGTCTTGGCAGGTTTCCCTCTTCCTGGAATCCAGGGTGAATGCAATGGGCAATGAGGAATGAAGAAACCACACACACACACACACACACACACACACACACACACACACACACCACACACACACATCTCACACACACATACACACACACACACACACCACACACACACATCTCACACACACATACACACACACACACATACACACACACACACACACACCACACACACCACATAACACACACACGCGCGCAGCTGGGATCAGGTAGACTGTATGCTTTGGTGGAAATACACCAGCTGCGTGAAAACTCAGCACTTTTATTACATATAGCTGAAGGAGGAAGCAGGTTAGCTAATAGCAAGCTCTAGCCGGTTCTTCTGAAAGGGAACAGTCTCAGGCCCCAGGCATCAGGGAAGAGGAAGCTGTGGTTAATTCTGCACACACCGTCAACATCTTACTCAGACCAGAGGAAGGTCTTGCATCTGAGGTCTGGGGCATTTATTCACACAGGGTACCCTCGCTCCCCACACTGTGGCTTTAGCAGTGACTTATCTCTGGGCCTTCTGTCTTGTTTATTTGTCTTGTTTTGTTTTGTTTTTTCTTTGGTTTTTGGTTTTTCGAGACAGGATTTCTCTGTAGTTTTAGAGCCTGTCCTGGAACTAGCTCTTGTAGCTGGTGTAGGGTCTTCTGTCTTGAAGAGGGTGAGCTGGGTTAGATGGAGACTACTCAGTGATTATGGGCTGACAGCAGAGGTAAGCAGTCGACTCACAGTGAAGGAGACAAACAGAAGATGAAGATAGAGCTGCCATCATTTCCTCTTCATCCTGCACTTACTAGTATCAGAAAACCCAGCTCTGACCTCAGACAGAATAAAAGAGAATTTACACTGAACCAAATAGGAGTGTTTTGGTCGGAATTTCTGCCTACATGCTTGCCTGCAGGCCAGAAGAGGGCACTAGATCTCATTACAGATGATTGTTAAGCCACTATGTGGTTGTTGGAACTTGAACTCAAGACCTCTGGAAGAGCAGGTGGTGCTCTTAACCACTGAGCCATCTCTTCAGCCCAAAATAAAATAAATCTTAAAGAGAAATGGAAGTCCAACAGGAGTCATTTTGTAATATTGCTCATCTACTTCCTGTTAGGATTCAGTCATTATACTGGTCTCTGTCGCCTGGCAGGACGCACTCAGGCAGTACCCTGGCCAGCCCACGGTCCTGTGTCTGCTACTTCACTATGTAGTCTGTGCGCAGGTGCAGAAGGTCCCTTTAAGAGACAAGCTCTGTCTGGCTTCCACCTCTGCCACCCGAGTACAGCCCGCTGTTCTTCCAAAAAGGCAAGCAGGTCTCTACCTCTGCCTCTATTTCTCCCTTCCGTCTTCCCTACCCCCCTTCTCTCAATACACTCCTCACTTAACGCTCTGTCTGCATGGCGTATTTGTCTCTTGCCCGCTATGAGGCCTCTGACTCTCACCCGCTGCCAACATACAGAATCATTACACTTCCCATTGGCAGTTTAAGTACTAGAGTTATTCTTAAGGCACAGTTCATTATTTTTAAACTTTTTTCTTTTACTTTTTATTAGGTTTATTTAATTATTGTAATTATTTGGCTTCTTGAGACAGGGATTTTCTGGGTAGCCCTGGCTAGCCTGGAACTCACTGTGTAGACCAGGCTGGCCTCAGACTCAGAGATCCTCCTGCCTCTGTCTCCTGAGTCCTGGGATTAAAGAAATGCATCACCATGCCTGTTTTTTTTCACACTGAATGCAACTGATGTGCACAATCAATACATAAAATAACCTTATATCGATATATCAGTCTATATATCAGTTTTCTAAATCTGTTGCTCATGAGAATATATGCTTCAATGTAATGTTTTTTACTTGCTTTGTTCATTCTTAATTTATTTTTTGATTCTATAATTTTATATATGAATACTGTATACACTTTATTTCTACCCCTTCCTCTCCCTGCTCCAACATCAACAATATGTATTTATAAACATACACACACACATAGAACATGATGATTCCATTTAGTGTTTTTTTTCTTGTTTTGTTCTTTCACTTTTTAAATTTTATTGATTTTTATTGAGCTCTACATTTTTCTCTGCTCCCCTCCCTTCCTCTCTCCTCCCCCTTCTACCCTCTCCCATGATCCCCATGCTCCCAATTTACTCAGGAGATCTTGTCTTTTTCTATTTCCCATGTAGATTAGATCTATGTAAGTCTCTCTTAGAGAGCTCATTGTTGTCTAAGTTCTCTGGGATTGTGGTTTGTGGGCTGGTTTTCTGTGCTTTATGTTTAAAAACTACCTATGGGTGAGTACATGTGATAATTGTCTTTCTGAGTCTGGGTTACCTCACTCAAAATAATGTTTTCTAACTCCATCCATTTGCCTGCAAAATTCAAAATATCATCATTTTTTTCTGCTGTGTAGTACTCCATTGTGTAAATGTACCACATTTTCCTTATTCATTCTTTGGTCGAGGGGCAATTAGGTTGTTTCCAGATTCTAGCTATGACAAACAATGCTGCTATGAACATAGTTGAGTACATGTCCTTGTGGCACAATTGAGCATCCTTTGGATATATACCCAAAAGTGGTATTGCTGGGTCTTGGGGAAGGTTGTTTCCTAATTTTCTGAGAAATAGCCATACTGACATCCAAAGCAACTGTACCAGCTTGCACTCCCAGCAGCAATGCAGGAGTGTTCCCTTTACCCCACATCCTTTCCAGTATGAGTTGTCATCAGTGTTTTTGATCTTGGCCATTCTTACAATGCCTGTTTTTTTGTTTGTTTTTGTTTTTAATTTTATGTGCATTAGTGTTTTGCCATGAGTGTTGCACTTCCCCTGGAACTGGAGTTACAGACAGTTGTGAGCTGCCACGTGACTGCTGGGAATTGAATCTGGGTCCTCTGGAAGAACAGTCTTAACCTCTAAGCCATCTCTCCAGCCCACAATGCCTGTATGTGTACATGGTGCTGTGTACATGGTGAGAGGGTATCGGCTTACATGTGGAGGTCAGAGGACAACTTGAAAGAGTTAATTCTTTCCATCAACCATGTGGATCCAGGAATTAATCTCAGGTCATCAGGCTTCATGGTGACATTACCCACTGAGTTATCTTGTCAACTAACCTGTTTCAAGGGCTATTTAGTGTGTGTGTTCACGTGCGCACATGTGTGCTTGTGCTATGGTACAAGTGTGGAGGTCAGACTGGGTGGTGCTGGCAGCGGCGCACGCCTTTAAATCCAGCTCTTGGGAAGCAGAGCCAGTCAGATCTCTGCATTTGAGGTCAGCTTGTCCTACAGGGTGAGTTCCAGGAGACCCAGGGATACACAGAGAAACCCTGTCTCGAAAAACAAAACAAAATGAAAATAAAAAAGACAACATGCAGGACTCTACGGACCAGCTCTCCCAGCTCCACAGGGGCTGCCTGTGAATAGACTCTTTCTTCTCTACAGTCATCTTTCTGGTGGCTGGCACTGTGTAGCAGGTAGTGTGGACTGCCAAGGGACAGGATCTAGGCCAGGCAATGTGCTAAGTACCTAGGAAGCTCCCCTGTGTTGTTTTAGGCAAGGGGTCAGAAACGTCACCTTTGTAAACCCAGGCGTGTCACCAGCTCCAGCAACTTCCAGAGTTCTAGGGAGTGTCAAGGTTCCTTCACAGTAGGCTGCGCAGGAAAGAAGGACTCTGGTGATTCCTTGAGTAATTGAAGGGGTCAGGTACAAAGTCCGGAGGAGCTTCTCTCTCCCATCCAATCCAACCCTGACCGGGCAAGTTTCCGAGTGACAGGCCGATTCACCCAGCAAGATCTTTCTTCCCTGTCTGACACAATACTTCAGCCTCCTGCAAAAGGGAACCAAGGGTCAAATGTGGTAGCACAAATTTATGCAAGCATCTGGGAGGTGGAAGAAGGATGGTGAGGCGGTCAAGGTCATCCTCAGCTACACAGGCTTGAGGCTCGTGTGGAATACCTGAGACCCTGTCTCAGAAAACAGGAGAGGGGGTGAGTGGAAACTGAGCTGGACACATCCACTTGTTAGATATGTTTGCCCCAAACTGATGGGAGAACAAGGTCCAATACGCCACAAAAGATCCTTTTCTCCCCCTCTCAATTGCTGTAAAATGTGTGTGGTGGGGGGAATGAGTCATTACTTATTTAGCTCTCTAGAGTACACAATTGTTCCCTGATGCATGCTGCATCCTCACTCTGTGCATCTTTCTGACTTTGAGGGACCCGGCAGGGTGGATTATTATTGCTGCTCTGTCTGGGGTAGTGCTCTGGCCAGCTGCAACCACTCAGATTCCCTGAATTTGACAAGCTCTGATCCAGCACACTGTGAGTCACACAGGGCTACTGAAAGAATGCCAGGCTGAGCCAACAATCTCCCATCCTGGGGGACAGAGGAAAAAATACTCGGGAGATAATGGCCCACCTTGAGGACAAACTCAGTTCTTTTCACCTGCGTTGCTTCTATCTCCTTATCTGTCTACCTCTTGCCCGGATATGCTGTACACTGTAAAGATTTGTTACTTGTATTAGTTTAATAAAATGCTGATTGACTAGTATAGGCAGGGCAACCAGACTAAGAGAATTTTGGGAAGAGGAAAGGCAGAAAATCAGTCACCAGCCAGATGCAGAGAAAGCAAGATGAGAATGCCTTTCTTAGAAAAGGTACCAAGTCTCGTGGCCAAACACAAACAAAAATTATAGGTTAATTTAAGTTGTAAGAGCCAGTTAATAATAAGCCTGAGTTAATAGGCCAAACAGTTTATAATTAATATAAGCCTCTGTGTGCTTTTTTGTGACTGAACGATTGTGGGACCAGGTGGGACTGAAACTTCTGTCTACACAGATACTTCTGGAGTCTGCCAGGAACAGTCTCAGAATTCACCCAAATATACATAATCTGCACAATAATACAGAACCAGAACATCTTCACCTTGACAGATGGACTCTGGATGTGCTGTATGGTCCTAGCCTGCAGGTCACTTTGGCCACCCTCTTAGGTAAGCTGCTGGGACAGACCCACCCCACAGAGTGTTCCTCCACAGCAGTAGGCACAGCAGGAATTGCCAACACATCTTTGGTGAAAGGTCACGTGCACAGCATTTGACTGCCGCCAACTTTTCCCCTAAGACTCTATCTCCACACAAACCTCCACATATTTGCTTTCATTGGACCTACACAGAAATCCTTACTCCCCCTACTTCTTTTATGTCCTCTTCAGTTCTTTAGCACCACACAAAGCTGATTTAAATGCTAGTCTAAGTCATTCAGATCCAACAGAGCCTTTCCTACCTGTAAAGATCATGACCCACAACAGGGCTCCATAGAGCCCTTAAATCCCCAGACTAGTCCCAAGGTCCCTGCTGAGTCAACTTCTTTCTTTACTCTCCAATGAATATGGTCCCATCTGGCCTGGTGAGCTGCATTGCACACTACCCGGCTCTGACCTGGTGAACTACCCATGACACACTACCTCTCCCATGCCTGATTTCCTCAGTAACATCCTCCCTCTATCGTCCTCCCATCTCCTACACTGGGGAACCTCAGTCAGTGATGATCACCCCCAGTGACTTCTACAAGCCAGTCCTTCAGAAACTGATCATTCTCAAATGGCCTCAGATTTTGCAGCCTTTGTGTCAAGGAGGGAAGAGCAGAAGTGTCACTCAGTCCCTGCTTTCACGGCATTCAGACTGGTCCCATTCCCACACCCAATACCAACAGCCTTGCAAGTCAAGCTGTGGGAAGCGCTTTCAAGACAGGGTTTCTCTGTGTAACAGCCCTGGCTATCCTGGAACTCACTCTGTAGAACAGGCTGACCTCGAACTCATAGAGATCTGCCAGCCTCTGCCTCCCAAGTGCTAGAATTAAAGGCATGTGCCAACTCTGCCTGGCCTATTTCATTGCTTTTTAATTTTTTTTTGATAATTTATTTTAAATTTAATTACATTTAAAATTTTATTTCTATGTTATGTGTATGAATGTTTGGCAGTATATTTTTATGTTGTACCATATATGTGTGCCTGGAGCCCGCAGAGGTCAGAAGAGGACATTGGATGCCCTGGACCTGGAGTTACAGTCGTGAACCACCAGGTGGGTGCCGGGAACCAAACCCTGGTCCTCTGCAAGAGCAATAAGTGCTCTTCCCTGCTAATCCATCTCTCCAATCCCTCATTACTTATTTAAAAAGTCCTCTCCGATTCAGGCATTTCAGATGCAGAATATTCCAAGTATAGGTTTTTCTGTATTGAGCATAATTAAGGACCCCCCCCCCCAATCTAAATGCTGAGTCATTGATTCTCCTTGGGTCTGAGGGGTGTCTTCTGTGACTTCTAACTTGCTCTCTCCCTTCCCCGGAGGAGCACTTTAGCAGAGTTAACTTGTACTGCCTTTCCATTGCGCCACCCCCCCCCCCCCCCCCCCCCGTCATTCGAAGCAGAGCCAATGCCTTCGGCACAGTTTATCTCCCCTCCTTCCCACCTTTAGACCAGCCCGGAAGCTAGTGTGGAAGATAGCATATAAGGATTCTTCCCCATAATTCCTGCCTTACATAATCAAACTATTTCTGCACAGACTGCTGAGTCTCAGTTTCAGATCTTCTGTTCGTTTTGTTTTCCGGGACACGGTTTCTCTATATAGACCTGGCTGTCCTAGAACTTGCTCTGTAGACCAGGCTGACCCCGAACTCACAGAGGTCCTCCTGCCTCCACCTTCTGAGTGCTGGGATTAAGGGTGTACACCACCACTGCCTGGCTCTGTTTCATATCTTATCAGTTCTACATCAAAGGCCACACAAGCAATGCCACAACTTGCTCATCATTCTGCCCCTTATTGTCTTAGAGTCACAATTATTGTGATAAAACGCCATGACCAAAAGCACCTTGGGGAAGAAAGGGTTTGTTTCGCTCACAAGTAGTCCACAGTTCATCAAAATCAGTGAGGTAAGGAACTCAATCAAGCCTGGAGATAGAAGCTGATGCAGTGGCCCTTGAGGGCTACTATTTACTGGTTTGTTCCCTCTGGCTTTCTCAGCGTGCTTTCTTATAGAATCCAGAACCACCAACTCCAAAGGTAGTCCCACCCACAATGGACTGAGCCTTCCTACATCAATCACTAAGAAAATGTCCTACAACCTTGCCTACAACCCAATCTTTTTTTTTTTTTTCGAGACAGAGTTTCTCAGTAGCTATAGAGCTAGTCCTAGAACATGCTCTGTAGACCAGGCTGGCCTTGAACTCACAGAGATCCATCTGCCTCTGCCTCTTGAGTGCTGAAATTAAAGGCATGTGCCACCACTGCCCAATTTACAGCCCTGAGTTAAGGAGGTATTTTTTCGATTGAGTCTCCTTTCTCTCAGATGATTCTAGCCTGTGTCAAGTTGACTTAAAAGTAGCCAGCATACTTACATACTATTTTAGAGACTGTAATATAGCTTCTATTCCATCAGGAGTTTGGGAGCATCTTCACATTGATTAAGAAGGCATGCCCAGTGGTGGTGGTGGTGCACCCCTTTAATCCCAGCACTCAGGAGGTAGAGGCAGGGGGAGTTCTGTGGGTTCAAGGCCAGCCTGATCTACAGAACAAGTTCCAAGACCGACAGGGCTATACAGAGAAACCCTGTCCTGAAAAACTCAAAAAAGAAAGAAAGAAAGGAAGGAAGGAAGGAAGGAAGGAAGGAAGGAAGGAAGGAAAGAAGGAAGGAAAGAAGGAAGGAAAGAAGGAAGGACGAAAGAAAGAAAGAGAAAAAGAAAAAAGAAAGACCGCTCTCCTCACATTACAGTTTAGGCTGTCCAGAAATCCATATATATCACAGACTGGCCTTAAACCTGGGGTAATACTCCTGCCTTAGCCTTCTAAGTACTGCGATTGCAGGTGTGAGCCATCATGCCTAGCTTATCCTTTTCTTCTAGTTCAATGTTTTATCATCCCATAGCAGGTAAAGCAACCGCCACCGCAGCACAGAGGCATGCTGCCCCATGCAACATAGAGTAAAATGATCTCCTCAAGATTGCTCTCCATTTCCTACAGTTCCCTCTCAGATGGTTTAGGTTTAGTTATGTGTCTGACCCCTTCTTCCCCCTCTTGTGAGACTATTCCTGGGGAGAGGTAGGCAAATGTCTACTCACCCCATATTTGGGAATGACAATAGACCAAGGTACAGATACTACCCAAGCCCAACTCGGCTTTATTGCGGTTACTTACAGGAGCAGAAATAACTCAAAACAGCTGTATCTCTAAAGACACAAAATCTGGGGACCTGGGGGACACCACACAGCCTGCAAGGAGCTCAACAGGCTGGAGAACGTCCTTTGCAGGTGGCTTGGTTGGTCTGAGCCTTTTCCAGGGAGTTCTGCTAGTCTTTGTGTCTTCTGGGTCTCTGCTGATAAACTTCTCCTCCCTAGGCAAACTGGTAGGTTTGGGGGACTTCTGAAGCTATTCTGAGTTGTTTGCCTAATGAGCTTCCCTGAAGGATGGAATGATAGCGTCCCCATAGCAAGAACTGTTTCCCTTCCTCCGAAACTCATTGTCAATGCTGTTCTGCCTAGGTGGACGGTAAGTGTTGTGTGATTTCTCTTTGATCACACTATCCTCTGAGCCAAACTGCTACCATCTTTACCAGTTCTAGTTATGCTTGTTGACTGCTGATGTCCCTTTATAGAAGGAGGGGGTAGGGAGGATCCTGAGACATTCATCCGAACATCCAACCACTCTTCCCAACCAGATGTATGAATTCTCCAGCTACATGAGGCCTGGGGTCTCAAAAAGGGTATATCGGTTGAAAAGGACAAGGGAGGGAACTCAGTCTGTGCAAGCCATGGGAAAGCCATCATCCACGAGGGGGTGGGGTGCAGACTTTCCAGTGTGGCTGCTCTGGGTTCAGCTCATGCTCTTATCAGTAACCTCTTAGCCAGACTCTGGAAGAAAACCCAATAATACCAGGCGCTGGGGGTGCATGCCTTTAATCCCATTACTTGAGAAGTAGAGGCAGGCGGATCTCTGTGAGTTGCAGGTCAGCATGGTCTACAGAGCAAATTCCAGGACAGCCAAGACTACACAGAGAAACCCTGTCAAAAAAAAAAAAAAAAAGAAAATAAGGAAGGAAACTCAATAAACTCATTGGTTCCCTAGGGGAACTCTGGTAGAATCAAACTAGTTTGTCCCTGGGACCTTAGAGGGGTGTGGGTAGATGGTGACTAGGGTCACCTGCAGGTGTCATACAGGGAAGGGAACCACAGGACGAGATAAGATGAAAAGTCAGTGCACTTTTCATCAACTCAAGGCGATAATTCTCTCAACAGATGTGAACAAACACCTACTTACCCCAAATAGGGTGCTGATAACAGACCAAAGGGCCAATCCCATTCGAGTTCAACTTGGCAAACCAGTAAGTTATTGCTTTTCCCCCCGAGCATGGTGACTCAAACAGCTGATTCACCAACAATGCCCACCCCTGCACAGGTGACGACTGCCTGAAAGCCCCATAGGTGGAGTAGCCCTTTAGTGAACCTACCCCTCCTGCATAATGGTTCTCAACCTCCCCCATGCTGTGATCCTTTAGTACAGTTCGTGTTGTGGTACCCCGCAACCAAAAAATTATCTTCCTTTTTTGAGACAGGGTTTCTTTATAGCTTTGGAGCCCATCCTGGAACTAGCTCTTGTGGACCTGGCTAGCCAAAAAATTATTTTCATTGCTACTTCATAACTGTAATTTTACTACTGAATTGTAATGTAAATAAATATCTGTGTTTTCTGATGGTCTTAGGTGACTCCCAGGGGGGTCGTGACCCACAGGTTGAGAACTGCTGTTCTCATCCTTTCTGAGACAATGCAGCTGGCTGAGGTAGAGGGGACAGTGACCAGCTATGAGATCAATTGAGGGTCTCAATGTTTGGTTGAAACCTCCAGCTCACTACTATTTGAACTGAAAAGCCCCATTCCTGTCTCTCTCCAAACCCCACCTACTCAGAGTCTTCAAACAAAGAAAGGGCACGAAAAAGTTCTGCATTTTTGGTGGCTACAGCAGTTTCCTCCCGTGAAGTTGCCAGACGCCCAAGTCCCTGCCTAAAGTGGTCAGCTTTTCATCACACTTGGGCACAAATCCAGTCACATCACAACGCGTCATCAGCCCTCACCTACAACCTATACAATCTACCTGCTTTAGTTCTGGCGGGTGACTTCTCTGCCCTCCATCTCTGGGACTGAAGAACCCGTCGGGAAGATGCTTTGTTCATATAAACCTGTTGTAATACGTTTTCAATTGGGCTTGATCCGGCTTACGGCGTAGGTGGAGAAACCTGGGCGGGGGTGGGGGTAGAAGATCTATTACTCATGGCTTTCCCCTTAGAGTGGCTGTTAACAGTCCCAGTCTTGTGAGGGTCCTATGGGGAAAATCACTTTTCTGCCTTCTAAATGTAATGACCATTTCATGCTAGGAGGACAGAGTTCTAAGTCTGCCACCTTCCAGCCAGGAGTGTAAAAAACAATGGTGGTTACTGTTAAGCAGCTGTTAGGAATTGACATGTTTTGTTTGCTTATTTCTGTTAAATTTATCTGTAGTAGAATGTAGTTAGATGAGCCAGGCGGTGGTGGCGCACGCCTTTAATCCCAGCACTCGGGAGACAGAGGCAGGAGGATCTCTGTGAGTTTGAGGATAGCCTGGTTTACAGAGCGAGTTCCAGGACAGGCTCCATAACTACTGAGAAATCCTGTCTCAAAAAATAAATAAATAAAAAAGAAAGCAAGAAAGAAAAAGAAAAAGAAAGAGAGAGAGAGAGAGAAGAATGTAGTTAGATGAGAGTAGACAGTTGCGCCAGAGTGAACCTCTACCTCAGGAAGAAGAAGAGCCAACACAACACCTAAACTCGTCTGCTCATCAGGCTATAGTCAACTCACATGCTGCTACCTGGAAGTCCTGGGAACGGTGGCGGGGTGGGGGAGGATGCTGCAAGCCAAGGTCTATGATGTGAAGCCTGGATTCTGAACATTATCATGCCCAGTTCTTTAGTTCCCCCTTTCTGAGGGACTCAAGCAACAGGGTGGCTGGTGACCCACTTCCTAATGCTGATGGAGGAAGTCTTCCTCTGCTTTGCAGCAACATTCAGCTCCTTAATTGGCGGGCTGGAATAAGTGATAGAGCAGAGCCAGTTGGGGCTGCTGCAGCCCAGGCTCTACCTCTAAAACTCCGACTATAGCACAGCAGAGAGTCACCACCAGTATTCACAGGGAAGCTGGGTTAGGTTGCTCCGACCTAACCTTCCAGGGGCGGCTATCCAGAGGAAGCCATTGGTACCCACCCTGCAAGGTGAAGACAAGTCTCAAGCTCCTCTTGGCCACAAGCTGGAGCCTTGGCTATGACTCCATACACCTGGTCAGTCAAGCCATAGAGCAGTGACCTTTCAAATGCTGTGACCCTTCAATACAGTTCTTCACATTGTATTGACCCCGGATCATAACATTATTTTTGTTGCTACTTCATGGCTTTAATTTTGCTACTGTTATGAATTGGGGTTTGTTTTGTTTTGTTTTTCGAGACAGGATTTCTTTGTGTAACAACCCTGGCTGTCCTGGAATTCGCTTTGTAGGCCAGGCTAGCCTCAAACTCACAGAGATCCACCTGTCTCTGCCTTCCGAATGCTGGGATTAAAGGTGTGCACCACCGCTGCCCGGCTACTGTTCTGAACTGTAATACTGCAGTGTAAGTATCTGATATGCAGGATATGTGACCCCTGTGAAAGGTCATTTGAGTCCCAAAAGGAGTCATCGTGGCTCATAGGTTGAGAACCACTACCCTAAAGGCAGCCTCTGTGACTCCTAGTGTATTAAAGTCCATCTTTCAGTGAACTTAAATGGAGTCAGCTGAAGTCAAGTATGGTGGCCAATGCCTGTAATCTTAGTACTTGGGAGGCAGGGGCAGGAAGATCAGGAGTTCAAGTCCAGTCCCCTCACCTGGTCTCAGCCCTGCCCCCATTTTTTAAAGGATACTGAGAAAACTGGATGGTGTGCCGGTTGCTATTTTTGTCAACTTGACACAAGCTGGAGTTGTCCAGGAAGAGGGAACCTCAGGTGAGAAAATGCTTCCTTCATCAGATTAGCCTGGAGGAATGACTGTGAGGCACTTTCCCTGTGGCAAATCTGGAACTCCCTGTGCAGACACACTAGTCTTAAACTCACAGAGATCCACCCGACTGTTGGGATTAAAGGTATGAGCCACCACCAGCCCAATTTTCTTAGTTAATGGCTTAGTTATGGGAGGGCCAGACCCTGTGGGTACCAACCTTGATTGGTTCTGCGTTGAAAAGAGAAAAGAGACTGACAGTTGGAGGGGTGGCTCAAGCCCACAACCAAAACAAAGAAGTAGCAAGGGAAGCAAGCCGGAAAGTAGTCTTCCTCCAGGTCCTTTCTTGAGTTCTTACCTTGACTCTGAGTGATAGACTGTTAGGGGAAGTGTTAAGATGCAATCAACCTCGTCAAGTTGCTTTTGCTCGTGGTGCTTATCATAGCAACAGACAGCAAACTAGGCCAGACGGTAAGCAAAATCTCGAGAGGAAATAATTGACATATGTGTCTGTGTGTGTAACGACTTGAGCCAGCATATCGAAGAAATGTAAATCAATAATGAGTGAGAACACCCTAAGAAAATTGTCCTTCCGGTTCTTACTATTGACTGAAGAGACCGCGCCCATGTCCACCTTCTCAACCTGCTACTTAATCATTCGGGACAGATTTCCAGAAGAGATGTAGAATCAAGGGCAAGGAAGGAATCACCCGGCAGCCTAAGGTCACATCAGGAACACTCTGTCTGGGAAGTGGGAACTGGTGGTTTTGCCAGAAGTTGGCCAGGCGGCGCAAGCCTGTAGGATTCTCAGACTGCGAATCAGCTTGTCTGCTTGTAAGCAGGGGCTGCGCCGCGGCGGCCTTACCACGATCGGGTGGGCGCACGGAGGGGCGCACCTCCTAGTCCCTAAACTGGGAGTAGTAGAGCGCTTCGAGGTCCCACAGCTGGAGACAGGGATGCACCTCGAAGTTCCATCGCTGGGGAGGGCGCACCTATAGGGGACGATCAGCTGGAAGTAAGAGTGGGCTCAGGGATTAGCATGACTCTGGAGTTTAGAGGACTTCAGAGTCTCATCCATCCGCAGTTTGGTGGGGTCTGAGGCTTAGAAGTACGCTGTCAATCATTCCTCGCTTCCGAGCTCTGGAGGGTGGCAGCACCTGGGCCGCACCAGGACTCCACCCGCCCTGAACCGGTGGAAAATAACCGAGTACTAGTGAGGAAGAAAGCAAGGACAGCGACACGGGGCGTGGCCTACAGCATTCCCCTCCAAGTACAAGGGCGGGGCTCGTCTTCAGGGGTGGGGCCTCACTTAGCTTTGCCCCGATTGGCCAGGACACGCGGGGCATTGTGGGTCGCCGCACTCCTGCTACCTCCTCAGCTACTCGCCATGTCGGGGTCCCCGGTAAAGCGCCAGAGGATGGAGTCCGCCCTGGACCAGCTCAAGCAGTTCACCACCGTGGTGGCCGACACGGGTGACTTCAATGGTGAGAGGACGCGGCGCATGCTGCGGCTCCCCCAATTTTGGGATCAGGACCGGTGTGGGTGCCTGGGGCGGGGCCTCGCTGGAGCCGGGACCGACGGGTCTGCTCAACTCTAGGTCCTACACGGGCCTCCGGGCTATTGGTGACGTTGGGAGACCCTTGCGGAGCTCGGTGGCTCGAGGCGGTCTAAGGAACAGCCCCGCCGACCCGGGGTGTCCAGCCTACGCTAACCCAGGCTTAGTTTTGGAGCCCGTGCAGTCTGCAGGGCAGCACGACCTCTGTGGACCCCACCTGCTTTTGCAGCCTGTTGCATTGGCCTTCCAAGGTGGCAGCTGGTTACTGTCTGGGAACCCAGTATGGCTGAATTCCGACCAGATGCACACACTAAATCAAATGGTTATTCTGTTGCCAGACCTCCTTTTCTTCTGAGACAGGGTTTCACAGTGTAGTCCAGGCTTGCCTGGAACTCCTGGTAATCCTTCGGTTTTAGCCTCTCGTGCTGGATCAGGCAGGGCCACCACGCCCAGCTCCAGTGCTCAGATTTTCCGGGACTTGGGGAGAACTTGGAAGACTTAGGTAGGAAGGCTTGCCCTGCTAGTCTGCTCTCAGCGTTGTAGAGTGGAATAGCTGAGCTTGTTTCACGTCTGCTGTGGGAATGAGACTTTCGGGAAATGCTCCATGGGAGCCCGGTACAAAAGCGCCTTCTGCTCTTTTCTGCTTTCTCACGGTGACTTGAGAAACGGGCTTTAATTCCTCCTGAGTAAGTGCATTGTTTATCTCTCAGCGAGTCATAGTGATTAGGCATATTTGGGCTGCTTAAATATAAAGGAAGGGCAGACCTGACATGGGTCTTGCAGCAAACCTGTCTGACTAAAGTGTTTGTCAGAGAGCTTCCAGAAATCCCGCTGGGAGTTTTCACTGTGTGTAGTGAAGATCTCACAGCCTGGTGTGTATGAAGAGCGCATAGTGGCACATGCCTGCATGTGGGAAGCAGAGGTGGGCAAATCTACGTTTGAGGACAGTTTGGTCTGCATAGTTCCAGACCAGCCAGGCTACATAGTGAGACCCTATCTCAAACAAAAATAGCAAAAGTACATTCATAGACAGTGTAGCTAAGCACAAGTTAAATAGTTATAGACACTGCATTAGATTTGAGGTCTGTACTGTGTGGTAAAAGTTATTAACTTCTTGGGTGTCCCAAGCCCCTGAAAATAGAATCTGGACTCTCATGCCCAGAACATTTGCCCCCTTCATTTTCCACTAAACCTAAGGTTCTTTGGCCCTTAAAGCCCATCTGCAGGGGTGGGATAGGGATCAAGCCCAGGGCATCACACCTACTAAAGCAGGTCCGCCATCACTGAGCTGTGCCTTCAGCAGCCTCTGGGCCTGCGGTTTTATCCTGTGCACCCTTCAGTGAGTTCACGCCTGAGCCAGCACCACTTCAGAGCACATTTTCCCCTACTTGTTATTTTGAAATAATTAGACTCCCGAGGTGTTGCAAAAGTAGCCCATGCACCCTTTGCCCAGTTTCCCCAGTGGTGTCCAAATCAGGAAGCAGGCACCAGTGAGCCATGCATTGTGCTTCTGCAGATCAGGCCTGCAGCAGTTTCATAACGCGGAGAGTTAGATTAGCGCCATGAGAGTTAGCCTCTTCTTATCCTCAGAAGACTAATGGGCGTGGTGGTGTAGACCTGTCATGTAACCCCAGCACTGGGGAGGTCAAGGCAGGAGTTTAAGGGTTTTAAAAAGAGTTAAGCAAGTTCATGTCCTCCTGGCTTTGCATCCACTGTTCATGTTCACTTGGATAGTGAACTGACAATGAGCTGACAGGGGCTCATTGGCTTTTCTAAATTCCTGGGTGGGGGAAACTAATATGTTAGAAGAGCTAATATAGTTTGGCATAATATACACCCCCCCAAAAAAAAAAAACCAAACAAACAGGAGAGAAGAGCTGAAGCTAGCGTCAGTGTCTGCATGTCTGCCAATGGGTTGGGATTAGTGCACCTCCTGCTGGCTGTGGGACAGTAGGACAAACTTGTGGCACGTGTTCCTCCGGTGTCCTCATAGTTCCCTTCCAAGTCATTAAAACTCAACTTTTATGGGGCAACTGATTATTCTGGGTTGCCTAGTTTTGTTTGGTGTTTGATGTTGCTTGTTTTGTTTTGTTTCCAGATAGGGTATCAGTGTAGGCCTGGCTAGCCTAGAACTTACTATGTAGACCAGACTGGCCTCAAATTCTTGCTTATTGATTTTGTTTAAAACTTTACTATAAAAAAGTTGCAATTTACAAAAAAAGAATTACACACCAATATGGTTTGATGGTTTGTTTTGCTTTGAGACAGAGTCTCACCATGTGCCCCTAACTGATCCGGAATTCACTAAGTAGACCAAGCTGGCCCTAAACTCACAGCGATCCTCCTGTGTCTGCTTCCAGGGTGCTGGGATTAAAGGCATATGCCACCACACCTAGCTCGTGCTTTGGTCTTTTGAGGATCTTACAGGGTCTTGCTCTGTAACCCGGGCTATACCACTGTGCCCATCTCACGTGTGTGGTGTGGGTTACTGTCTTCACATGGCAGCCAGCCTCTCTGGAGCTGCTGTGAGCATTGTCTCTGAGATCCACTTGGGCACTCTTCCCCATCTCAGGTGAAAGCTGCTTCTGGTCACTATGACAAAATACCTGAGAGAAAACTTGAGGGAGGGATGATTTGTTTGGACCCACAGTTTCTTAGGTTTCAGTCTGTTGTGTTGGAGAGGTCACAGGTAGAACAGAGCTCCCCTCCGGGCAAACAAGAAGCAGGGAGACAATGTCTGTGCTAGCAGGCTGTCTCCTCTTATCCCATGGGCCTTCACAGGGCTATCTCCTTTGTTAATCCTCCTGGAAGCCCAGACAAGCCCAGAGGTAGTGTAGATCTAGATGCTTGGTCCAGTTCAGCTGACAACAAGATTAATCATGTCGCCTGTTTCTGGAATGTATTTACCTAGCCATTGATGAGTACAAGCCCCAGGATGCCACCACCAACCCATCCCTGATCCTGGCTGCAGCACAGATGCCTGCCTACCAAGAGCTGGTGGAGGAGGCCATTGCCTACGGCAAGAAGCTGGGTGGGTGAGTATGGGTGATGGAGAGCTCCGTGGCTCCCACTCCTCAAAGTGACCGTGTTTCCTTCCCATTCCAGCACCATCTTTTGTTCGCTGAGGTGTGATTTGCATGGAATAAATCGCTCTCCCTGGCTATATGGCTCCAGGGCTTGCCAGTGTGAACACCCCAGCTGAGATGTGGATCACTGCTGGCCTTCCAGGTTCCTGTTTCTGATGGGCTCTGCAGCTCTACAGCTGTGCTGTGCCTGCTGCTTGTCATTACTTTCTTTCTATTTTTGTTTGTTTTTTGTTTTTTTGAGACAAGGTTTCTACATAACTGTGGCTGTCTGGAACACACTATGTAGACCAGGCTAGCGTCACAGATTTACCTGCCTCTGCCTCTTGAGTGCTGATATTAAAGGAATGTACCACCTCACCCAGATGTCATTACTTTTTTTTTTCCGAGACAGGATTTTTCTGTATAACAGCCCTAGCTATTCTGGAACTCTCTGTAGTCTAGGCTGGCCTCGAACTCAAAGAGATCGCCTGCCTCTTCCTCCCAAGTTCTGGGATTAAAGGCGTGTGCCACCATTCATTGCCCGAATGTCATTACCTTTTCACAACAGATTAATGAATTTTTATAAATTGTGCATTAGTGCAACCATCACTGCAGTCTCTGATCTTCCTCCTTCTGCCTCCTTGTCTATGTCCTCAGCTTCTCTCTTGTTTGTATGAGACAAGGTATTCCTGTGTAGCCAGGCCGCTCTTCAGTGTGCCTGCCCATGCGCTCAGACAACATGTGTGCCACTGTGCTGTCCTCGATCTTCTTGTTCTTATAGTTTTACATTATCACACGGATCATAAATGTATAGTCCTTTTCTATATAGTAATTGTAATATTTATGAAAGATATGGTGTGATAATTTTATAGTGTGTGGTCAAATCAGAATGATAGGCGTCTAACTCTCCTTTCTTGGAGATATCCATCCTTCTTTCCTTCCTTCCGGGTTTTGTTTTGTTTTGTTTTTTGTTTTTTGTTTTTTTGAGACAGAGTATCTCTGTAGCTTTGGAGCCTGTCCTGAAACTCTGTAGACCAGGCTGACCTCAAACTCACAGAGATCCACCCATCTCTTCCTCCCAAGTGCTGGGATTAAAGGCCTGCATCTCCACTGCCTGGCTTGGGGGTATCATTTCTTGGGGTTGGATAAAAATTATTTTTATGCTGGGGGTGATGGTGTTCACCTTTAATCCGAGCACTTGGGAAGCAGTGGCAGGTGGATCTCTGAGTTTGAGGCCCGTCTGGTTTGCACAGTGAGTTCTATAACAGCCAGAGCTACACAAAGAAACTCTGTCTTGGAAAACTAAAAAAAGAAAAAGTGCTGAAGATGGTGGTGGTGTGATTCCCAACAGTATAATTTAACACTGTTGAACTATAAACTTAAAATGGTAAAGATGGCATGTTTTATGGGTTTTTTATTGTAATATAAAATACTGCCTGCCTCCTTCCTTCCTTCCTTCTTTCCTTCCTTTCCCAAACTGGCCTCAAACTTGTAACCTTCCTGTTCCTTCCTTCCTGTTCTATCCTGCAAGCACACTGAAGTTAGTAGCTCTATAAGTTTGAGTCCAGACTGGTCTATATAGTGAATTTCAGGACAGTCTGAGCTTTATATAGAGACCCTGTCTCAAATGGAACAGAACATTATGCCTGCACACCAGAAGAGGGTGCCAGATCTCATTGCAGATGGTTGTGAGTCACCATATGGTTGCTGGGAATTGAACTCAGGGCCTCTGGAAGAGCAGCCAGTGTTCTTAACCTCTGAGCCATCTCTCCAGCCCTAAATTTTTTTTTTAAAAAAGGGGGGGGGGGGTCAGAATTAGTCTCATAGGTTCCCCAAAGCCTTCAAAAGTTTCTAACACAACTTCCCTGTGAATTTCAGGCCACAAGAGGAACAGATTAAAAATGCTATTGATAAACTTTTTGTGCTGTTTGGAGCAGAAATACTAAAGAAGATTCCAGGCCGTGTATCCACAGAAGTGGATGCAAGGTAGGTGGGGCTAGGTTAGGGAGGCAGCAGGTATCCTGGTGACATCAGTGGCTGAAGAGGTAGTTTGCTCCTGATATTCTCCACACTCATTCAGTGGTGTATCATACATTACATTGGAAGACTGTACAGAACTGGTGGCTCTTTGACTAATGGCTGATCTTGAGTCTTACGTCTTGTGAAAATTTATGTGACATTGGGCTTTGTGCATGATAGGCAAGGACTCTGCCAACTCAGCAGAACTCTGATCCCCGTTTTTTTCTGTTTGGTTTGACATTTATTTATTTATTTATTTATTTATTTATAAGATCAAAGTCTCTTTTTCAAAGATTTATTTATTTTATTTTATGTGTATAAGTGTTTGCCTGTATGTACACCACATATGTGTGTTGTGTCTGTGGAGGCCAGAGAGGGCATCAGATCCTCTGGAACTGAAGTTACATAAGGTTGTGAGCTGCCATATTGGTGCTAGAAACCAAACCTGGGTCCTCCACAAGAGCAGCAAGTGCTCTTAACCACTGAGCAATCTCTCCAGCCTGAAAACAGTGTCACTTATAGCACAGGCTGACCTTGAACTCCGAATTCTCCTGGTTTGCTGCCAAGACTGCTTCTGAAATTGGGTTTCAAATTGCACTGAGTCCAGAGTAGGGGGTGGGACGGGTTTGTCCAGTGACCCACGCAGCTACAGAATGCCCTGCTTCTGATATGCTCCCGTGGTGGATGTGCTGTGTGAGCTGAGTTCCTGTAATACCCTTGCTTTTACAGGCTTTCCTTTGATAAGGATGCAATGGTAGCCCGAGCCAGGCGCCTCATTGAGCTTTACAAAGAAGCTGGGATCAGCAAGGACAGAATTCTCATCAAGTTATCCTCAACCTGGGAGGGAATTCAGGCCGGAAAGTAAGTATTCACTGCATGGAGGCAGCTTCTGATTCTGATTTTCTTCCTAAGCAGCAGACACCAGTTTCTAGGGGTCAGAGTTGGAGGCTCTTGAGACAAGCCTGCCCTCTGCTCCAGGGTCAGCTCAGACAGTGGTGCCTTTTCACAGTGGCCAGTGAAGAAGGAATGCCTTTCTTACACTTCCAAATTTTGTCTTTCAGTCTTCTTTTGGAACAGTGAAGCCAAAACTTACATAAGTTTTGAGAAACTAATTGCAAAATGGTAAAAACAGTCACAGTCTTCTGTGATGCCTCCTCTAGAAGTCGTCAGTCCTGACCATTCTAGAGAGCTTGGGCAGCAGATTCATGTCCTCTTTGCCCAGGTTTGCTCTTTCCCCACCTAGAACCACTGGTTTTTCTTCTGGATTTGCTTGCTCTGGACATTTCATAGAAGTAGAGTCAGCTCATGCATGAACTATTATGTCTGACTCATTTGTGTTCTAGTGTCTATACCTTGTTTCCTGACTGAACTTTCTTCCATTAGTGGGTGTATCGTGTCTTTGCTTTGTCTCGTGTTGGGCATTGGGTCTGTTATCACTTTGGGTCTGTTGAGAATAATGGTATGAACAGAGGCTTATATACATTTTATAGGTTTTCGTTGACAGAGGTTTCTGTCCCACCCAGTCCCGCAGCTGTTCAGTCCCAAAGAAACACAGAGGCTTATATTAATTATAAACTGGTTGGCCTATTAGCTCAGGCTTCTTATTAACTCTTACATCTTAAATTAACCCATAATTCTTAACTGTGTTAGCCATGTGGCTTGGTACCTTTTATCAGTGAGGCATTCTCATCTTGTGTCCTCTTACATCTAGGTGACAACTGCAGACTAAGCCTTTCCTCTTCCCAGAATTCTCCTATTCTGGTCACCCTGCCTATACTTACTGCCTAGCTACTGGCCAATCAGAGTTTTATTAAACCAATACAAGTGACAAGTCTTTACAGGATACAAGATCATTGTCTTTTTTTTTTTTCCAAAACAAGAACTCTGAATCTAATCTTTGTTTAGCTTTTTTTTTGACCATTATCTATAACAATTTGTAACCAACACTCTAAACAAAGACAAATCAAATATCCATAATCCATTTTTTTAGGAATGTGGACATAGTTTTCTAAGCTACTTCCTGATGATTAAGGGTGCTGATAATCTTATGGGGACCTAAAGAAAATTTAGGATTATGGTCAAGTCCTGACTGGAATATTCTATGAGGCTTGATCATCTCAACCAACAGTCTTATGGCTGTTCTGGATGTAGAACTCAGAGGAAACTCCAACAGAGGTCCTCTGAAAAGTTAGATCATCTGGGCCATCTACTCCTTCCAGAGATTTTTTTCATGGGGGGTCTTCCTTGATCAAATCTGATTTTTCTTAACCCGGAATGCAGCCTCTCATTTCCTGTGGAAACAAAGGCAAAACCTCTTCTCCAAAATAACATATCTTTTGACTTAAATTTTGAAGTCAAGGCATTTTCAAAATACATATGTTGGATTAATCCAGCAGCATTTATGATAAAATGCCTTTTAGCAGCTGTTGCTCCTTCCTCAGAGCCATTGAACAATTCAAAGACAACACAGTAACATACAGTATCCAGACTCTGGATTTTCCATCTTTACGTGGCTTCATTTTAAAGCCACTTTAAACTCTGTTTCTTTTATTTATTTTTGAGGCAGGGTTTCTTAGTGTAACAGCCTTGACTGTCATGGAACTCTGTAGACCAGGCTGGCCTTGAGCTCATAGAGATCCTCCTGCCTCTGCCTTGGGAGTGCTGGGATTAAAGGCATGTGCCACCACCACCGCCCTGCTCAAGCTTGTTCTTAATGTACAACCCTGCTCCTCCCCTGCTGTTAAGAAGTTGAAGACTCTTGGGGAGCAGCAGGTACCAGAGCTCAGCCTGAGGTGACACTCAGCATTGCTCCTGCCATCTTGTCCACAGGCAGCTGGAGGAGCAGCATGGCATCCACTGCAACATGACGCTGCTTTTCTCCTTCGCCCAGGCTGTGGCCTGCGCTGAAGCGGGTGTGACGCTCATCTCTCCCTTTGTGGGGCGCATCCTTGACTGGCATGTGGCAAACACAGACAAAAAATCCTATGAACCCCAGGAGGACCCTGGTGAGCTACATTTTAAGATCATGGGGCAGGGGAACTGCTGTGTTGACGAGCAGGACTGGAGACTAGATCAGGGTGGGGTCAGACAACAGCTCAGGGTGGCTCTAGGGAACATGTCTGTGTCTCCTCCAGGGGTAAAGAGTGTCACCAAAATCTATAACTACTACAAGAAGTTTGGCTACAAGACCATTGTCATGGGCGCCTCCTTCCGTAACACTGGTGAAATCAAAGCACTGGCAGGCTGTGATTTCCTCACCATCTCGCCCAAGCTCCTGGGGGAGCTGCTCAAGGATAACACCAAGCTGGCACCTGTGCTTTCCATCAAAGCGGGTAAGGCCAAGGGGCCCATAAGGACCTCTGTGTGGGCGGAGCTAAGGCCTGACCCTGATGGGAGATACTCAGCCTAGGCTGAGGGACAGTTATGAGCCGAAGGGTAAGGCAGGCATGGAGAGCTGTGGTATCCTCCAGCCCAGACCAGTGACTTGGAGAAGATACATCTGGACGAGAAGGCCTTCCGTTGGCTTCACAATGAGGACCAAATGGCTGTGGAGAAGCTCTCCGATGGGATCCGGAAGTTTGCTGCTGATGCCATTAAGTTAGAGCGGATGCTCACAGTGAGTTCCTGTGTGGGTTGGGCCTTTTCTCCTTCACCCAGGGGCAAAGTTGGAGCAGAGGTGAAACTTACTGCAGGAGCCTGGCATAGTTAGCACACACCTATAGTCTCATTCTGGAGAGTGAGGCAAGAGGATCACAGATTCAATAGCCTGGGCCAGGAATGCTAGTACAAGCCTTTAGTTCAAGCACTTAAGAGACAGAGGCTATCTCAAGAAACAAAACTAGGGCCAGGTAGAGATGGCACATGCCTTTAATCCTAGCACTTGGGAGACCTAGGCAGATGGATTTCTGTTGAGTTCAAAGCCAGCCTGGTCTATGGAGCAAGTTCCAAAACATCCAAGGATACACAGAGAAACGCAAAAACAAACAAAAAACTATCTATATAGATACACACACACACACAAATACAGATAGGTAAATATGTGTGTGTAGGTTTATTTATTTTTCTGGGAGACCATAGGTCCCAGCTGGTTGCTGAAGCCATCTTGGGACCTTGGTGGGTCGTATCTGGGCAGTCCAGGCAGAGTGAGGGGCTGACATGACTCCACCTCTGGTCCCTTCCAGGAACGAATGTTCAGTGCCGAGAATGGAAAGTAGCGCAGCGCCTGAGGCTGGACCCCAGACCTGCACTGCTGCTGAACTGGGTCCTGATTACACATGGCTTGTGATGAATCTTGCATTTTTCAGTGATTGGAGAAGGGATGGATCATAGGTTTCTGATTTTATGTGAAATTTTATCTAATTCATTAAAGCAACGGCTTTTCCTATGTTGTGCTTCATTTTACCATCTTTGTCGCCATCCACTTCAGTACCAGTGGTCCCGGTGTGACTGAGGCGGAGCCTTGGAGATGGACCCCAGGCTATCAGCATGATCCAGGCAACTGTGGCCCTCACCCTCATCTTCTAAGCCCCACTGGACCACAGCTGGGGCGTGAGATGGCAGGTCTTTGACTTTTGATGGCAAGATTATAGAGTAACTCCCTCTGTACCTGGTGTCCCTGTCCCTGCCTGGTCTTATAGGGTGCGCTAGCAGAGTCGGAAGACAATGGTGGGCTCTGCTGGGAGGCAGCAGCTGAACAAAATGTTCAGAGCCAGGCTTGCCTACTGCCCAAGAGTAAGTCCAGCAGTTTATTTCTCCCATCTAGGCTTCCTGGTGTAGCCAGGTTCTAAAGGGCACTGGTACCACCTTATGGGGACTGCGTAGTATACAACACCAGCTTTGAAAGGGCACGGAAGCATATGCCTATAATCTTGGTACCTGGAGGGCAGCAACTAGGTTGTCCACATCTGAGGACAACCTGATCTACTTAGTGAGTTCTGGGACTACTTAGAACCCCTGTCTTCATCCAAAATAAAAGCTGAGTGGTGGCGGCCCATGCTTTTAGTCCTGGCATTCAGGAGGCAGAGGCAGGTGGAAGCTCTGATGAAAAGCTGAGTTTGAGGATAGACAAGGCAACACAGAGAAACCCTGTCGAGAGAGAGAGAGAGAGAGAGAGAGCGCGCGCAAACATGACATTCATAGAGAGCCAGCCAATTAGAAACTCTCAAACTCCATTAGCATGGTATCACCTCCCAGTGTCTGAAGCTGTCCCCTAATTCATGCTAAAAGATCGTCTCTGAGGTGATGGTGTTAAATGGGACTTTGGCTTCATGAAGCAATCAGTGACTTCTGAAAAGGTTCCGAAAAGCACCTACCTCTTCCGACCCGGTAAGAAGCAAAGAGATCTGAGCCAGGAAACCCTTACCAGACATACCTAGAACACTATACTTGGACTTCAAGCTTCAAAATGTGTGTGAAATATGTTGTTTACAGATCACCCAGCCTATGACTGAACCAGCCAAACCTAAGGCACGGCCTCAGATTTTAAGGCTTTGTCCAGGAATATCTATCGTTACACTAGTTATCTGTCGTTCATGGCAGATGAGGGCAGTGCAAGGCCAGGGAGGAATCCAGGACAGGTGGGCTCTCCTGCTGCTTTCTTCCACTTATTCTGGACATCCCTCATTAAAGGTTATTAACCGCCAAAAGGTATTCCTCCAGGTCTCTGGCACTGGTGTTACTCTGGAGCGTGGGATGGGCAAAAGTTAAGTGGAGAGGGAAGTGAAGAGGTCCACGTTACTTGGAAGGCTCTATTCTAAGGCTAGAAGGCTACTGACTGGAAGCTGCCATCCAGGCCAGGTGCCCCGGGATTGACAGCAACCAGGCATGTCCAAGAGGGAGATGGCCACATGGCCATATCAGGTCCTCAGCAAAAGCAGGGTCTGGAAGACAGGACTCATGGATCTTCCTACTCCATATAGCCCAAACCCATCTATGGACATTTCCTTCTAGGAACAGATGGAATACCTGGCCTGAGGCTTCTGTAAGCCAGGGGCAATTTCTACGCCATATGGGGCAGGGTGACATCACTGTGTCCACTCCAAGGACCTAGGACCATGCCAGGCTGAGCTGGGGCCTGTATTGCATTAAAAACCACAGGCCAGCTGGATGGTGGTGGCACACGCCTTTAATCTCAGCACTCGGGAGTCAGAGGCAGGCAGACCTCTGAATCTGAGGCCAGCCTGTGCTGCCTCAAGAGTGGGTTCTAGGTCAGGCTCCACAGTTACAGAGAAACACTATCTCAAAAAAAAAAAAAAGAAAAAGAAAAAAGAAAGAAAGAAAGAAAGAAAAACATAGGCAAGATTGCAAGATTTAAACATGGGCAGTCTTCTTCAGCACGAATACTGCCTGCTTAGGGCTAAGAAAACATACACTGTTCACCTCTGGCAAGGTGAATTCAGAGCAAGTTCCAGTCTTCTGGTCCTTTCCCCATGGTTCTCACCAACAGCTAAAGGGATGAGAATAGCCAAAGGGCCATAGAAGAGCAGCATCCCATCCTGAGACCCCACAGCTGACTCTCCCATGGAGAGTTCTTCTTGGAGTGTTCACTTTGCAGTTCTCAGAGACCGCCTGGCCAGCCAAGACTCTCCCCACTGTGTACTGGGGATAGAGGAGGAGTGTTCAGTCTACACGAGAACTGATACTCTCCAAGTCTTAATTCTTGGAGGCCTCCAGCATTCCACAGGGTACAAACGGAGGCTTGAGGGCCCTGTCAGGTAAGGACCAATAGAAGAGGCCACAGTGAGTTCAGCTGTTGTCTCTAGGCCACCAGGATCAAGGACAGCATTCAAATTACTTCCTATAGGATGAACACATGGTCCAGACTCAGCACCAGCAGGCAGGGCGTTGCAGACAAAACTGTCCAGCAGAGGGAGCCAGTCACAAAGCAGGAATCCACCCAAACCCCTTCCCAGGAGCCTCACCGGCTGCCACAGAGGAAGAGCAGGTTCTGGACAGCGGGAACAGTGGAGTTTGTATTCTGACCAGTGACTAGGTGGCGGTCCAGCACCACATGTACAGCGTCGGGCTCACTGGCTACGGCAGAGGACACAAACTTTAGGCCACAAGGCCTAGGCCCAGTCCCACTCCCACCCACTGAGGAGCTGCGAACAACAGGGGTCAGCAGGAAAGCCAGTCTGTGAAGCACAGGGGTTTGCAGGACCTAAAACACCAACCCAAGACACAGCAGGCAGCCCCACAAATCTAAGTGCAGGGGCACCAACTTGGGCTCACCACTGAAGCCAGCGCCAGAGTCCTTCACAAAGTCCTCCACAACCAGCGGCAGGCGGGCAAAGTCAGGTGCCCTGATGAGCTCGTACACAGAAGGCTGCAAGAACAGGGCCGGAGTCAGACCAGCTAGTGGCTCTACCCTGCCCAGTGCCCTATTTTCCTCAGGGGCCAGGCAGGGCAAATCAAAGCAGCAACCTCAGCTACCACATGGGGGAGACAGGCAAAGGCAAAAGTCAGTCATCTTTTTGGAAACTAAGCCATTATGGCTTAGAGTGCCTGGCTCCCCCAGCATCAAGACATAAGTGTGACCAAAATGAGATAGACTAGTATCCTTTGGAAGGAGTCCCTTCATGAGTTCCATGATGCTCTTCCTAGAGGGTCTCAGGCTGTGCACACACCACGTGGACAAGGAGAGAATCTGCTCTAGCAGTATGGGGACCGGCAGGTCACAGTGCCTGTAGGAATCTCTTTCTGGTTCAGAGAGGGGTAAGGAGACAGGAGGGAACTGGAACAGGACACTGGCTTGACCATGAAATACTCACCCCTGTCAGGCTGTAGCCTTGGAACACCCAGGACCTGTCTTCATTGGTAGCACAGCACAGAGCAGCGACACCATGGCCAATGGCACAGATGGGTTCTAAAAGTGACAAGGTACTCTGAGGTCCTGGATGCCATCCTGGGTCGGGTCCCTACCCAAGTGTCCCCTCCCACAAAGTGGATGCTTCAAGACTAGAGTTTACTTAGAGCCCACGCTGTTGCAGTTTTGACATGTGAAAGCATCCAGAACTCCCAGTTCACATACCAGCCAGCCACTGCTTCAAACTGCAGAGAAGTCACTGTGTAGCTGGGGGTGGTACTCTTAGGGGCTATCGTGCTCTGGAATGGGGCTACCCTGGCTCCTCCCCAAAGACAACCTTTTTTTTTTTTTGGTTTTTCAAGACAGGGTTTCTCTGTAGCTTTGGAACCTGTCCTGGAATTAGCTCTTGTAGACCAGGCTGGCCTCAAACTCACAGAGATCTGCCTGCCTCTGCCTTCTGGGATTAAAGGTGTGTACCACCACCACCCGGCTCCCCAAAGACAATTTAATGGCCAATGTATTCCCATGGTTGAGGTAGCTGGGAAAAAGAACTTCTTGTCTAAGCCCAGAAGGCCAGCTCTGACCACAAAGGACACTGATGGAGCCTGCATCTGGTCTCTGATGAGCATCCTGCCCCAGCCTACAGATGTGCTTATCACGACAGATGTTGCCTCTAGACAGCACCCTGATTAGCCTACCATGAAAAGGGCTAAGAGGTCACGGTCACCAGCCCTCTCTTGGCTGTCAGAAGCTCACACAGCAGAGACTAGCAGTGCACACATTATGTTAAGTGAGATCACTCTTTGTGCACGTGGACACAGAGCAAACTCACCTGTGTGCAAGTCAGAGTCACTGAGGCTCTCCACTCTCATCTGATGGGCTGATGCAATCACCAGGCATGCCCAGTCCTGAATCCTAAACCCTGTACTCAATATCCACTCCATATCTGCCTTCCGAACCTAGTCCCTAGTTCCCTGTCACCCACTGTTTTGATCACTCCCTCCTACTCCCCACCCAGGTGTCTGCTTGCCAGCCTGTTCTCCAGTTTCTTGTCACCCACTGCTCTCTGAGCGGAAGTGCTGCAGTATCCGAGCCAGGGACCCACTGCTGGCAAGGTCAGTCAGGGCGCCAGGACAGCTGGGAATCAGGAGAGCATGGTACCGGGCACCTGGGAAGACACCACAGGTCAAATAAGGGCACGGCCAGACATAGAGGCCCTCCAGGGACCCACTAGCGACTTGTCACTTTCCCAACCTACCATCTATGGACTCAAGCTTAGCGGGGCTGGCATAAGCTTTGAGACGGAAGTCTTGTACCCAGCGTGCATTGCTCTCGGTCACATCCACAAAGTCCATGGCCTTTCCCTGTAGAAGCAGAGGGTCAGCACCAGGATCTTCCCCCACATTCGAAAGACAGAGAACTTGGAAAGCTAACCGATTTCAAAACAGCCCCTGGGGCACACACACCTGCCTGGACAGCCACTTTTACTGGTTGGCTCGGGCAGTGAGCCTCCAGTGACAAGAGAAAGAAAAATCAAGTACCCATGGTCCCCAGACTCCTGGTTATAAAGCAGCAGCAAATGTCCCACCCACCTTGTGACTTCGAAACATGCAAATACTCAACACACATTTGCTGTGATCCATTTATGACTAGATGTTTCCAGGGCCACAGTGCAAGAATCAAGGATCTCTCCTATTAGGAGGATCTGTGCAGGACCCGCACACTAGGACCAAGTCTTATCTTTCCCTTATAGACCTGCAAAAGTGCAGGCCACAGTGGAAAAAAGCTCCCTTGACACAGGAAAGTCATAGTCCAATGAACGGGAACCATGACTTAAGGATACCACCAAGTTTGGTTGTAGATCCCCTTACCTGAAGGTAGCTCCTTCCTGGCCCTATCAACTACAGAGGACTCTCGACACTCTCCTAGCCTCGGCCTAAGAAAAGAGGACCTCAGGGGTTCCCTGGAGAAAGTGATGGTACTCACCCCAGGGGTGGCCACCTGCAGGTTGAAGGCAGCACTGGCCAATGTGAAGCAGTGGAAGAAGGACTGGGCTGACACACCTGCAAGAGAGGGTTTCAGAACTGCAAGGGCATGACAGGGCCAGCTGGCCCACCCCCATTCCTCAAAGACTGCTCCAATGCTCCTGGGGACTATCCTGGTCCCAAAACCAGCCTTAGGAGCAGTCCATTCCGCCCACCCAGGGTCCACGCCCTGCGGGCAGGACAGCAACATTTCAGGTTCAGGAATATGTAACTCAGAGGTCCACAGCAGGCCTAATGCTTAGCCAGGTTTGGCTTCTGGCCCCAGAACGACCTGCAGGTTCCAGCGGTTCTGCAGCCTCCCAGAATAGGCTCTCTGCCTTCAGGCCCCCAGCCCGTCTTAACTGTCTACCAACACCCCTACACCCTTGGCCGCATCCCATCCTTTCCCCCCTACAGGCACTTCCAAAGGCAAACATTTGGGTCATCTCTCAGACCCACCAATAGCCAAGGTCCCTATAGCATGGGGAGAGCAACAGTGAACATGTCATAGAAGAAGCAGGAGAAGGTGGTGTTTGGGGGCTCCCCACACTCAGGACACCTGGCGGGTCCCCTCTTCCTAAGAGCATGAGAGTCCGACCCCACTATGCACTCAGCACTCTTCTGCCCATCAAGAGTCCTTCAACAAGGAAAAGGGCTTGCTTAGTTCATTTGAGTCCAGACGCCGGGTGCACAGGCCTTTACTCCCAGTACCTTTACTCCCAGGAGGCAGAGCACCCAAGCTTAAAACAAATCAACTTTAAAAAGAAAGAAAGAAAAAACAAGACTTCAGACGATTTTTAGGTACAGCCTAGCCTCCCCTCACTAGGGAGTGGAGGCTCACATCACCTCAAGTGCAGCGGTCTGTGCTGGTTTAAGTTAAGTGCACAACCCTTTAGCTTCAACTTTCCATCCTCCTTCTTTTTGAGACAGCATCTCACGTAGCCATTAACCAACCTCTTTATCCTCCTGCCTCCAACTCCTATGCTAGGCTTTTGGCTTGTGGGTTTTGTTATGATTTAGTTTTTGAGTCAAAATCTCACTATTGAGCCCTGCTGACCTGGATCTGGCTATGTAAGTTCTAGACTGGCCTCAAACTCCGAGATCCATCTGCTCCTGCCTCCTGAGTGTTGGGATTAAAGACACGCACCACTAGGCCCAGTTTCTTTACTTTTACGATTTACTACATTTTCAGGGATCTACCCCAGATTACCCCCACCAGCTCCTCGATCCCTCACTCCCAAACTCTCTCAAGTAAAGCCTTCCTAGGAGCAGCTGTGGATTCTACCAACCCTCTCTTCCAGGGCGGAGAGCACCCTCAGGGCCCACCCATTTCCACCAAGGAAGTTTAGTGGAACCCAGGGGTTCATCATCCAGGACCCCGCGGTACCCTCAGGCTCATGCTCGTTTAAGACGCTCTATATAGCTCTATAGGAAAACCCTGGGCCGCAGCTCTGGGCCCCATCACTCCGTAGTTCCCTAAAGACCCGTGAAGTAATCATGTACCCAGCTTCCTAGACACACACCGGGCAGCTGGAAACCCATACCCAGCAGACCCCCTTCTGTGTGCGGGTCCCTTATGTGCAGCTCTTTCGAGCAACCCCTTTCAGGATCGCTTCCTGGAGCCGCGTGAAGATAGGCCCAGGATCAGGGGGACGGAAAGGCAGGAACGGTGGGCAGAGTACCGAGCCCCTGCGGCTGACCTGGGGGCAGGGTTAATTGCAGTCGCTGGCCACCCTGCCTGCGGGCAGACAACACAGGCCTGGCCCGGGGAAACAGGTGCGGGGTCCCAGGATCCCAACTCTGCAGGCACAAACGTTGACCTGGAGTCAGAACTGCAGGCCACTGCGCCACACAGCTGCCCTGCGCGCCTCACCTTCAGAAGCGCCGCTGGCCACCAGGAGACAGGCAGGCCTGCTGGGCAGCCGCTCGGAAGCCATAGCTGCAAACCCGGTTAAGTGAGCGGAGGGGCGGGATGGGGCGGGGCGGGGCGGGGCGGGGCTCGTCAGCCGCGGGAGTGGAATGAGCGTGCGCGAGGTGTGGAGGGCGGGGCTCGCCTTGCAGGAAGTGCCAAGTTGGGGGTCGGAACCTGCCTGCAGATGCAGCCTGCGCGTGCGCGAAGACTGCGGAGAAAGGATGGGCGTACGCAAGTGGCTAGGAAGGAAACGCTACGGGTCCCTGAGTGTTTGTTGGAAGCCGGGATAAGCTTGTGACCCTCAGGCACACATCACTTGAGCGCAGCGGGCTGGGCAGACGTTGAGTTGGCCACATGGCTACCGCGCCTTGGGCCTTTGCCCGCAATTGAGCCCTGCTATACTTGTCTGGGGTAGAAGACCCGTCAGGCCAGCTGGCCGACTGGATAAGGGGCCCGGAGGTGGGTCGTATGTAAACGGGTCTTCTTTGCGTGTTTTGGAGGTTCCAAAGACGCCTCGGTCCCTGGAGTTTTGGTTGAGCCCCAGGAGAATGATGGAATGTCCCTTCCTGAGCCATGGAAACTTGATGTTGTGCTTCTTAGGAAAGGCCAGATTGTGTAGATAGATAGATAGATAGATAGATAGATAGATAGATAGATAGATAGATAGATAGATAGATAGATAGATGATAGATAGATAGATAGATAGAATATATGTATATATATACACAATGTATACACACACATATATATATGTATATGTGTATATATATATATATATATATATATATATATATATATATATATATATATATATATGCATTGGTGTTTTTACCATGGGTGTCAGGTCCCCTGGAACTGGAATTACATTTGTGAGCTGCCTTATGGGTGCTGGAAATTGAGCCGGAATCCTCTGAAAGAGTAGCCAGTGCTCTTAACCACTGTGCCCTCTCTCCAACCCCTCCACACTGTATCTAAAGCAATTGTTCCTTATGTTGTACCACATGAGTATGGGGTTCCTGGTGGGGCCAAGGAAAAGGAGCCCAGAGCCCAGGGTCCTGTGCTGTCTGTGTGGTGATGTTTGGAGATTCGCAGACCAGAGTTAGCCCACAAGTTGGACCTAGTCACGAGGAGAGCCTTCTGGATCTGTAGACTGCTCATCCCTACAAACCCATCTGTTGACATGAAGTACCAAGGTGTAGGGGCCAGATTGAACATGGCCAGAAATCCACATGCTCACACAGCTCCTTTGTGATGTCCCCAAAGCAATCTTGAGACACCAGAAATGGCAGCGCCAGCAATAGGCTTGAGTCTTGAGGAGGAAAGGATTTAATTCAACTCACAGGTGTTAGAAGTAAGTTTTGGGTGGTAAATAAAGACACCACCATTCCAAATGAAGTGTCTGGACAAGGCAAATTTTACTCTTGACCAGGAGAGTGTACTCGAGGAGTGAACACCAAGACAGAAAGTGCATTTGGTTTTTATTCTAACTCAGATGGTGGCTGTGTCTTTTCCCTGTTGGCTGTGTCTGACCTCACAATATTATTCAACTGGCTGGTCTGAAAAGAACCAACGTACGAGAAATGGGGGAAGGGGAAAGGGATCCCTGACTGAGAAGGATCAGAACAGCCTGGGCTATTACACAGAGAAGCCCTGTCTAGGAAAAAAAAAAAAGAAGAAGAAGAAGCAAAATTGAGTTTTTCATCCTAAACACAAATTTTATAGTATTTGATAGAAAAGAATAATATTTGATAATACTTACACAGGTTACAGTCCTGGGAAGTCAGGACAGGAACTGAAGTAGAGACCATGAAGGAACACTGCTTACTGTCTTTTTAAGCTACCTTTCTTATACAACCCAGGCCCACCTGGCCTGAAAAGTCACCTCACACATTGGGCTACGCCCCTCCCCACATCAATGAGCATCAAGAAATGCCCCACAGACATGCCCACAGGCCAATCTGATACAAGCAATTCCTCAGTTGAGGTTCCCTCTTTTCAGGTTCACGGAGTTGACACTTCAGGGGGGATATATATATTCTCATCCCCCAGCGTGCCTCCTCGAACACGTGGAGGAGGAAGCCAAGGCTCCATGTCTGACACGAGCAGCAAGGCTGTTGTGTGTGCAGTGTATCCAAGGGTGGTGCTGTACACCGTGCCTGACAGATGATTCAACATGGCTGGGAGGAAGCATACCTAAGGAATTCTATGACCTGTGTCCAGAGAGGCATGCTTGTGAGTGAGCAGAATGTCTGGTTTCCAGAAGAGCCTGTGAGACTGCTCAGGATCCACATGGAATCGGCATTCAAGCCTAGATAGGCAGATGTAACGACAGGCAGTACTTGGCCAAAAGCCGTGCTCTGGAGCTGACATTCCTAGACCAGGCCCTAATGTGGAGCTACCCTGCCAAAGTGCCTGTTGCTGAGCAACAACCTAGATCCTATGTGCTTAGCAGGTATACTGGTACGTACGTTTGCCCCCCAGGGCCTTCCTGCCACAGTGACTAGGCCCTGCCCCTCTGTAGCATCCTTCAGGACTGACATCTGGGCCTGGCCACCTGGACAAGATCAGCTCTACAATGGACAGGTTTTGACACTTGAGACAGAGCACTGGAGTCTCCAGGATGTCCTTAAGCAAGACCAATAACAGCATGGTGAGGGAGGCCCAGTGCCCCGTCCTGTCCTGTGGAGCATTCTCTCAGTCTCCTTCATAGACACGTCTAAGGTCCTGTTTGTGAGGCTTACACACCTGAGCCCTGGACATGGTATGCTAGGACATCAGATCTATCAGCAAGTGCCCATGTGGCAAGGGTCGGGGAGGGTTGAGGACTACACATATAGGGTCTGCTCGTGTGTAGAGATCCTGGGCCATAGGAACTCTTGATATTGACGGCAAGTTGGGCATTCAGGAGGCAGAAACAAGTGAATCTCTGAGTTCGAGGCCAGCCTGTTGAGCTACATAGTGAGACCTTATCTTGGGAGGGGGGGAAGACACTCATTTCTTTTTCGTATCGAAAACCTTCTTCTGCTGGAATGTAAGGGCAGGTGAGAAGTCCTAGGAGACGTGTGCCCTGCTGGGCTGACTTGTGCGGCAAGTCCTGCCTCCTGCCACTCCTGCCTCTGTGACTCCTGCTTCAGAGCAGGCTTGGGCCTTTTCCTGGCCTCTCTGCACATCTGGGAACTCCTTTCTGTCAGACTCCCAACCATCTCAAAGTCTAGGCCCCAGCTGCAGCATCTGCTGCGAGCGAGAGGGTGTTACCCTGAGTGCCCTTCTGCTTGTTCAGGTGACCATCGAGTGCACTTTGATACAAGGACTAAGTGTTCAGAGGCATAAAGATCCCGTGGGATTGGGGGACAGTCTTTACCCTACAAACACTCTTCAGGGTGGGGGGTGGGGAGCTGCCTAGAGGTGAGAGGTTGCCCTCAAGTATCCTTCAAGACCCAAAGGAAGCTGGTTGGTGGTGATGCATGCCTTTAATCCCAGCACTTGGGAGGTAGAGACAGGAGGATCTCTGAATTTGAGGCCAGTCTGGTATATAGAGTGAGTTCCAGGACAGCCAGAGAGAGAAACCTTGTCTTTCTCTTACACAAAGATACCCTGTCTCAAAAAACAAAACAAAAAGACCCAGATGAAACCCTTTCCCCATTAGGGCTCAGTGGACCGGGTGAAGCCTGGAGCCTCCAAGGAAGTCATGCAAGGCTATAGGAAGCAAGCAGCACGCAGCCCGTGACAGCCTTGCTGCCAGGTATGAGGTTGTGAAGGTTCCATCACCTGAGGTGGGTCCTCTGCAATACTGGTGAGAATACTAAAGCAGCTGGCTAGCCAGAAAGCATCTAACCCGCGGCCAGATGATGGTATTGTGGCACAAAGTAGGGTGATGTGGCCCAGAAGCAGGCACAGAGTGTCCCTGTGAGTAAGAAGGAAGGGGTCACAGGACAGGTCTGGGAGCTTTACTCAGACACCCCTAGATCCATGGGGCTGGGGGGAGCTGGGCAGAAGATTTAGCATAGGTATGTACTCCTCTCTTGTTGAATAGTTTATCCAGAGAGACGAGAGCCACCTCGTCCGCCCTCTGAGGATTTGACTGCACTGTGTCCCTTTTCCTTCGTGGGATTGTAAGGCAAACAAATAAAATCAGCCACTGTGAAGCAGCAAAGAAGGTTCTGTTCATAGCCAGAGACTAAGGGAAGCCTGAATAGAGCTCAAATGCTTCTCAGCCTTGCAGCTGGAGATCAGCGATACGGCTCAGGTAGAGTTCAGGGGGTATTTGTGGAGGGGGATGTCTAAGCACTGATAGCAATGTCTATCTTCTTATCCTGCTGTTCTTTCTTTCTTTCTTTCTTTCTTTCTTTCTTTCTTTCTTTCTTTTTTTTTTTCGATTTTTCAAAACAGATTTTCTCTGTGTAGCTTTGGAGCCTGTCCTGGAACTATCTCTTGTAGACCAGGCTGGCCTTGAACTCAAAGAAATCCTCCTGCCTCTGCCTTTAATCCTCTGCTGGGATTAAAGGCGTGCACCACCACCACCTGGTTCCTTCCTTCCTTCCTTCCTTCCTCCCTCTCTCCCTCCCTCCCTCCCTCCCTCCCTCCCTTCTTTCCCAGTCTGAGAATTAAGTTGAGAATTTTCTAAGAAGTGGGTGCTCTTTCTCTCTGATCCTCTTATAGTCTTTTCCAGCCATTGTCATGGTTCTTGTAAGTGTCATGGCATTAAACGGCAGGGTCTTTACTGAGGATAAAGAGAACACTTAGATGGCAGGAGCTGAAGGCGAATGGTTGCTTACTATGCCTCTACTGCAACAGAAGCCTACCTGGTCTGCTTTTTTCTCCTGCTGTTTCCAAGGGCTGAGTGCGCGGCTGCCCCACTTCCTTATTTCTAGGATGCAGAAAGCACCAACAAGCAGAGGCTTATTTGTTATTTATCTATTTTTCTGAGACTGGCCTAGAACTCGCCATAAAGCCTTGAACTCTTTTTGCTGGTGTTGTTTGTGTTTTCGAGACAGGATTTGATTTCTCTGTGTAACTTTGGCTTTCCTGGTACTCATGTTAGACTAGGCTGGCCTCAAACTGAGAGTTCTACCTCCAGAGTGCAGAGATTAAAGGTGTGTACCACCACTACTCTGTTAACCTTGGACTTTTAAACCTCCTGATTGTCAAACTACCTTGCAGGACAGGCTGGAGCCAAAGACGGGTGCAGCCACATCTTGCTTAGTTAAGTATATCTCTTACCCTGTAAACCTAAACCTCTTTCTGAGACCCCAAAGATAGACTTGGAGACCTCTGAATACTGTTGTTTAAATTCACATTGAATAAATCTTCGTTTTCACTGTTACTTTTTGTTTGGTTTTGAGACAGGGTCTCACTCACTGTGTGGAACCAGACTGACCTCAAATTTATAGAGATTTACCTGTGTGTGTGTGTGTGTGTGTGTGTGTGTGTGTGTGTGTGTGTGTTTACAAGAACTAAACACTGGGACTGTTTGGTTTTTTTGTTTGGTTTGTTTATTTGGTTTGGTTTTCTGAGAAAGGTTTCTTTATTTAACAGTCTGGCTGTCTTAGAACTTTTTCTGTAGCCCAGGCTGGCCTCAAACTCACAGAGATCTGCCGGCTTCTGCATCCCAAGTGCTGGATTAAAGGTGTGCACCACCACCGCCCAGCTTTATTTTTATTTTATGTGCATTGGTGTTTTTCCTGCATATATCTGTGTGAGAATGTCAGACAGATCCCCTGAAACTGGAATTGCAGACAGGTGTGAGCTAGATGTGGGTGCAGGGAATTAAACCCAGGTCCTCTTGAGCAGTGAGCCATCTCTCCAGCCCTTGTTTTTGGCTTTTTAAATGTGGGTTCTCGGAGTTGCACTCAGAGCCTCATGATTTCAAGGAAAGTGCTGGAAAGTACTTGTCCACTGAGCTCTCCCCTCAGCTCCTTACTTACCTTTTACTTTACTTCTTTCTTTCTTCTTCTTCTTCTTCTTCTTCTTCTTCTTCTTCTTCTTCTTCTTTTTTTGTTTTTTTTTGTTTGTTTGTTTTGTTTTTCGAGATAAGATTTCTCTGTAGCTTTTTCTTAGAGCCTGTCCTAGAATTAGCTTTTGTAGACCAGGCTGGCCTCAAACTCACAGAGATCCACCTGCCTCTGCCTCCCGGGTGCTGGGATTAAAGGCGTGCGCCACCCCTGCCCAGCCTGCCTTTTACTTCTTTAGCTGGCATATTGGGGATGAGTGGCCAAGCCTAGCTTATTAGGATTGTCACAGGCCAGACTTTGAACCAAACAAGTCCAGAACAATTAGTTTAGTAAGGCTGCTGACGCAAAACAGGACTTTCACTTCAAAGTGAATAAGAAATGTTTATTCTGAACAAAATATGAGTGATCTTGGTCCAGGAACACCAGTCAGGTTGCCCTGAATGGCTTCCAGTGTAGAAGTGGTTATATGAATTATAATTACCAAACGAAAAGTCATTAATCAAAACATTTGCCAGATATATTGGTATGGGGGCATCAGGTAGTTAGGTCACTGAGAAATCTCTGCTGTGGATCTCAGATGCTGTTAGATAATGTTCTTAGCTTTTGAGTTGATAGAAGTTAGCGTTAGTTCAGTCCAAAGGTTCTTCCTAATAGAAGGAACTTAGGTCATATGCAGAGATGGGCAATGAGTAACTACAAAGGGAACTAAAGAGAGCCCCAAATAATCCGGATCTGGAACACATAAAGATAACCTCTCCACACAGATAACCATGAGGTTCTATTCATTCAGTAAACCTTGAAGAATCTTTTTTTAGTGATTTTTATTTTATGTGCATTGGTGTTTTCTCTGTGTGAGGGTAGCGGATCCCCTGGAACTGGAGTTACAGACAGTTGTGAGTCACCATGTGGGTGCTGGGAATTGAACCCTGCTCCTCTGGAAGAGCAGCCAGTGCTCTTAACCACTGAGCCCTGTCTTCAGCTCTGCCTTGTAGAGTCTTTAATGTAGGTGTGGCTTTTTGGTTTTTTTCTGGGATCTTGAGTTTGCAGGTCTAAGCAAAGCTGGCCTTCCTTTCCTCCTGTCTCCTTTTCTCCTGCCTACATCTACGGGAAGGCTGAGAGGCCATCCTGGTCAAACTGAGGAGGCAGTCTGGGGTGTGGTTCCCTACATGAGCTGCACATCGGTGCTCGAGAGTAACCGCCTCCAGTCTCCAGTGTCCTGCAGGAGCCCCATGCCTGTCCATGGCTCAGGACAGGGACAGGAGAACTGCTTTGTGCTGCCACAATGCTCAGAAGACACAAATGTCGGTGGCCAGAGCTCTTGGGCGGCGTGAGCCTGACATAAGGACGGTTCTCAGACACTGCTTTCGCTGAGCCTGTGAGAGGGCTCAGTGGGCCACGGCCCCCACGCCTGTCACCCAGAGTTCCGTTCCAGGACTAGCATGATGGGTGAAGAGAATGGACTCCCTTCCACAAGTTGTCCTTGGCCTCTATATGTTCACACACACACAAAATAGAAAGAATTTAAAAATTAAAAAAAAATTCTAACTGCTGGGCAGTGGTGGCGCACACCTTTAATCCCAGCACTCAGGAGGCAGAGGCAGGTGGATTTCTGTGAGTTGGAGGCCAGCCTGGTCTACAGAGTGAGTTCTAGGATAGGCTCCAAAAGTACACAGAGAAATGTTGTTCTTGGAAAACCAAAACCAAAACAAAATAAAAAAAAACTTTTTAATTAAAAAGCATCCCCCTACTTGGGTCCACAAGGTAACCATGATGATTAATTTTTATTTTCTTAATTGATAGGTTTCAAAATCACCATGAAAACAAGCCTCTGGACTTGTGTAAGAGAGTTTCTAGGGGCTAGGAAAATGACTCAGGTTAAGAGCACTGACTGCTCTTCCAGAGGTCCTGAGTTCAATTCCCAGCAATCACATGGTGGCTCACAACCATCTGTAATGAGATCTGGTGCTCTCTTCTGGTGTGCATCAAGACAGGTCACTCATACATGAGATAGATAGATAGATAGATAGATAGATAGATAGATAGATAGATAGATAGACAGACAGACAGATAGATAGATGGATGATAGATTAAAAAGAGAGTTTCTAGATTGGGTTAACGGATTCAAGAAGATCCATGCTAAATAGGGGAACATATTCCCTAGGCAACCCCGACTCTGAGAGAGCAAAGGCGGCTGAGCAGCAGCATTCATTGCTCTGCTTCCTGACCGGATGCAGCGTGACCAGCGGCCTCACGCTTCCTGCCTCTCCCGCCATGATGGACTGCGCCCTTGAACTGTGCGCCAGAATAAACCCCGAAGTTGCCTTCATCAGGTCTTTTGCCACAGCAGTGAGGAAAGTTACTAACACAATAAGCGAATGAGGACGAAGGCCTGGCATCTCTCTTCAGCCCACTTTCACGCTGGGTCATCATGTCGATCACTCAAAGAGTATGTGTCCTCCCTCTTGTCTTCAAGTCATGGCCCTAAGCCTAGAGTCTCAGAAGATCCAACCTCACAGGATAGAAACCCCGGCTCCAGGAGCACCAGGCTGCTCCAGGAGCAGAAGTGAGCACTCCTGCGAACAGCTCTGCCCCTTCGTGCACTGACTTATTTGAACCACTTTGCAGCACCAGAGATGAGCCAGTGGTGGAGGCACCACCTCTAGACCAGAACTGCTTAGTTATGACACATCTTGCTCCTTCCCCAGTTTTTTTCTCTACATAAACCTAAAGCCTGTGTCAGTATCCCCAAAGGACTTGAAGGTCCCTGGGCCCCTTTCTCCCTTTCTCCCCACCATGACTGACTAAATCTCCTCTGTTTTCATCATCAGTTAGCACTGCAATGTCCAAGCAACTGAGCTGGCCCATTGGGGATGCTTGAGCTGGAACTTTTGCCTCCAAACAGGAGTAACATCCTAGGGTCACCTTCAAAACAGGGCTCTCTCCACTCCAGCAGTGTCCAGCCCATGGACACCTCTATGGAGGTGACAGAACTTATCAGAACATCCCTGTTCTGTGGTTCTGTGTGTGATTTAGCATTCATAAGCATGTCTTTTAAAAATATACTGAATATTTTCTATATTTACATTTTTTGACTATGAAAGTTGTGAAAAAAAAGTAATTTAAATCATCTGGGACTGCTGAGAGTTGTGGGCCTTTTCTTCCGCTTCTGGAAGGGTCCTTACTGTACTCGAGTTTAAGGTCCTGCGAAGGATTAGAGCCTGGCCCCTGGGACCTCTGCCTCCTGGTCAGGTATGTGGTTTTCAGTGCTGGAAACTGAATCTCAAGCCTGGCTTATGGTAGCCAAGTGCTCCAATGCTAGTCTACATCTCAACCCTCACTTTTTTTTTTTAATTTTTGTTTTTTGAGACAGGTTTCTCTGTGTAGCCCTAGCTGTCCTGAACTCCTTCTGTAGACCAGGCTGGCCTCAAACTCACAGAACTCTGCCTTCCTCTGACTTCCCAGTGCTGGGATTAAAGGTGTGCACCACAGCCCAGCCCAACCCTCATTTTCACAGGGATCTCACTAAGTTTTCCTTTTTTAAGTTCCTGCCACCCTTGCTATTTCCCTTCTGACTTGGCCTTCCTGTAGGTTGTGCCAGCAGGTCCAGCCTTGGCTGCTTTTGCTATTGTTCTGAAATGTTCTCATGTTGTAGCCCAGGCTATCTGAAACTCTCCACCCTCTGACCCTGCCTCCCGAAGGCTGAAATTACATCTTTGTGCCTCCTCCATGCCTATCTTGCTCCCTAGTTCTAACGTCCCTCTGGAAGTGAAGAAAGAACCTGCAGAACTGTAGTCACAGCTGGCAACTGCAAGCTTACACAGGCTACACAAGCCGAGCAAAGGAAATGGGGTCACAAGTGGGTAGCAGGGGTCTGTCCGCTCTCTGAGGCTGGGGCCATCTTGGCTCCGATGAAGCAGAAACACCTTGAGAGCCCTGACTGATCACCCACAGGGAGTCTAGACACCTGCCCAAATGGATTAAGTGAGTATATGCTGAGATTGTTGGACTAGGTAATAGATAACATGGCAAAGTCTCCTAACAAAGATTCCAGAAGGTAAAGGGACAGTGTGACGTGACGGTTGGCAAACCTCTATGCACCAACTGAGAAACCATTTGCAATAAACTGCAGCATTAAAGGCTTAAAATGCAAAATGAATAATAAAGTAAGGGGGAAGGATCTCAGTTGGATCGGGAAGTTCCTGAATTGGATCCCCAGAAACCACATCAAACAAACAAACAAACAATTAAATGAGGGGCTGGAGAGATGGCTCAGTGGTTAAGAGCACGGACTGCTCTTCCAGAGGACCCGGGTTCAATTCCCAGCACCCACATGGCAGCTCACAACTGTCTAAAGATCCAGTTGCAGGGGATCTGATACCTTCACACCAATGCACATAAAATAAAGTTAAATAAACCATAAAAAAATATTTAAAAAAAAAACAATTAAATGAGCCAGGCAGTGGTGGTGCACAGCCTTTAATCCCAGCACTCAGGAGACAGAGGCAGGCAGATCTCTGTGAGTTCAAGGCCAGCCTGGCCTACAGAGCTAGTTCCAGGACAACCAGGACTACACGAAGAAACCCTGTCTTGAAAAAAACCAAACCAAACAAACAAAAAGAAAACCACCACCACCACAAATAGACAAAACCAAGCACGGTGGCTCAGAATTGTAACCCCAGCACTGGGGAGAGAGGAATCCCAGAAGGTTGATGATCAGCCAGTCTAGCTTCCTTAGTCCCAGACCAGTGAGAGATCCTTTCTCAAAACAAATCAGATCAGGGCTGGAGACATGCCTCAGTAGTTAAGAACACTGAGTGGTCTTCCAGAGGACCTGGGTTTGAGTCCCAGCACCTATGAGGCAGCTCACAACTATTTATAACTCTGGTTCTAAGGGATACTACATCCTCTTCTGACCTCTTGCCATCAGGCACGAAAGTGGTGCACAGACATACATGCAGGGAAAACACTCATGCGCATAAAATTTTAAAATTGAGCCAGGCAGTGGTGGCACATGCCTTTAATCCTAGCACTCAGGAGACAGAAATAGGTGGATCTCTGTGAGCTCGAGGCCAGTCTGGTCCACAGAGCAAGTTCCAGGTCAGTCAATGCTGTGACACAGAGAAACCCTGTCTCAAAAAACCAAAATGAATAAATAAATAAATAAATAGAAGTTTTAAGAAAATTTAATTGAAAAACAAACAAGGTAGATAAATTAAACAGTGCCTAAGGTTTGATACCCAAGTTGACCTCTGGTCCCTGCCCCCCCCACCCCCGACTGGCTTTAGCCAGGCATGGTGTTGCAAGCCTGTAATCTCAGTGCTCACAGTGCTCAGGAAGCTGAGGCAGGAGGTATAGATTTGAGGTCATCCTGGGTTACATATTGAGATCCTGTATATAAAAAACAGGCACACAGGCTGGGGAGATGGTTCAGTGGTTAAAAGCACTTGCTTCTCTTGCAGAGGACTTAGTCAGCATACATGGCCACTCACAACCGTTTGTAGCTAGAGTGCAGGGCATCTGATGCTCTCTTTGCCCCATAGGCACTAGATAGATGTCCAGTGCGTAAACATATATGCAGGCAAGACATTTTTGTTTGTTTTGAGAAAGGGTTTCTGTATAGCCCTGACTATCCTGGAATTCACTCTGTAGACCAGGCTGGTATAGAACTCACAAAGATCAACCTTCCTCTATTTCCCAAGTGCTAGGGTTAAAGGTATATGCAGCCATACTTGGCTTAAAAATTAACAACAGGCAAATAAGAACAGATAAACTGCCCCTTGGTGACAAGAAGTCCTCTTACTGGGCTCCACCCTTGATGTTCCCACCGCCTTCCAGTAGCACACCAGCTGACAGCCATACAATACAACAGTGCCTATAAAGTTGTTCCAGGTCCAAACTAGAGATTTTCATTTCTGCCTTGTCTAAGGTGACAATATTTTCTTTTACTGAGATTTAATTTTTTAAATTTCATGTGTATTGGCATTTTGCCTGCATGTGTATTTGCCCTATGTGTGTGTAGCTCAGCTTCCTGGGGTTGCAGTTACAGGCTGTAAGCTACCATGTAGACTCAAACCCAGGTCCTCTGGAAGAGCAGTCAGTACTCTTAACTACTGACCCAGCTCACCAACCCCCAATATTTTAATTAAGTTTTACATGTGTGGGTGTTTCGCCTGTATTCACAGCTATGTATCACGTGTGTGCCTATGGCCTGTAACAGTCAGAAGAAGCCATCAGAACCTGTTACAAATGATTGTTAGCTGTCACACAGCTGCTGGGAATCAACCCCAGATATCCCGGAAGAGCAGTTAATGCTCTTTACGACTGAGCCATCTCTCCAGCCCCAGGCACTAGTATTTTAAAAGCAACCTCAAGGTGTTTTAATAGGGAACCATAAAGGAGCGAGAGCATGAGAAGAACACCACGTGGAAGAGCCAGCTCTCAGCTGCTCACCACAGCAGAAATGCACGGTCACCTCTGCAGCCTCCCAGTGCAATGCAATGCCTGGAAGTGCGCGTGTGTTTTAAGGCGCAAGGCAAAGGATGGACAGATGTGAGTACTGGATGAGGCAGGGAATATCTAGGCAGGCAGTGCAGCCTTAGCCCCTGCAGTGCAGAAGAGTCAGAGGTGGCCATGTGTCCAGCATGTCCACAGCAGCCTGTCTTCAGGAAGCCCTGGCTCAGGCAGGTGTTGACCTGGGCTTGAAAGAGGCACTTTGTAGTGACAATGGTCAAAGAGAAACTAGGAAGAGTGGTCTGAGCAAGGACAAGTGGTCTGTTTGCGATGTCCTCACCCTGTCGGAGTTGTCCAGAGTTGAATGGAATGTATTATGTAGGCAGAGCTCCTACTCTGAGGAGGATGGGCACCAAGAAATTGGAAAGAAAAAACACCAGCTCAAAGAAAGCCTCCGGGAGGGAGGGGTGGTCAGCAAGTTCCTGCATGCCAGCCTCAGTAGCCCTAGCATAGGGGAGGGGGGGAAACCAGGGTGATGTATTCCAAAATGAGCCTTGCTCTTTGCAGCCCACTACCCTACGGCCTCACAGCTGGAGCCATGAACAGTTCCCATGTGCTGAACACCAGGTCAGAATGGACTGAGAGCTGTGGTTGAGAAGTGACCAGAGGAGGGACCCTGCCTCTGCTCTGCATGTCATGGATGGAGGGGGCCCTCCTTGCTGGCAGGCAGGGTTTTTTTCTTTTCCTTTTTTCTTTTTTTTCCAAGACAGAGTTTCTCTTTGTAGCCCTGGCTGTCCTAGAACTCACTCTGTAGACCAGGCTGGCATCTAACTCAGAGATCCACCTGCCTCGGCCTCCTAAGTGCTGGGATTAAAGGTATTTGCCACCATCTCCCGCCTGGCGGGCAGTTTCTAACTGAGGAATGGTTCCAGCAGCCCAGGTTGGGGGGGAGGGTTGCCATTGTGAAGTTCCTGGATGTCCATCTGGGTTCAGGCTCCCACAAAGACCTGGGAAAGGGGATGGGACTGTGGGTGCACATAGCCCAGAAGGATCAGGGCATGGAGGAGGACCTAGGACTTCCCGGAAAGCCCATAGGATGACTCTGTGGCCCACACATACTCAGGTAGGAAGTCTCTGCCCCTCCCAGCCCCATGCAGGTGAGGACACCAGCCCAGCCTTTATATTGTAACAGTTTATTTCACTCTCAGCCTCCACTCAGGCCCAAGGTCCCTACAGCCACTGGCCAGGGGAGGGCAATGTTTCCTTAGAGCCACTGTAGCCTTCTGGAAACCTGCCCACTGTCACCACACCAAGGGGCAAGCTGGGGCCAGACGCACTGTGAGGGGCTGCACAGCAGGTCTTCCTGCAGGCAGTGGGTGATTGTCATCCACTGGGCAGTTCTACTCTACCTGTGTTATTGCATTTATACGCTGTTAGACTCAAGGGGGTGTTGGGTGCAGGCAGGCAGGGCAGTCTTTTGGGGGGTATTGGGCTGGCACAACTGTAATGTAGATCCTCCATATTTCCTACCTCGATGCCAGCATTTCAGCCTCCCCCCCCCCAAAAAAAAAAAACAACCAATTGCTGCTCTGGGCATGGAGTAAGGTGGTCCTAGCCTCAGGAGCTCTCCTGGGGCACATACTGAAAAAGGGAAGCGGGATCCCACCCCAAATTTAGCTGTTAAGCTTGGCGTTTTCACTCAGCCAGGACAGGGACCGTGGGTGGAGGTAGCTCTGCAGATTTGAATTCCCACCGCAGGTCGGCTCCCCTGCATCGGGCCCAGACAGATTGCCCCCAGACGCACACCATAGAAGTGGGGAGAGTGAAACAGCCGTGCCCTTAATGTCCCCGCAGGGCCAGTCTACTCCACCACTTATCCTTCAGGGCCCCACCCAGCGACTGTTCCTAGTCCAGGCTATCCCTTCTGCCCCATGCTAGTGCTTCCTGCAAACTGCAGAGCTGGGCTCTTGCCCCAGGACTTGGGAGAGAGTGTGCTGGGGTCAGTGGAGGTGGGTTCACTGTCTGTCTCTCTCCTGCTGCATGGATGTATGTAGCATACATATACGTGTGTGTGTGTGTGTGTATAGATAAGTATCTAGGACCTTGCATGCACTATATATTCAGGTCTGTACAGAAAGTGGCTCTGTGCCTCCACCTGGACACCAGGCATCATTTTTTCCGGGCTAGGAAGACTACACCAAGAATGAGGGCCATCGTGGCCACGGCCACACTCCCAGCCACTAACAAAGGGGTCAAGTTCTCACAAGGCCAGGGACCTCGGGCTCCAGTGTTGGACTCATCCTCCTCTGCCCCATCCCCAGGACCCTTCGGCTCTGAGGTTGCGTCAGGACTGCTGGGGGCTGCAGGCACTGTGGGAGTTGGCTTCAGGTTGCTGTGATTGTTGAGAAGAACAGGGTCTGCTTTGGCCGGTGTCTTCTTGGTAGTTGCTGGCCCAGGGGCTGCTGGTTGCTCCTGCTTCTCTGTTTGGGTGTCCTTCTTCACAGGCTTGGTCGAGGGTGCTTTCCCATCAGCAGCTGGAGTAGCCTTGGCCTCAGCTGTGGCCTGAGGCATCTTGGTGTCTGGCTTGGGGCTGCTGGCTGACTTTCCTCGGGATTCCATGATGATTTGTGGTGGCAGCTGGCTTGGGGCTTGCGGGACTGGCAGGCGGCTGGATCACAATGTCTCAGGACAGCTCACCTCTGGGCATTATATGGGTCTGGAGGGAGACACAATGAGGTGGTAACAGGGATGAGGCACCTTCTGTATAGCTCTCCTGGCCCTGCCTCTGCCCCTTGGAGATACCCTTCTCAATCCCCTGGACTCTCCAGGGGTTCCAACCAAGGAGTATCCTGGAAACCCAGTCCTTCCTCTTCCTAGGCCTCACCTCTGTTTGCTTCTGAGCATTCTTGGAGAAGCCCCTACAAATGTTGAAAAGTTGGGAAGGGGGAAGGACCAGAGGCCTCAGTCTCCTCACCTATAACCTAGTTTTGCTTCGCATACACTGTCTACCTCACCCTGTGGCAGACATGGATCTAAGCCTGGAAACTGGAAGAGACAGTATTTGCTCAAGGGAGGCAGGAAGGCGTCATGGTGAGCCCCGGCAGAGCTGAGCGCTGCGTGCTATCTTGGGAGCTTGTTGATGTTTCACAGAACGGGATGCTCCGGGGCCTTGGTCTCAGCCTGACCAGAGTCTGAGAGGAAGGGAAGGCCAGGGAAGGAGCCCAGAATCTGGGTTCTCAGATTCTGTCAAGGCGGAGAGTGGATCCAGGTCACCAGGACTATCAGAACAAGAAAGGGATCAAATAGAGGCAGAAAAACCATTTGGGAATCTGCTAGCCTATGCTTCTGGTCAGCCATCTGCCCCACCCAGCTTAGATCTAGTGCCCTTTCCTCAGTACAGGCCTCCGCCTCATCCAGCTCAAGGGCAAGCATTCCTTGCTGTGCTCTGGAAGCGCAGAGGGTCCCTGGCAGTAACATAGAGTGGGGGTGACACAGAGTATGGTCCCCAGGTTATAGAAAGGCCTCACCTTGATTCTCTGTGTCCTAGCTGGGGAGACTGGGGCCTGGCTACCCTGTCCCACAGGGGCTCCTGTCTGAAAGACCCAGGACCACCTGTCTGCCTCCATCCTGGGAGGACAATTGGCCCATGCACAGGGAGGGGGACTCACTATAAGAAGCCAGATCTCAAGCTCCAAGCCCCCCTCCCCACCAGGCAAAATGAACACACTGAAGGTCATTTGAAGGTCACATCATGCGGAGGTGACCAGTGTAGAAACCCAGATGCTGCCCACCTCCCAAGAAACCCTGGCGTCCCCTTCATCCCACAGTTCTGGAGAGACCTTAGCCATTGGGCATCAAGTTGGCACAGAGCAGATCTGCCCCTGGTTATTTTTTGACTTGCACTTAAACATCCCTTTCTTCCAATTGCTTCCTCTGCCTCCCCAGGGCTGCTGAGCCCGGGAGACCAAGGTGCTCACGCCACAACCCCAGTGACCTTCAGGGCCAAAGCTCTACTGCTTGGCCACCAGACCCAGCGCCCCCAGTCCCACCCTACTTCCCCGTCCTGGCCCGCCCTTGGAAGGGCCTGTCGCCTTACGTCTTCCTTCGGGCCTCCAGCTTCTCGCTGCGCACTCGCTTCGCGGGTGGGACGACAGCGGGCGGCGGCTGCAGATACCGAGGAGTGCTCAGGAGTTTCCCACAATGCACCGCTCTGAGCGCAGGACCCAAGGACCAGTGGCAAGGGGAGGGGCGGATAGCAGTGACAGCAGCGGGTGCGTCAGCGGGGCCACGCCTGCCTGCTCCACCCTGGGAACCCGGGGGCGGGGTGGTAGGGTGTCCCTATGCCTAGTTCCATTTCTCACATCTAAGGAGATTGAACCGGAAGACTAGGCAAGGTTGCCTACCTGCACCCTATCTAGACTGTGCGGTAGGAAGGAGGCGGTTGGAACTGCAAGGGTGATGGATCTACAAGGGTGGAGGCGTGGGCAATGCGGGTCTGCAGAGAGAGAGAGAGCGAGAGCCCAGCTAGGCTAACGTAGCCACCCATGCACTCACTGTCCCACCCATGCACAAGACTCTGAAAGCAAGCATTTATTTAGAATATTTATTTATCTTTTACATGACAAGACACAAAAATTACAACTTCTTAAACTCTTCAAAAGAAAAAAATATAATTCTGTAAGCAGCAGCAGCAGCTTTCAAGGTACAGACATGATAGGAGGGGAGGCTCCCAGGAGCAACCGTGAAGGAGGGATGGCCCGGACTGGGGCCCCTGGTAGTGTCACTGGGAAGGGGCCTCCACGGAGGGGGTTGGGCTTGAGGGACACAGCACCAGCACTTCAGTCAATCACCAAACACAATCACATGGCCAGGGCAGGGGATGAGGACTGCTTTGATTCAGAACAGAGGATCCAGGGCTGGAAGGGTGTGGCTTCTCAAATATGGACAGAGGCCCAGAGAGCTGGATGGCCTAGGCTCCATACTGGCCTTCACGTTCCCCTTCCCCCACAAGCAACCTCTGTCCAGGAGTAGGGCTCTACCAGAAGTTTCCAGGCTGGAGAACTAAATTACTGGACGGGTCAGCAGAAGACCTGAGGCACACACAGCACACAAGCACGGGGTGCCTGACTCCATCGGGAAAGGCAACTGTGCCCTTAAGGGCCCATCCCCATGCAGCCTGGCCAGCCGACTGCTAGGGGGTGGAGGGCAACCTCCCCCATCACAGGCACACAGAGACCTCAAGCAATCCAGGTCCCACATGGGGTGGGGGCCCAAAGGCTCACCAGGAAGAATATGTGTGGGGTGCCTGGGATCAGGATTGAATGTGGCAGCACACCCAGCCTAGGAATCCTAGCTTAACACGAGGACAGAACTTACTCCTGTAAGGCTGGCTGGGGAGGCAGAGTGGGGTCCTGGTTGAGGCAGAAAGAGCAGCAGGGGCAAACAGACTGATGGACGGAGGACAGGCAGAGCCACGTGGGCACAGCAAATTCAATAAATAACTTTGTGTGTGTGGGTGGGTTCCCCTTCGTAGACCAGGAGATACTCGGAGACCGGAGCCAGTGGACTACAGGGTAGGGTCTGCCTGCCCAGACCAGGCCTGGGGGCCCCAGCCCAGAGACCAGCTCTGTCTTAGGGGGTGTTCAGGCCAGGTAAGACTGGGTTAGGGTACAGGGATGGGACAGTACTGGCTCAACGGGACTGGCTTAAGGAATGTACAGATTTCTGCATTTTCTACATAAATAAAACCTTGATCCCATTTTTTTGTCCCTCAGGACCCCATGGGGGCCTATGTGTGCACCACCCATGTGGATCCTGCACCCTCCCCCTGCCTTCTTGTTTGACAGGGAGGACTGGGGAGAGACCAGTCCTCCTCAGGCTTGTGCTGGTCACCCTGTTCTGGCCCTAGCCCATAGGCTGGGGAGACGCAGCCACGGGCTCAGGCCTGGGGTTCTTGCAGCAGCCCCAGCAGGGACTCAGCAATGCCCAGGAAGTAGACCACCTGGGCAATGCCAAACAGCGGGGCAATGACCAGTGCCCGGCAGTATGCACCTTTCAGGAAGGCTGAGGGGCCCTCATGTCTCCAGATCTTCCTGTAAAGAAGGGGAAGGTCAGAACGGATGCCCAGCCCAGCCCAGCCCTGCCCTGCCCTGTCCTTCCCAGCCCTGCCCCAGCTCACGGGACGTGGCGCACCTGGCACAGTCCAGAAACCCCGAGTAAGTGTCCTCATTGACGCCTCGCTCAAGTGACTGAAGCCGAGTCTTCACCACTACCAGGGACATATGAGTCATTAGGGGAACCTAGCTTCCCCCCCGCCAGTCCCTCCCCCCTCCCCGCCGTCCAACTGGGGCCCAGATCCAAGCACTGACCATCACAGGGGTTGACAGCCACGGCGGCTGCACTCCCAGCCACACAGCCTGCCAGGAAGGACACATAGAAAGGTGACTTCTCCTCAGAAGATGGGCGGCCCAGCTGGTTGAGGTTGGCAAACAGGGGGAAGTAGACAATGGAGAAGGGGACATCCCTGTGGGGAAGAAGGGAGGCGGTGAGGCTGGGGGTAGGGACCAGCCCGCAACCCTCTTTCTCCCATATGCCCATCTTTTCACCTGAGCAGTGTGGCCCCCAGTCCCTTGTAGAGACCAGCGATGCCATGGTTCCGCAGCAGGTCACGGGTCAGCTGGGTGGCAGTGGGTCGAGGAGCAGCTGGAGCCTCTACTGAGGGCTGGGTACCTCCCTGGGCCGAGAGCTGAGCCTGAGCAGCCAGAATCTTCCTCTGAGCAGCTGGTGAGAAAGGATCTCTGGTCTCTTCCTCCTGGCTTGGGGAAGGGGCAGGGGACAGGGTCTATCCGTTGTCCCCACCTGGGTTCTGTCCCCTCCCTGCACCTTACCAATGCGGCCTGCATCTTGCAATTGGATCTTCAGCATCTCCATGGGGGTGGTCACAATCACCTGGCAGGTGCCAGCTCCGCACCCTGCCAACATCTCCTTCGGCAGAGTCAGCTTCTGTCTGTAGGGCAGGGGCAGGGCTGTGAGCGAGATGGTGAGAAACAGCTCCCTACATGGGGCAGTGACTGTCTGCTTCAGAGGTGTAAAGGGGGATGGGAGCTGTGGAGGTCCCATAGGAGCACAGCCCTGGGCTTCAGACCCTTCAGCAATAGACATCCAGCCCAGAGGACAGATGATCTCATATGCAAGGGCTCATAAAGAGAAATGGGGAGTGGAAGGGGCCAACTTTGTAGTCCTATACCCTAGTGATGGGATGGCTGCTTAGTGCCCCCAAATTCTAACAGCAGACAGTGGCTAGGGGCCAACAGTCACTGACTCAGCAGCTGCTTTGTACCTCCTCACGTGGGCAGCAGGGAAGTGCCCGCCCTCACAAGGTCAGGGATGTTGAGCAAAGGGACCGAGGTGGAAGAGCCTCTGGGGATCTGATACCAGCTTAGGGGACTGCTGGGGCAGGGGTGGGATTAGCAACACACCCTTCCTTAGGACCTGGGCCCTAGCAGCCAGGGTGGCCGAGCCTCTCACCCATCCTTAGAGAGCTGATGTCTGAAGAAGTCATTAGCTGCCAGTTTGATGGCCTTCTCGGGGGTGACCAGGGTCAGGTTCACTGCTGCTCCTATGGGGCAGATGAGGGTCAGCTGAGGTTTGGGGGACACAGGCAGGTCAGGTGGGGATAGACTTGCTGGGTAGCTTGGGTTAGGGAGGCTTTAGGATAACACTTTGCTCCACACTGGCAAAGCCCTGCCTGGCACTCCTTGGCTGCAGCCTCCTGCCCTCTCACCCACATATGGGCTTGTTTTGTGCCAGGCAGGCGGGAACTAGGCAGGATGGGGTGGCGCTGTGTCCTCCCTCCCCTCTTTTTGCCCTCCCCAGAATTCCACCTCCATCTGTCTCTGATTTTGCCAGAACAGACCTCTCCTTAAAGGCAGTGAGGAGCAAGCCCCCAGAGACTGCAGTGGGTCTCCTTCCTGGGTACAGGTGTTCCCACTGGTGGGAGCAGAGTGTGGGTTTAGGCTCAGGGAAGGCTGTGAATGGCCGATCAGAGCTGAGGGCTCAGCATCTGGACAAATCCACCCGCAGGGATTGTTTCCTAAGCTGCTTTGCATAATGCCCCCTGCCCTACTCTCTTTGCGGTCCTGCTCATCACATCAAGTAGTGGAGGAGATTTGAGCCACTGAGAGGGAGAAAAAGAAGCACCCTGTCCTGCCCCTACCAGTAGGGGGATAGGAGAGCGTTCATGTGAGGGTGGAGACCCACCACCCTGCAGAAGAAAAATCCCCTCAGACATCCAAGTCCCCCAGCACTAAGGGTTGGCAGAGGTCCCCATTGTGCCCAGATGCTACCAGCAACACATAACGTGTGTCCATACTTACAGACCAAGCCCAGGCATGCATCTCTGACCCTCCTCCCAGTCAGACCCGCCTGTCGCCCCTGCCAAGCCTCACCCCTGTACATGCCGAAGTAGCCCTCGGAGCGGATTGTCTTGATGAGGCAGTCAGACCTGTAGCCAAGAGGGTGGCAATAAGCTGTGGCCAGCTGGACCCTGGCCCTGAGTCAGGCAAGGGCAGCCAATGCCTTCTCTGCCCAGTATGATCATCCAGGGCCCACAGAGAAGCCAAATACTCTGCCTGCCAGGGCTAGGCTCTCTCTCCCTCAGGCGCACCCTACTCTGTTTCCCCTCCATCAAATCCAGGGGTGCGGAAGCAGAGATCAGAGGTGGAAGCTGTGCCCTCGTCCCTCCTACGCTCTTGTCACTCACATGCTGGCATACATGCGCTGGCCATTCTGTTGGTTCTGCAGCCTTGTCTTAGCCAGGTCGATGGGGAACACGCAGGTGACCCCGATCAGCCCAGCGATGCCACCATTGATGAGCTTGGCCGGCAGGCTGTGTATGCAGGGTCAAGTGTCAGGACTACCATACTCAACCACAGGATGGGGGGGTGGGGGGTGGGGAGGTCATGCTGGGGAGAGGGTGAAAGCCAAGACCGAAGCCCAGGGGTTCGGGGGTCCCTCTGACCTGATCTGCTTATCAGCCATTTACACCAAGTGAAGCAGGAGGCTGACTCAGACCAGGCGGTGTGTTAAGTGGAGGCACTGGTGGGGAGGGGCTGCCGAGGACAATGAGGGTGGCTGGCGGTGGTGGCTGATGGTGGGGGAGGGGATGTCCTCACCTTCAGACCAATTCCAAGACTTCTGCCACCTGAAAGAAAGAGGGAACAGAATGAGTGATAGATGGTGGCCTATCAGAGAAAGACGCCTCCCCACCCACCGACCGGCTCACAAGGGCACGAAGCCCCTCACGCCCCAGACCTCAGGCTGCAGTCATTAAGGTGCCCTGGGGATACACTGGGGGGAGGTGAGGGAAGGAAGAAAGGGAGGCCACCCATCCCTGGGGCCACCTGGCTTTCCTTCAATGCCCTCCCCGTGGCGTCCTCCCAGGCAGCCAGGGACTCACGCTCAGGCGCTTGCTCGTGCTCACGCACAGAAAGCAAGCTCCAGCTTTTAAAGGGCCAGGTGCCTTTTAGTGCAGTGGTACTCGGGACCCTGGACTTGAGCTGCAGCAACCAGTTCCCAACCTTGAGCAGAGGCAGCTAGCATCTGCCACTGTCAGCGGGATGGGGCAGTGGTGGTTCCTCCTTTGTGGAGCTCCTGGGCAGAGCAGATTCAGTTCCATAGCAGCTCACCCCGGGCCACAGAGCCCCTTCCCACAGAAAAGCAAGATCCCCACCCACCCCGAGCTGGTTGCCCACCTTCCTGTCCACTTCCCAAGGAAAGTGTTTCTCTCCAGACAGACGCAGGAATCTAGGGATAAGGACATGGGGAAGACAGGACACAAATAAATGGTACGAGGAGGGAAGCAGAGGGATGTCTGTCTCCCAAGGCATCTATCTGTGACTGGTACACCCCATTCCCTTAGGGTGGGAGAAAGGCCTCTCTTATCAGCTGCAAGGATGGGGATCCGGGAGCCAGCCTCTTTACCCCCTGAGGGACACAATCATCAAAGCTGAGCTGGGGTGGGTTCCAGGAGTCCTGGGTCCTCCCCTGTGTATCTCCCTGAGCCATCAGAGGTCACCTGTCACACACAGGCCTATACCCTCAGTGCTGCCACAAGGGCTCACATGGCTGTCTCACACTACAGAGCCCCTGGACCTGTTGCCCGCCTCTCCCCATACAAGCCGCCGGGTTCTGCTCACCCTGAGCGCACCCCTAGAGTGCGCACAATTGCTGCTCCGCGGCTCCAGAGCTAGCGCGCTCGCTGAAGAGATAAAGAGGCCGGCAGGGGAGGGAGGAGACGAAGGGCTACGGGGATTGGCCGCGGGGCGGGGCGGGGCGGACCTGGGGGGAGGACTTTCTCTTTCACTTTGGGCTAGGTGATAATCTCCGCAGCTTTGGGAAAAGACAACTTCTGGGGGTCTGGGACTGGCACCAGCCTGAGAGGGAGCTAAATAAGGGACAGACTAATCATGAGAGCCAGGTTGCCTACCCACAAGGACCCCAGTCCCAGGCCACCACGCTTTCAGGCCACTCAGTAGGTTTCTGTCAGCAGCCTATGGGATGAGCACAGCTCTGTCTATAGCCCTGGAACCCCTGTATGGATCTGTCAACATGTGCCCTTGAGAAACGGGTCAACACCCACTGTGCTGCGAGACCTGGGTGTACCCATCAGGTTGGGGCACAAGAAGGTATACCTATTCTCTGGGAAGGTCAAGGAAAGGATGCTTAACTTTCCAAGGCCACTGACAAGCACAGGCCCTGCTCACCTGGCAAGTCCAGAGGACACGGGGGCGGCACTCCAGGCGCCCTCTGCCCTCTGCCCCAGGCGCCCTCTGCCCTCTGTCCCAGCTCTGCACACCAGGGGCCTCAGTGGAGGAGTACCTGTCCCTCCTAAGCCTGGTATGTGCCGAAGGACTGAACTCTGAACAGCAGTCTGATTACCACAGCAGCACTCCCTGCTATCCCTTCTCCAGAGGAAGCCCATCCTTCCCTATGCCTCTGCCCTGGGGAATAGTGAGCCTGCTGTCCCTCAGCTGCTATCTCCCCTCACATCTGGGATCTGGGCACCTGGGTGTTGTGTGTGTCCTGGAAATCAGACTATCGGATGCCAGTAGGGAAGAGCCAGGCAGACACTGAGATCCCATGGGCTGAGTCAGCCCTGCACCAGAACCAGAACTAAACAAAACAGGTTAACACCAGGGAGAACAGTTGCTGAGCCGAGAGTGAGGGGTTCCTGGAACAACAAACAAGGGGAACCCTCTGGGCTGTTGTCTC